>NC_140169.1:48316335-48676335 GCF_963971535.1 Notolepis coatsorum | reverse complement strand
ATCGCTCAACTAGAGACACAGCGAGCGAATATCTGAGGGGTGGACGACATCGCTGCTCAGTTCGCTGTCGCTCGCGGCAGGTCAGGATAGTCTGATTGAAACGAATACATTTTAATCATTTTCGCAATCACGCTCGCTCGCGTCGCTCCCTGTCAGGAAGGGGTGTTATCCAGTGTGTCGAGATGGAGCAGTTGTTTTTACCTTCTGACAAGAGAGACCCCCGTCTCCGTCTCCTCCAGCACCAGCAGGGTCCCACAGCCTGGAGGAACACACACACACACACACACACACACACACACACACACACACACACACACACACACACACACACACACACACACACACACACACACACACACACACACACACACACACACACACACACACACACACACACACACACACACACACACACACACACACACACACACACACACACACACACACACACACACACACGCGTCACTAGTTTCCTCTCTGTGTGTTCAGTAGAAAGCTACCCGGCTGCAAGCTAGCCTAGCACAGCACAAATGAATGGAAGCGGATACGGACCACTAGCCCAGCTTAAAACTCTGGGAGAGGTGTTGGTGCAAATGTAACAGTAATGTGCAATAGTAATATGCAATGTACAGGTGATTAAACTGGATATAACATTATATAAATCAGTACTACTGAGTAATAGTGTTAATCAGATGTATGTACGGAGTTGTAGTATTAATATGTACAGTGATACAGGTATAAAGGCAGAGTTATAGTAATATGCAGGTGTATAAGTAGGTATATAGAAGGATTATATGCAGGTATATTCAGACAGATATGGATATATATGTTTATGTTTATTAGGATCCCCATTAGTCATCATCAACGTGTTGACTATTCTTCCTGGGGTCCTCACAGATAAACACATACAAATATGAAACATTGAGTGTAAATCAGTCATATATCACATACATAATCAATAGAAAATAAAACAAAAGGTCATAGGTGAATCCATTTCACCATACCTTTAAAAATAAAAAACACAAAGTAAACAGAAGAAGTTTTAGCAGCTACACTCATGCATGACATATATTGATTTCCTTCCGGATTATGGCTCCTTTGAGTTTATTTTTGAAACTGTCCTTGTTTTCCGTCCGTATGATATGTAATGGGATCCTATTCCAGTATGTTATGGCTCTATACATTGCAGTTTTCTTTAGAGCGTTGGTTCTAGGCAGAGGTAGGGTGAAGCGACTACTTGAAGCATGTCTGGTATTATGGTCATGTCTATCATTGGTGGATAAAAGCATAGAATACAATTGAGTGGGTTTACCTGAGGTACAAATGTTCTTTAAAAACCTAATCAAACTGCATGCTAGTCTCTGGTCCACTGGTTTCCCCGTGAGGGATCAATAAAAGTTATCCTTATCCTCATCCACGACAGTCTAGCACGCTATTCCTTATAGAGCCGTGAAGAGTGAGGCGGGCGGCTCTATTTTGAGTGAGCTGGAGTTTACTAAGCTCTTGCTTTGTCGCGCTAGACCAACCTTTTTAAGCCCAAGATCACTTTTTTTTTTTGGTGAAGGCAAGATCTACCTATTGAAGCGTTGAGAGAAAAAGACAGTCAATATTGTACTTTAAACTAAATTACTTTTATCTGCCTGTATTCTAATTACATGCAATGCTTTGGTCCAACATTAAAACGTCAAAGTAGAACTGTAATGTGTACTTTCTCAGTCAGTACTAAGTGCAGTCATCTTATGCAGCATCACTTTTCACATCAAAACAAAAGTAGAACTGTAATGTGGACTCTCAGGGAAAGATTAAAAAAAAAAGGGAAAGATCTACAGGGAAGGTCTCAAAGATCGACCAGTCGATCAAGATCGACGGGTTGGTGACCACTGCGCGGCTAGACCAAATGGAGTTCTGTACGACAAGTCAGCAGGAAGGGTACAACTCTATCAGCTGAGTAACAATGATCATCAAACAGTGCTGCAACTTGGGTGCTGCAGTGTAGAGTCTTTGAGTGCATAGTAGTAAAGACTTATCAGTATAGTAGGAAGAGTGAGTGATAGTATATAAGACAGTAAGAAGGTTCGTTTTTTATACACAGTATGTGGTCAATATAAAATATATAAATGTATACGGTTGTGACAACGTCACCTCAAACTTTGATGCCCCGAGTGAGAGTTGAACCCCGGTCTCCCACACCGCGGGCAGCAACACAGACCGCTATACCAAGAGGTCAAGAGCAGGCATGCGTTGTTCATGGCACGGGGTACCACTCAGTGGTACCTCACTGAGTATTAAAGATTTGAGCAGAAGCGCGTGCACGCACATGCACGCGCTCGCGAGAACGCGCTGCGCTCGGCTCGGATCGTTGTGTTTACCTGCGGCGCTACCTCGCATTATCATAACAATAGCCGCTATAGGCTGGTGTCTTCAACCAGTCTGGGACTCTTTGTTCAACCCCCCACCCACCACCACTCACCCCCGGACAACAACACACTCTGCAAACAGCAGCAACCCGGGACATTCCATATCTACATCACAAACTTCGGGACTGAGTAGATAATTAATTAATCTTCTCTTTATTTTTATTATTTATATTAAAACTGAATCAAACCATAAACAAGGTTGCCTGTTGGGATGTTAGATCCTAATGTGAAAAACTGATTTTATATGTCTGCACTTTATGTGCTCATTTTATGCCTGTCTTAATTCTGTTGTGAAGCACTTTGAGCTGCAGTTTCTGTATGAAAGGCTATACAAACAAAGTGTATTATTGTGCGCGAGGGAACATATGCGCATGCGCGCGGGGCCGCGCGTGCGTGTGCGCGCGCGCGTGCGCGCGGCGTCATTATCCTGCGTGGCGGCTCAGCCCATAATAACAACGCAACGCTGGTCAAGAGGTGAATCCACTTCTAAGTGCTGGGTCTATCTGTCTTTTGAGGATGTGAGAGTGAGTTTAACCCATCGCACCGCTACTCACCCCAGCCCTTCTTGGGTGCGCTTCACGATACCATCCGTTACACTGTCACATACACAGCAACAGCACTATTGTACATGCTACATGTATGTGTACATGCTGCGAGTTCCTCTGCACCTCACTCACCTGCGATCCCGTAGTACTGGGAGGCGGCACAGGCCAGTCTGCTGGGGAGGAAGGGAGACACCTCCACAGCGTAGCCGTGCCGAGCCGGACAGCGGAACGACTTCACCTGCATCCTCCTGCTGCTGCGGTCAGGCGATCAGGCCACCGGGCAGCCGAGAGAGGCTGTCGGAATGAATGAATGAAAACTTTATTAACAGTTTGCAGAATGGGGTACAATACAGTACGGCTCAATACACACAATTGTTAAGGGGATGCAGACCAGAGAAAGACGTTTGTCTTGTTTACATCAGGGTCCCCCATTTTCAATTCATAGTGACATTTATGACATACACAACATACATGACATTTATAGCATAGGGACATACATGACATACAGGTATATATATAGTGTACTGGTGTTACATTTGTGATATGCAGGTATACAGTAGGTACTGTCACCTGTCAGATTGGGTCTCGGTCACCGGGCAGCTGTTGCTTCTGCGGGACAATAACCGTATTATGTTTTCTAGCAGGAAAGATGATGATGATGATGATGATGATGATGTTAACAAAACCAGAGAGAAACTGTCCGTCTCGCCGGTGACCGTGATTTGAAGATCTGTGTCTTAAGTTCTACTCAGTTTAGTGTGACTTGTTGTCTAACTCTCTGCGCCTCCTCCACGCTGCTTCCGTGTTGTTGTGATCAGCTGACCGGCCGACCAGGAAGTGCACGAGCAGGGTATATCTGCAGAGCCGCACAGTGACTCCAGATTAGAACTGCAGTGGATGGAATGCATTGCCATGGGTTACTATTTAAAATCAACATGCTCCAATTATTCTTTCTGTCAAAATTAATGCTTTACTCTGGAGATTAATTTAAATTCTTTAAAGCGTTAAAAAAAATGTAATCTAGATTAATCTATGGAGTGAAAAATGTTCAATATAATATAAGAAAGTGGTCTAGCTGAGTCAATGTTGATGGTTTTGTTGAACATTTGTATTTCACAGGAGAGAAACTGTATTCAAAGAAAGCTATTAAAATAGTCTTTGAATCTAAATATACTTTCTTTGTGTTGATTTTACATTAATTCCATGATTTTACTCAACTAAATATCTGTTACAAGCTTCGGTCTTAAGTAGAAAAATGCTATTTTTAATCTAGATTAATTACAGAAAATTGTGATTAAGTAGTTCATTTTTTTAATCTATTGACAGTACCAATTATTATATTATGTGATTGATTGATTGAAAACTTTATTAACAGATTGCAGAATGGGTACAGTACAGTACAGCTCAATACACACAATTGTTAAGGGGATAGTCAAGTCAAGAGATTTATTTGTCACGGCATACAAGTATACAATGAAATGCGGGTGGTCTTGCCCGCAACGATGTGCAAATAACATATAATAGAATCAACATTGTGCAATAAACAAGTAACATTGTGCAATAAACAAGTAACATGTTAGGGCATATCGGTATATGTACATAAGTTATTTACAGAGCATGGAGGACATAGGTCCTGGGAGGTGCGCTGTTTTAAGTGAGCGTGGACTATTGAATTGATTGATTGCTAATTTTATTACTGTCCGCCTTGTTTCCAACTGGTTAAGTTTAGGCCCTCTTTCGAAGTTGGTTAAGGTTAGTTTGTCTTTAGAGCAGGGCGATAGACCACCAGTCCTGGTTCCAAACTCTAACCTTAACCAAATTCGAAAGAGGGCCTAAACTTAACCAGTTGGAAACAAGACGGACAGTAATACAATTAGCAATCAATCAATTCAATAACCCACGCTCACTTAAAACTGCGCACCTCCCTGCAGCTGCTTCTATAGAAAGTAGGTTTACAATTTTTTTTTAAAGATCTTATAGGGCAAAGAAAACTTATTTTAATTTGTTTTACCTACTTTCTATAGAAGCATCTAAGAATGAAGTTCTATAGAAAGTAGGTTAAAATTAAAAACGAAAGAAAAGTTGGATGCGTTACTGTATTTGTAAATCTGGTATGTCATAAAGTCTCTCTGGTCTGCATCCCCTTAACAATTGTGTGTATTGAGCCGTACTGTATTGTACCCATTCTGCATCTGGTAATACAATTTTCAATCAATCAATCATTCCAATAACACACAGTTGGATGTGTTAGTTTGTTGGATGTCTAGGTGAAAGACAGTTGGATGTGTTAGTTTGCTGGATGTCTTACTGAGAACAGTTGGATGCACTTCCGAGCTGCTTCCACATGGAGGAAACTTCTCTTTTTTGTTGTTGTGGGAACTACCTTTTCTGGCGGATGGTTCTCTCAATAAATCTTCGATTAATGTGTTTATTGTATAGCAATAAGGTTGGATGAATGTGCCAGTTGTATAAAAGCATTACACCACTTGTAGTCATGGTTTGTGATAATTAAACCATGCCTAGGGGGGTCTAACGAGCCTCTGGCCTAATGACCACCCCTAGGCATGACCCCTAGGCATGGTTTAATTTTCACAAACCACTCCTGCGCGTGATGTAATGCTTAAATACATTTAGTCTAGGAAACAGGTAGGTAGGAGGAATGCCAAATCCCCAGATCTAGAGTGAAACTGATATATTCTAGAAATGCTCTGCTAGGCGACCAAGGTAAACATGTTCTTAAAAGTGATCATTTACCTCAAAAGGGTCGGTTGAGTTATGTTTATAGTTGGTATTAATTCCATACATAGAATATTACAATATTCACAACATGGGGTTGAAATATATATGGTCACTGTACACAACATAAGAGTTGAACTCTTTATTCCATGAGACATGTATTCACAATAGGGAGGTGTAGTAGTCTGACATCACTTTAGTTCCCCACGCGGTCCACCCGTATAGGGATGCATCATTAGGAAAATGGATTATGGGCTATTGTAATAATTCTGCCTCATGTACATTGAAAAGCTTTCCATTTTTGCACAAAATTAGTTGCCTTCCATCACAGACATTGTTTAAGCATTTTTGGTTGAAATAAAATGTTAAATAATTACATATCATTTCATGTTGAGCTATATATTGTAGATGAATACATAAAGGTACAACATGCTTTATTTGTTTTAAACGAGACGATTTAGAAATGTGTCCATGTGGACCGGCTGGAAACAATGACGTGACCTCTACACCTCCCTAACAACTACACCTCCCTAACAACATCAGGGCTGAACAAATAACTACAATTACAATTATTTTGACTGCCATTATATTTATTTCAAACATGATTTTAAAGAGAAAGAATAAAGACAAACAACAAAAAATATGCATATCACTGTTCAAAAAGGAAGCCTAGGATCATCATGCCCTACCAATATAAGGATATAATTCATGATATCAAAAATGATTTTTTTTAATCAATTTCTTTTAATTGTTACCACAGGCAAAAACGTTCATTATTAATAAAAAAAATAAAAAATGTTTATATATTTTCTTTATGCATCTATTCATTCTGTTTAAACAGATTAAAAACTGATGAGCTATATTCATTAAAGAAAGTTGATTTAATAAAAAAATACACATTTCAGCTTTTCCCGTGTCCGTATGACCAGAGCCACCAGATCCCATTTACTTTGCATCTCTTCAGTTCCCAGATCTTCAGTGTGAACCGTGCTCCTGTGGGTACAGTTGGCAACATGGTGAGAGAGCTCATGCTTTGGCATCACGTGGCGAGCGTTAAAGGGACAGGTTTTCAGCTCACTGGCCAGTTTAGGGTATAGAGTTTAGAGGCTGGGATCTGGTGGCTCTGGTCATACGGACACAAGCTGATCTGGGTTACAGTTATGGGTTCCATCCTCCTCCCATGGTTGGCTGGTTCTGACCGCATTGATCCGGCTGGGGCTGCAACTGGTTCCATATTGGAAGGTGGGTGACATCTTGAGGAAGCTGGTGCTGCCGGACCGTACGCTCCAACGCCGTCCCGAAGAGATTTTTAATTGAAAAACATTAATTGTGTTTTATTCAGAGATCTGAATCAAACAAAGATGTAAAATGTGATTGTAGTCATTTAGAAGCATTTTGACAAGTTGCCTTTAACAAACATCACTTGGCCCTAGAGAGATCGATGAGTTGTTCAGCCATAAGGTGCACGAACAGCATGATTCGTCGACATCCAGAACCACGTTCGCCTCACGTCTTCAGACCCAGAACCTAGAGAATCCACTCCGCCACCTGTAGAGGAAACAGGAAGGACTTGTAAACGGCATCCATTAAATAAAGAGGTAAATACATTCACTTTGAGACCAAAACTGTTCAGAAAACCGAGAGTCACCACTGAACAATCTGCCGGTAATTCCAGCATTTCAGTTTAGATTTTCATCAGCACAGGTAGTGGTCAGCCATCGTGCCCAGGAAGATGAGCAGCAGGCAAACCCACCTGTGGAAATGTTCAGCTTCATTCACAACCTTGTAGCGCAGAGACCTTCAAAGATAAAACAGACGTAAAGACAATTATTGTCAGAGAAGAAAGTGGATAACTATGAATTTACAGAGAAGGCATTTGAAGACTCAGAAAATTGGACCATAAGGATCGTCAGCTGTTGAAACATCAGACTGTACTTTCTACTTTCATCACTGATGGCATTTACAGGGCATCTGCAGGCGTCCACAAGTTTCACTTAATAAATGCATTACCAATTATTTCACAATCATACTAGCAATTCATTTATTCATAGAGACACTGAACTGGCAGCCAAATTAAATTCTCACACGTTCCATACAAGCTCTCGCCAGACGCAGCTAGAAGCGCCGCAAAGAAATACGATTTTAATACAATAACGGTTCGAACTTCATACATCTAATATAATTTCATCTCCAGTCAGATTCTAATACCTTCAATTGAGAATCTAATACTCGTTAATCCCCCGCAGATGCCCTGCATTTAAGAGAGCTGGTCAGAACTACCGACGCTCACCTTGAAGTCTAGCAGCAGAACGGTTCCCTTCATGGCGACTCACAGACGACATCTAGGAAGACAAAGGAAACGGTTGGTGAAATGGAAACTTGAAGACGATACCACATCATGCATCAGCCAGTGCAGGTTTGAAGCCTCAGAAGAATTGGTTGAAACAAACTCGTCAGTTGTCGCATCGGACGGCACTTCCTATACCAGGTTCTCATCACAGACAAAAGGTTTGAGAAACTAACAGATAACATGAACACTCACCTTGAAAAGCACCAAGTAGACAAACAGCGCATCCTTCTATGGCAGCTCAGGCTTGTAAATGATATCTAGGAAAACAAAACAAGATGGAAGTTGGTGAGACGTTAACATCCCAGTCCATTGAAGACGATACAGTCTGGTCACAACCAGGTCATGTTCAGAAAACCGAGAGTCACCACTAACAATCTGACGGTAATTCCAGCATTTCAGTTTGGATTTCATCAGCACAGTATTTGATGGCAGAGAAAGAGTTAAGCTACAGATGGCGAGACTAGGATGGGCTAATAATTACCAAGCAAGCACCAAGTTGTAATAGAGTGCATCTTATTCTGGCCAGAGGTTCTTCTACAGCCGACTCTGCTTGCATTCAGCAACTCTGAAAAACAAGATGGAAGAAGTTGGTGAGAAACCGCACAATCCATTTCACTGAAGACGAGGACAAGTCCAGGTCATGTTCAGAAAACCGAGAGTCACCACTAACAATCTGACGGTAATTCCAGTGTGGTAAATTCCCACAGACTTTCTACAATAATTTGAGGTTATTGTAGCACAACACAATGAGATTGACTATCTGGAAGGAGGAGGAAAGATTCATACTGATAGAATTGTTGGTCTCCTCATTCTGACTTAGCAGATGAGGAATAAAACGTTTACGCCAGACAAACCAGAACTGTATTTCATCTCAACTGATTTATTTGAGTCAGGGCCAAGGGTGAATAAAAGGTTGACTTCTACATACAAAGGATTTATCAGAAAACCTTAACATGGCTGCTGTGTACAGGAATCAACAAACAGGTTTGCATCTCAAACCTCAATACTGCACATCAAACAGTCACTTGGTTAACATAATTTGAACATACATGGTTTACTGTACACATTATACATGAGTAAATCTGGTTTACAGATCAGGGATCTGTACATTACTCTAATCTATAAACAACCATTGGTGTTTCCCATGATTTACTCACGTAAAATGCAATCAGCTCACAGTAGTCTCTGGGTGGACGAAGCGGTGGAGCCCCCAGACCCCCTGTGGTGGTCCCGGTCTGAGAGCTCCCGAATTACAATTTGTCTCTTCCTTATATCCTATCATGTCTAGCCAAAATAGCACTATTACAGTTGATCCAATCATACATCTCCTGTGGGCGCCTTCTGTGGGGGGTTGGTGTTTTCTTCCTGTTGGGGCTTTGATCTCCTGTGTGGATCTTGACTCAATACCCAGAGGGGCCGCTAGTGGCCCCCGTCATTGTCTTCCTGATGGGTCTGTCCCAGCAGAAATCTCCTCTTAAATGAATAATATATAACTTTAACATTCCTTCTATATGGCTATAGATGTCTAATATCATCCAAGTACAGTCAGTGCTTTCTTAGACTGATACCAGACATCATATGAGACCTTTTGATACTAAACAGTTGATTAATAGATTGTCCTGTCTTATAATGTCAGAGCCAGTATGAGGTCTCTGGTTAGACCAGCTGTCCTCTGCGGTAATCTGGTCACAGTAGGTGTGACTTTTGTCTCTTTGTTCTGAGTACATTTGTTAGTGGGGGTTTATTGACTATTTCTGTAACACCAGTATCACTTAAAACACCCTCTACTGTTGAAAGGGCACACATTCCTTTTTGCAGTATGGTTCTCTAATTTATTCACACATATTAATTATGAAATTCCAAGGCAATATTACCACACCAGCATTTCAGTTTAGGTTTCATCAGCACAATGACTGCTGCAATTCACAAGAGGTTCAGTGCTCGTTAAACCCACCTCTGGAGACGCCACCTTCAGACAACTCCTCTGGATACGTCACCTTCAGACAACTTCTCTGGAGACGTCACCTTCAGACAACTTCTCTGGAGACGCCACCTTCAGACAACTTCTCTGGAGACGTCACCTTCAGACAACTTCTCTGGAGACGTCACCTTCAGACAACTTCTCTGGAGACGTCACCTTCAGACAACTTCCTCAGGCTGAATCCCAACTGTAAGAAACAAACCGAACGTTATGAAGGTGATCATATGATTCACATAGAAGCCAGCGCAGGTTTGAAGCCTCAGAAGTTACAGAATCGTCAGTGTTGCATCAGACTCTTCCTATTTCATGTTTACATCACAGACTAAAGGTTTGAGGAACGAAAAATGTAACCCTTTCAGTGAAGAACCACATAAGTCAGTTTTAAAGTTTGACGACCATGCATTTGCAGTTGTCAAGTTAATCTAAATCACTTGGGAGTGTGATATATCACAAACTACTAAACCTCTACTGTCTTTAACTATGAATGAACACAACACTAACTTACCTTCTTTAGATAATAAAGTACTCAGCCTCTACTGTCTTTAACAATGAATGAACACAACACTAACTTACCATCTTTAGACAACGTTTGAAAACCTTGTTCCACTGAACTTAATATAGTTCTTCATCAGAGTTACTCGATTAACATGAACACTCACCTTGAAAAGCACCAAGTAGACAAACAGCACATCCTTCATGGCAGCTCAGGCTTGTAAATTACATCTAGGAAAACAAAACAAAAGTTGGTGAGACGTTAACATCCCAGTCGATTGAAGACGACAGTCTTGTCACAAGTTGCGAGTGCTTAAAATATAATAGCATTAGATCTAAATAACACGTTGATCGTCAGTGAGTTGCTTCCAGTCAACATGCACGAAACAGATAATTTGTTCATACATTTTTCAAATAGACGCTAGATTATCGATATTATATGTGTCATCATGCACGAACAGAAGCGGCGTCTGAAAAATCGCTTCTCCATACTTCTCGGGTTTGGCGCCCAGAGCATGGCGAATTAACCCGACTTTTCTCTGGTCTGGCCCCGAATGTGTTAATGTAGAACAAATGGCTGATGGGAGCATCATGCAATAATTCCTGCGATCAGAGGTTAGACCAATCAGTCATGAATTGTCAGACTGGGGCGGTACTAATTAACTCATCACTTCCAGGAGGAAAAACAGTAGGAGTGTAACATTTATTAAAACATTCTCATTAACACTTTGTGTTGTGAAGGGCCAGATTAAACTGAGAATCTACCTTTATTGTTTGATATACTTTGTATATTATTTATATATATACACGGAATATCCCTTTACCTGCGTTCAAACCAGAGTAATATTCGCTCTCCTATTGGACAGCGCCCCCAGGCGCCAGCGCGCAAGCCCCCAACGGCAGGTTCAAAGACAAGTTCAGGCATGTCAGGACATGCCCGGAGTCAGCGTATTGATACCAGACAAAGACTGCGGTTTGGGACTAGATATTCACTTAAGTATAAATACAGCGCAAGGTGCGCACACCAGTAGTTCAGCCTCGTTCAGTACCTTACCCACCTTCACCACGAGTCAACGTGCAGTGAAGTGAGCAACCTTGCGTCTAACAGAGCATTGAGAACCACATGCGAATAGTTTAGTAAAGTAACGTCGAGTTCGACCTAATCTAATGTGAAGTAAATAGTCGTTCATTATTGTATATCGTGCGGCCACAGTTCGTTCGTGTGTAGCATTACCCAGCGGTTCGTCGTGTCTTTAGCTAGTGTACTTAGCCAGGGTGTGTGGCCTAAATACGTCGCCCACACCCGAGGAGTCCTAGGCGGAGAACCGTTGGACATGTACACAGGAGAATCGGCGTCTGCGATTGCAGAACCATTACTGGTTGGATTATATTGATTTGGAACGTGGTACCCGGAGAAGAGCATCGTTGATTTCCACTGTCGTTTGGGATTCAACCTCGTGAGGATTACAACTCGGGCCGGCCTCGTGGACGGAGGCTGGCTAGCTGTCATCAATGCTATCTAGCATTTGGATTACAATTATTACTTTGCTGCTGATCAAGGGAGTTTACAAGGACCGACTCCTGTACCTGGAGTCTCTTTATTCCTCATTGAATCAGACAGAGTACCCGAACATTCCTCTACCCTCCAGGCCTTACACCCCCGGAGGGAACCCATTGTCTCCAGGCGGTACCAGTGTTGCCCTATCTAGTTGCTACTATACGACAGGTGGTGTCAACTTAGACCCATCGTAGGATTCCTGCTATTCTTAGTGACTCATGCTATTGACTGACTTTACGTATATTCTTCGCCATACAAGCGCGACCCTAATTCTCATTCTGTAACCTAATGTTGCCTAATAATAATAAATTACCCTCAAATACTATTTCTTTGTCAATGCCGTGTTCTTGTGGGTGTTCACCATCTATATTTGATGTACTGTCTGGCCAGTAATTAAAGTACATAACTAGCAGTGGTTTAATCTATCACAATCTTTAATACAGTCAGGGTTTTGTAACCCCTCAGTTACACTATAGTATAGTATAGTGTACTATGGCGCGGCCCCGGTCAGTCGCCTTTGGTTTAGCTCCGCGACGATTGTGCACATTTTTAGCTATTATGTTTGTTTTTTCGACTTTTTTTATTAAAACATCACTGGCGGGTATGTCATACGACCGCCAGACACTTATGGACCTAAACTCCGGACTCAAAGAGGAGTTGGTAGACACTTTATGCCCAGAATGGCTAACAGAAATCAAGCGGGAGAACGACAACAAAGGAAACGGCAGAAAGAAGCATAGAGGTAGACGAGGCGGTATCAGACTTAGATTAAAAAGATCTGCTTACCGTCCAGCAATTCCATCCATCTTTCTGGCGAATGCACGTTCGTTGGAGGGAAGGATGGACGACTTGAGAGCGAGGGTCCGATTCCAACGGGAGATGAGAGACGTTAACGTCATGTGTTTCACTGAGACATGGCTCAAGCCAGCGACGCCGGACAACAGCGTCTCTCCATCGGACAATTTCACCGTCCTGAGAGCAGATCGCACGGCAGCCTCTGGGAAGAGCATCGGAGGTGGGGTCTGCATCCTCACGAACAATCTCTGGGTTAATCCCAAGGAAGTACATGTCCTCTCAAGTTCATGCTCCCCAGATATGGAACATCTCCAGATCCTGTGTCGCCCGTATCACCTACCCCGTGAGTTTACCGCGGTCATTTTATCCGTCGTGTATATTCACCCACAGGCAAATACTGGCAAAGCGCTGGGGGAATTACACGACTACATCAACAAACAGCAGATCAAGCACCCAGAAGCCGCGACGATAGTGACTGGTGACTTCAATCAGGCAAACCTGAAAAAAGTGATGCCGACCTTTTTTCAGCACATCGCCTGCTCCACAAGAGGGGGGAACACACTCGACCACTGCTACACCCCGTTCAGAGCTGCCTACAAGGCTGTAGCGGCTCCGCCACTGATGGGCTCTACAAGCGCGAGCGATCACGACTCCATTTTTTTAATTCCAGCATACAAACAAAGATCGCGTGACGTCGTCGTGTCACGTGAGACAAAAAAGTGGTCTGACGAATCAGAGACCGATCTCTGTGACGCGTTCGCGGATACAGACTGGGACATGTTTAAAGGAAGCGCCAGTGACGTCAGCGAGTACGCTGATACCGTTGTTTGTTACATAGCAACAGTGGTAGACGGCATTGTCCTCACAAAGAAGGCGCAGGTTTTCCCAAACCAGAAACCTTGGGTGGACAGCACTATAAGAACAGCCCTAAACGCATGCACCACGGCTTATAACCTGGGCAGAGAGTCAGGAAATATGGAAGAGTACAAGGCTTCAGTCTACACTCTGCGCAAGGCTGTTAAACTTGCTAAGAGGACATATGCTGAGAAACTGGAGACACAAATGGCACAAAACGACACAAGAGGCTTGTGGAGGGGACTGAAGACAATAACTGACTACAAAGTCAGCGCCCCCTCAATGGGGAGCGACGACGCCTCTCTAGCGGACAAACTCAACTCCTTCTACGCTCGGTTCGGTGTAGACAGTGTCGCCGCTAGCCCTCTGGCTAGTGACGTCACTGGCGCACCGGCTGTTGTGGAGGGGGGGGGGCAACCGCGGGGGGGCGGGGGCGCTCTCTCGTTGTCGGAACACAGTGTGAGAAGAGCATTTATGCAGGTGAACACCAGGAAGGCTGCAGGCCCAGATGGTATAACAGGACGCATACTTAAGTCCTGTGCAAACCAGCTTGCCCCGGTGTTCACCGCCATATTTAATCAATCCCTGGCGGAGTCAGTAGTCCCTGCCTGCTTCAAGATGTCTACCATCATCCCTGTACCGAAGAAACCCTCCCCAACATGTCCAAATGATTACAGACCGGTGGCACTCACCTCTGTGGTCATGAAATGTTTCGAGAGGCTGGTCAAGGACCACATTTGTGCCTCTCTCCCCAGTGATATGGACCCTATGCAATTTGCATACAGGACAAACAGGTCCACTGATGACGCGGTCTCCCAGGTACTGCACAGCACTCTCTCCCACCTTGACCGTCAGAAGGGGGGCTATGTGAGACTGTTGTTCATTGACTACAGCTCAGCGTTCAACACCATAGTCCCCACCAGACTGGTGGACAAGCTGATCGAGCTAGGCCTGAGCTCCGCCCTGAGCGCCTGGGTACTGGACTTTCTGAGTGAAAGACCCCAGGCGGTCAGGGTGGGGGGTCAGACCTCCAACACCATCACCCTGAGCATCGGGTCCCCCCAGGGCTGTGTTCTAAGCCCCCTGCTGTACTCACTCTACACACACGACTGTGCGGCCAAGTTCAGCTCCAACTCCATTGTGAAGTTTGCCGACGACACAGTGGTGGTGGGGCTGATCTCGGACAACGACGAGAAGGCCTACCGAGAGGAGGTTGAGGTACTGGAACGTTGGTGCCAGGACAACAGCCTGCTCCTGAACATTGGTAAAACCAAGGAGCTGATCGTGGATTATAGGAGAGGACAGCAGGAGACACACACACCACTGACGATTAACGGGGCTACCGTGGACAGGGTGAGCAGCTTCAAGTACCTGGGGGTCCACATCTCAGAGGACCTGACATGGTCAACTCAACACACATAAACACAGTAGTAAAGAAAGCGAAGCAGCGCCTCTACCACCTGAGACAGTTAAGGAAGTTCAGAGTATCGGGGAAGATACTCCAGTCCTTCTACTCAGGAGCTGTAGAGAGCATCTTGACCGGAAACATCACTGCCTGGTATGGGAACAGCACGGCACAGGACAAGAAGGCCCTACAGAGTGTGGTGCGCTCAGCCGAGCGTACCACGGGTATTGCGCTACCTCCCCTGCAGGCTCTATACAACAAGAGGTGCAAATCCAGAGCCTGCAGGATAATGAAAGACCCCCACCACCCCAATAACAGCCTGTTCCAGCTGCTGAGGTCAGGCAGACGCCTGCGAACTCCAGCTACTAGGACGGAGAGGCTTAGGCTAAGCTTCTTCCCCCTGGCCATCAGAGCCTTGAACAATGAACATTGAGAGACACAGAAACTGAACTATCCACACACAAGCACATACACGACACGCACGCTGAGCACGCTCACACACTAGCAGCCACTTTAACACTCATGCCGCACACACGCACACTTATGGCCAGAGGAAAGGCCACTTAAAGTAGTATAGCATCAGGAACAGTGTATTGCACTACTAAAGCTACCTAGCATGTCCTATATGCTCTGTAAATACTAATGTACAGATACCGAGATGGCACACCATGTACCTGTTTATTGCACTGTTTTATTGGATTCTATTAATATGTTGTACCACTGTATTTTATTGGATTCTATTATATGTTGTACCACTGTATTGCACATCGTCGCGGGCAAGACCAGCCGCATTTCATTGTATACCTGTATGCCGTGACAATTAAAACTCTTGACTTGACTTGACTTGACTTGACACTTTGAGTGCTAGCCACGAGAAACTTGTTATTAATAGTTATTTTTTTATTAGCGATTTCCATACATTTTCAAACCTCTTGGTTACACAGCCTTTTTATTTAACGTTAATTCATTTATCCACTCTGGTTGGATGGTGTATTGTGCTGTATAATGACAATACATTTTAATTTAATCTCGTTTAGAAATCGCTACCTGTTGAGTGGATCACAACCATATGAACACGACAGTGGTGAAATGATTGTGCCCTATATAAAACAGCATTGCACCATGCTGATCCACTCAACAGTAGGGCTGTCCCCGACTTAAGGATTTGGATAGTCGACTTTGATTGGCCGGAATTAGCCGATATTTTCCGTCTCTCCGGATGGTATTGCACCCATTGGATTGGACTGAATGAAATTTGAAATTTATTTGAAGGATAAACCCCTTGAGATATGCTATCTCGTTTTCGAGGGGGTCCTTAACACTTTCAGCGCCACGCCTGGTTTTCCGTTTTACCGCTTGAATGCCACCATCGGCGCCAATGTTAACGTTAATATCGCCTAATCTATGTTTTAAATTATGGCTATGTGTCTAATCTGCCCATCGCATTATCAAAGACTATTTTCCAGTCAGTGCTGTGAAGGCAGATTGTTTTTTTATCGCGTCGTTGCCGTTTCAGAGCAGTTAGAAAAGCCCCCGTTTTGATATAAAAAACAGCTCATTCTGGAGCATTCTATGAAAATCGTCTTTTAGTGGAATATTCCACAACGTTGATATTCGTCGGCCTTTTTATGAATCGTTTTCAAATAAACGCTAGATGATCAATATTATACGTGCACGCACGCACATTACTACACGGGAGACTCCGCCTTGCGCCATCTAGCCTTTAGATACATCTATGCTCAAAGCCACCACACAGAAGGATCTACAGGGAGACAAAACATCCAGTCCCTGGTGTTTAGGATCCAGTGTGGATTCTGGTTTGAGGGGGTGGGGGCTTGGTAACAACACTGGGATGGGATCAGAAAAAATACTCAGTCATTGCCCAACAACCAGCACCCTCTTTACAGGATTCCAATAGTCACCTTACACCTGAAGTTCAGGGTTCTCAGTGACATACTGGGCCAATAGAAGAGGGTGATATCACCTGGCTTAAGGAGGAGACAATACTCCACGACTGAGTCCACGGTTAATCACTTCCAGCATCCCAGCATCATCTACATTTCAGCTGACGTAAAAGAGTTCAGGGTTCCCACAGAAATTGCTAAATGAAATTCAAGGACTTTCAAGTACCTTCCTAAGCACCATTTCTCATTTTAAAAGGGCATTTAACCTCTTTAGCCCGAGATCACATCATAAATCAATCTACAGACTTTTTCTTCAAATGTATCCAAGAGTGAAGACCCTATAACAGGGTTCCCACGCTTGCCTTGACATTTTTTTTCCATACTACCTCCTGATTTTCCAGGTACCATATTAAGTGATGATCTATAGCAGCGGTTCCCAAACTTTTTTGGCCGTGCACCCCCCCGTCACCTCCCCACCTAGCTGACGCACCCCCCAATGGGTTTCCGATGCACCGAAGGGAAATTCTTGGTCGAAACTGATACCAAAAATAGGAAACAGTTGGCCGAAAACCGAATGCCGAAAATGATTAATATAAATATATATATAATGTTTTTTTTTTTTTTTTTCAGCTACCTGATTATGGCAAAAGACATGATTATGGCAAAACTTAAATAATATTAATAATCACTATTATGGGCCCATAAAACATTTATTCAGCACTTTTGAATGCATACATTAATTCCAGACTGACTGCTGAAAGATTGCACTGCTTACTAACTAACGTTGATAAACCCAGGTTTACCACACAGTTAAAACACAGCTACTTACATTTGAGGATAAACTTGCATAAGAAGTTTCACTCAAGTTTCACTGTAGATGCCAAGGCTCCCTTGGCTCACCAAGTTGCCTGCATCAAATTCCAACATCCAATATACCATATAGGATGCCAAGAGCATGCTCTACAACAGCGGTTCTCAACAGGGGTTCCGCGGCACCCCAGGGGTGCAGCGAGATGCCCGATGGGAATGTTTCTTTAAGAATATAGAATGACAACTATTTAACTAAACAAATAGTCTATCTAGTGCTTCATGTGTATACAATAATTGCCTAATCTAATAACATGAACTAAAAAAGAAATCGATCAAAATATCTTCACACGTTTCGTAAAGTTATTATTAGAGGTGGGCATAGATAATTTTTTTTAATCTAGATTAATCTATCTGCAATCCTGGATTTAATCTAGATTAAAATGGCTCAAAAAAAAAAAAAAAAAACCTGCCGAAGGCATTCAAAATATGTGTGTTCTACCCAAATAATGACCAGAAGTAAGTCCTTACTTTTTCTTTCCTCCTTATGTTTCTCAGGCCAGGTGGCCCATTACACCATGAGCCCATCTCCCGTTTCCAAAATGCATTACAGACTGTTTGAAAAAGCTGTTTTGCTATGATAATTGGTAATGAAATATCAAAATAATGTTCAATAAGATGTACTTGTGTTTAATAAGTTGTTTTATTCAGAAGTTAACACAAATAAATAATATTACCAGTACAGTACAGTATCTAGCACACTCTCAGGAGCAAAACAGAGAGAATCATTTCAAACTTGAACTATGTGACATGGCTTGAATCAACTGCTCCAGTGGAGTTGCTCAGTGGCCAATGGTGTCAACTGTGGTTGTACTGGGCAGCTCCCAGGTGTGAATGGAACTGTGTGAATGTGAAGCAGGGCGTTCCTGAAAAAGAGCATCTGTGCTCAGCGAACCTACCCTGGGTAAATAAAGGTAAAAAAAAAAATGTAATTTTTTTTTTTTTTTTTTTTTTTTTTTTAGATTAATGTGTTAATTATATTATCGCGCGATACTAGTATAGCGTTAACGCAGCACGTTAACGCCGTTAACGGCCCAGCTCTAGTTATTATAGAAACTTTACCAACTTAACGTCCCCGGCAGGCGTCATTGCTTTTACCAACAGATTTTCCAACGCATTCCAGAGCAGTCGCATTCGTGTGACGTCACATCACGGGTCCTATCTCCGTTACAGAGCCGGCTCGCAGCTCTGGTCCGTTATCAAGGAAATACAAAGCGGCTGTCGTGATAATCACTAAATGCATTCAGTGCTGGATCTAATCAAATGGATTTATCGAGACACGTTATGGAAAGTTCAAGACCGGTGCAGACCAAGTGAGTGTATCAGCTGCTGTGTTATTCTCGAAGTCAACTTCCTGTCTTTTTAACTTTCTGTCGGCTTGGGGGGGGACGGGACATGCACTTAGAATCACCAGAAAGGCTTTCGAAATAGTGAAATGCCATGTTGGCCTCAATATTTTCAAAACAAATTATATGAAAAGGTTATGAAATTAACAAGAATGTGATAAAATATGTAATAAAAACGGAGCTCAACGCATACATTTGATGGTAGAAATCCGTTTGTTTCCCCAATACCAAGATGGCGGCGGTCTCGTGACGTCATAGTGTCTTCGAGAATGATTTTTTTTTTTTTTGATCCACTTTTTCTCCCATTTTTTCCTATATTTTCTCCCATCCCAATTTCGTATCATCCAATTCAACCCTCCCCTGTCACGAACGCTGTTTCTTGCCTCCCACAAGCCGGCTGCAATGTGGACTAAGTCATACATAGCACAAGTCCCCTCCGGTACTTGAGGTAACAGCAGTCGCATCTTTTCACCTGCGCAGCTCGATCTCTCAGTGTCGAGGAGTAACGCGTGGGAGGCTCACGCTGCCCCCGACACTTCCTGATTCTACTGCGCAGGTGCACCAACCGACTTGTAGGAGTCGCTTGTTCACAACGTACGATCCCCACCCTTCAGTTTTCCCTCCCCGTAATACGGCCAATGTGTATTACTGCGGACGACCAGCTAAACTGAAAACAATGTGAAGAGCTGGATTCGAACACGCGAATCCTAGCGTCTCCACACTGGTGGCGAGTGCCTTGCCCACTACACCACCTAGCCGCCCTTCGAGAATGATTATTATGATACAAAATGTGAATGAATGAATGAATGAATGAATGAATGAAAACTGTATTTAACAGATAAATAGTAAAAGGCACTCTGCAGATTACATTTATATTTAGCTGTTTTATACGTCAACATTGTATTGCTGACCATCAACAAAGAATGACAGGATGTGATGTCATAATCAATCGTCACCTCGCTAGAATAATATTTCCAACGTGAACCGCAAAGCTGAATTTTCACACAAAATGGACACGTTTTTGACTCGTCCATCGAAACAGGTTACAGTTACTGTTGTGAAGGATCAGATTAAACCGAATATGTATATTTATTTATATATATATATTTAATTGTATTTGTATATCGTTTGATATCCCCTGTATATTCCTTGTACAATATGCATTGAATATCCCCGTTTCTACTAAACAGCCCATAATAGTTTCATTCTACCATTGGACTAGAACCTGGCGCCAGGTTGCCATACCCCTAGGTTCAAGTTCAATCGTGCCGCCTAACATGTCAAGGCAGCCCCCGGTTCCGCGCAGTAATATGCCGGGCGAAATACGTGTGGTACTATTTGTTCATAGCGCATATATATATGACGCTCGTAAAGTAGAACTCCCCTTTAGTCCAGTTCTTTACCCTCCAACAGAGTGACAGACGCAAAAGCCTCCCCACGAAGCACGTGCGGTGTAGTAGGGCCTACTTGGCCCAGAATAGGCATTGAGATATCGTGTAGATTAATAGTTGAATGGTCATAGTTTGGCACCATACCGTCGAGTTGGACGTATTCTATTAAGCTAATAATAGTCTATTTATGTATGGTGCATCATTCGGTTCGAGTTCTACAGTTATCAGTACCCCCATCGTTCCTGACGTTATCTGGACGCTTATCCAGGCTGGTCAGACCCCTAGTGGTGATTGCATCCGAGGAGCTCCGGGTCAAGAGCGACTGGACCTGTATATTGGATTACTCTACCCGACGACGGCGAGCCTTCCACGGCTCTTGGATTATGCTTTATGTGCTTTGATTATTCCATGGATAAAGGCCAACACTGTCGAGTGTTGGAATTACCCCCCGGAGAGGACTACAGGTGAGGCGGCGCTCTACACGTGAGGTCGCACCACGTCTCTCCGTTGTGGACCGGCAGATACCGTTCCACAGAGGGTCCAGCTGTGTTCGTCTACGGCCCGAGGTTCTGTGGGCACTGGGTCTAAGACTTTGGATTCTCCCAAGACACCGTCGGCCAGATGGGATACCGCCAGCGACTTCTCTAACCCCCCCCTCCTACTGTCTTACAACCAGCGGGACCCCCCCCCCCCCCTTAGTGTATCCAGCTATAATTATTTAAGTACTATCGCTATCGTTTCCTAAATATTCCAGGTTGTATACTTACTCCCTGCGCAACCAGAGATTGGACATTCAATGTTGATTTACCTACGAATACTCATTTGCCATAAAAGTGCATACTTAACATTTCAAATCATAAATGTAATTAAGTGAATATTGTGTACACCCTTTGCTGTATTAAATATTCGATTTGGTCCATTTGTGTTGGTTCGTTTCATCAGGTGGGAAAGTGTTCATCATACTTATATCTTGTACTGGGTGGCCAGAAGTTAAAGTACATGAGGTAGTGGTATTAAATATCATATCTAACAATACAGTCAGGGAATTGTACCCCTCAGCTACAATTGGTCCTTCGAACCGGATGGTAACTAGTGTAATATTAATATAGTGTTATTAATATCGAAATGGCCTATGATGAACACTCCACGAAACGATCCTCCTAACCTAGAACGCCCGCGGCGCAGACGACAGACACCTCAGTACTTAGAGGCTTACACTGTCAGTCAACTACCTAGCCTTCGACAAACGGTAAACGTAGTAAAAGTAGAAAGTAAAATTATGTCTGACCTTAACGACCAGGTTTCCCCGACCACAGAGGCCCTAGTAGGTCCTAATGTAACTGACCAAGCCCACGGTGGAGACCAGGAGGGAATTGACATGCCTTTACCCCCCGCCACTACTAAAGAAGTAGTCCCCGACACGCCCCGGGAGGAAGACAACCCTACAGAGAGAGAACTCTGCACGGAAGAAGAAGAGGAGAGCGCAGAGGAACTAGAGCTCCAGGACTCCCCAACGAGTACCCCCAGGAGCGGTTTATGCAGGAGCGGCTCACCTCCACTACCGCCTTCCCCCAGCGAAGCGGAGAGGATACTACAACAGGCGTTCCTCGTCAGCCTGACAGCCTCTACCGAACGCGATCGGCTCCAAGCACAGACGCTTAGCGAGCGCGAACGTCTCCAAGCCCAGGCGACCAGCGAGCGCGAACACCTCCAAGCACAGCAACGGAGCGAAGAACAGCGCACAAGTCTGGAGATGAGACGCTTCCAGATGGAAGAGAATATGGCAAGAGACCGCGCCGACGCCCAGCGCACCGCTGCCGGTGCCCAAAGAGACGCAGAGCGCGACAGACTACAAGCGCAACTAATAGAGCAGCTGATCAAAAGGACAACTCCCTCTCCCTCCGCCAGGGGCTCAAGGAACTCGTCGAGACAGCAGTCAAGAGCAGCGTCACCGCAACGAGCAAGCGACCCTGAACTTGACCAACAGACCGAGTCTAGACCCCCCGCAGACCCCCTTCCCATACCGGTCCAAGCGAGACCCAGCTACAAGGAAGGAGCGGCCTACACTGCGGAGAAGCTAAATAAACGATTACAAGATCTGGAAGATTTGATAGAAGAAGAAGAGGGAGAAGAGGAGAACCAAGCCCGACGACAGCACAGTACTCCACTGGACCAGGAGGTCCCATACAGTCCAGGCTATACCCCCGCGGCGCTGCGCTACAGACCCCCGACTCTATTTACGGGTGAGCACGACGCACGACCAGCCCCGAGGAACAGTACCTGGACCAGCGGGCCATGGTACCCTGTCAGTACCGGCCCACAGCGAGGCGCAAGAGGGGACTCGCCCAGGAGGTCTCTCCCCCAACGCTCGCCGATGTATTCGCCATCCACGGCGTCATACAACGCCACGCCATCAATCCCAGACTTCGCCTATGAGAGTCGAGCACAGTACACGGAGCTCCGGATGTGCTTAGAGACAATGCTGGCGGATGTCATTGATGAACGCCACAAGTATGCAATATTATTGAAGCACCTGAAAGTACAGCGAGCACACAATATAGCGCTAGCCTATGCTACCTCCTCGACCCCATACACAGCGGCCCTTGCAGCGCTGGATCAAAGATATGGACGTATATGGGATTACGTAATCCAGGAGATAAGGCATATTGACCGCCTACCCCCAGCCACAGACAATCGCTCACTAGATGACCTGTCAATCAAAGTGCAGTCCCTGGTGGGGATGCTGGGAGCTCAATGGGAGAAGGGCAGACATGAGCTGTACGCCAACTTTAACGTTGAGAGGATTTTGGAGAAGCTGCCACCCGCAAGACAGGAGCGCTTTCGGCGGCAGAGGGACTACCGAGATCCCGACGGCCCCGAGCCATCCCTCCTTGATCTGGCCGACTTCCTGGCGAGAAAGGTCAGCAGCTTACGACTGGACACCTTCGGGCGGAGCACGCCAAGCTCCAGAGAGGGACCCAGGAGAATAAATGATGGAAGAAGATCGGTGACTGTCATGCACCAATCAGAGTCAGTACCGAGCAGTAAGAGTCACAGCACCCCCTCGAGGAAGGAGAAGTGGAAGATAGCGTGTCCCTACTGTGAGAAAGAACACTGGCTGTCACAATGTGACTCATTCACAAAGATGAATGCAGAAGAAGTGAGCCAATGGATAAAGTCCAACCGGCGCTGTTATCGATGTGCGCGGCCCCACATGGCAGCCGAATGCCGCCTAAAGAAAAGGTGCAGCCGGTGCGATGGAGCCCATCTAGATATACTACACGATAGTAACGGAAGACGGCCTACACCTGCACCACGGAGCGGCACCAAGGCAAGTGTCATGTACATTGACCCCGCCAGCAGCAACGGAGCTCAAGTGCTCTTAAAGGTAGTCCGTGTGACATTGAGCTACCAGGATAAAGTCATGGACACTTACGCCGTCCTTGATGACGGGTCAGAGAAGACCCTTCTGCTCGCCTCCGCTGCGACTCAACTGGGACTGCGGGGGAGCAAGAACGAAATGACGATTCGGACAATAAGAAGAGATTTGAAGACGATAAAGGGCGAGAATGTCTCCTTCACTATCGCAGCCAACGGGCAGCCAGAGCGACAGTACAAGATCACAAATGCTTTCACCAGCCAAGAAATAGGACTCTCGCAGTACACCTACCCTGTCACCAAGTTGATGGATAAATATGTGCACCTGCGCCAATTACCTATCCCGCTCATAAACGGCGCTACCCCAACCCTGTTGATAGGCTCCGACCATGCAGAACTCATAGTCCCGATTGACCGGGTCCATACCGGTCCCCGAGGCTGTCCTGCAGCCGTCGAGACCCGCTTAGGATGGACATTACAAGGCCCCCTCGCTAAATCTCTCAACCGAACCGCAGCCACTAGCTGCTTCCACTCCCGAACGACAGAAGAAGACACCACTCTCCTGCAGCATGTCGAGAGGCTATGGACCCTAGAGACAATGCCCTTTAAGAACGAAAAGAAAGACATTCGCTCTAAAGAAGACATTTACGCCATCCACCTACTCGAGCAGGGGACAAAGAGAGTCACAGTCGGCGGAGTGATGAGATACGCAACTCCACTCCTGAGGAGAGAGGGAATGCCCCCCTTTCACGCAAAGAAAGACGCCACGGAGCGCTATCTACTGAACACAGAGCGGCGCCTAGCCAAAGACCCCGCTCAACAGAGTGTGTACCGAGCTGAGATTGAGAAGCTAATCACAGCGGGACACGTAACAAAGATTGACATTAAAGAGGCCGATCAGACGACCGAATCATGGTACGTGCCGCATCACAAGGTCCATCACAATGGCAAGGATCGCATTGTGTTTAACTGCAGCTACCAGATCTGATCCCAAAATCTGAATAAAGAGCTCTTGCCCGGCCCCACACTCGGCCCCTCCCTACTAGGCGTGCTACTGCGCTTCCGCCAGGACAAGGTGGCTATAAGCGGGGATATCAAAGGGATGTTCTTGCAAGTGAGACTAGTAGAGGAGGACAAGCCTCTGCTACGGTTCCTATGGAGAGAGAAGATCGGAGATGAGAACCCATCCATCTACCAGTGGGAAGTACTCCCCTTCGGAACCACATGCAGCCCGTGCTGTGCTACATTTGCACTACAGAAACACGTCACAGAGGACCCAGCAGCAGATGAAGAGGTCCAACACAGTGTGAAGAACAGTTTCTACGTAGACAACTGTCTACAAAGCGTCTCGACTCAAGAAGAAGCCGAGGCTCTCCTAATCAAGTTACGCGCCTCCCTAATCAAAGGAGGCTTTGATCTCAGGCAGTGGGCCAGCAGTGACCCGCACGTATTGCGCAGCCTCTCCTCCGCAGACAAGGCTGCCAGCAGCGAGACCTGGATGGCGACAATCCCAGGAGAAGCCCAAGAAATGACACTAGGATTAGTCTGGCGCTTCAAAACAGACTCGCTCCACTATAGACACAAACCCTTGGCTCCAGAGCAAGGAAGGTCGGCGGCGATACCGACCACCAGACGGAGTGTGTACAGAACACTCGCCAGACAATATGACCCGCTGGGATGTATTCTACCTTACACTACCAGGGCAAAGATGATTGTACGAGCACTATGGGACAAGGACCAGGGCTGGGACGACCCAATACCCGCACACCTTGCCTCAACATGGAGAGAGTGGGAGACGGAACTCCGCTCACTCCCAGGTGTCAACATACGCCGCAGCTACTTCCCATCCACAGTGAGGCCAGAGACATGCGAGATTGAGCTACACGTCTTCAGCGATGCCTCCGAAGTAGCCTACGGATCGGTTGCTTATTTGCGTGCCCAAGAGATGGGAGGAGAGATACACACTGCTTTCATACTGGCCCGCTCAAGGATAGCCCCACGTAAGCAACAATCTATCCCACGTCTAGAGCTCTGCGCAGCCCTCGCAGGAGCGCATCTAGCCACGTTAATCCAACGTGAACTCACCATTCCGGTGCATAGAACAATCTTGTGGTCAGATTCCACGACAGTACTCACATGGATTAAGTCTGATTCATGCAGATACAAAGTCTTCGTGGGAGTCAGAGTCACCGAGATTCAGGAACTAACAGAAGAAGCAAGCTGGAGATATGTGGATACCAAACACAACCCAGCTGACGTCATCACCCGGGGAATGTCCCTGGATGACCTAACCCGTCACAACATCTACAGTGACGGACCAGCATTCCTCCAGCTCCCGGAAGGAGATTGGCCTACGCCTACCCCGAGGGAAGCAAGTAGAGAGGAGGCTGAGAACAATAAGCCTATGTTCTGTGGACTGAGCACTGTCGCCTCCACAGACCCGAACATAGATGACTGCATTACCCTAGAGAGTGCGCAACAAAGGACATTCCTGCGGCACCACCCAGAGATTCAGTCCACCACTGACATGTCAGCAGCTGACTACGAAGAAGCAGAACTTCTTCTACTACAACAAGCCCAGAGAGACTCGTTCCCCGATGAGCTAGACTGTCCACAGGGAGGAAACCCCGTCCCATCAGACAGCAGACTGATTCACCTGGCACCAGAGAGTGACGCACATAATCTCATCAGAGTGGGTGGTCGCCTGCGGAGAGCCCCCGATCTACCAGATGACATTAAGCACCCGATCGTCTTGAACAGCCGACACAAGGTCACAGAGCTGATCATAAAGAAATACGACGAGGATGTGCACCACGCCGGAGCAGAGAGAGTCTTCGCGGAGATCAGACGTCGTTATTGGATATTACAAGGGAGAGAAGCAGTACGGCGCTTCCAGCGAACCTGTCTAGACTGCCGTAAGTGGCGCGCGCAGCCCAGCATACCACGGATGGCTGACCTACCCCCCTGTCGCCTCCGAATCGGCGACAAGCCATTCCACTCCACAGGCATGGACTGTTTTGGCCCGTTGTATATAAAAAGAGGAAGAGGCACCGAGAAGCGGTGGGGTATTGTATTCAAATGCATGACCACCAGAGCGATACATATCGAGCTCCTTCCGACCATGAGCACAGACTCATTCCTTATGGCCTTCCGGAGATTCATATCACGGAAAGGACAACCGTCTACATTGTTGTCTGATCACGGGACCAACTTCAAAGGCGGAGAAAGAGAGCTTCCAAGCTATGGGCCCAGAACTTAAGACCCACCTCGCTCCAGCCCAAGTTGACTTCCAATTTAATCCCCCGAACGCACCCCACTTCGGTGGAACCTGGGAACGAGAAGTACGTTCTATAAAGACAGCCCTGTATGCCGTACTCGGAGCCCAGACTGTGGCAGAGGAAGTCCTAATGACAGTCCTCACGGAGATCGAGGGAGTATTGAACTCCAAACCCCTCGGTTACGTCTCCAGTGATGTAGCAGATGTCGACCCAGTCACCCCCAACACACTCCTAATGGGGCGGCTGGACCCCGCGCTACCCCAGACAATGTACAGGCCCGAAGAAGCGAACGGCCGAAGAATGTGGAGGTACAGCCAAGTACTAGCTGACAAGTTTTGGAGCAGCTTCCTACTTCACTACCTACCGTCTCTACAGACCCGCCAGAAGTGGGTAAAGGAGAGAGACAATTTGACAGAAGGAACAGTCGTCATGATAGTTGACCAGTCACTCCCCAGAGCTATGTGGCCGGCTGGCCGCGTAAGCAAAGTGATCACCGGTGCCGATGGCAAGGTCCGAGCAGCTGAAGTACTCGTCCAAGGGCGCACCTACACACGGCCCGTGGCGAGGCTCATAGAACTGCCCCGACTCCCAGATACTATCGATGATGACCATGACCCTATGACTTTGTGAGTTGACTGACCTTACAGCGGACCTTGAGTGGAAGACAGTGCGGTTAATCTGTCTCTGCTTAGCTAATTAGGTGGGACTAATTAGGGGGCGGCTGTTGTGAAGGATCAGATTAAACCGAATATGTATATTTATTTATATATATATATTTAATTGTATTTGTATATCGTTTGATATCCCCTGTATATTCCTTGTACAATATGCATTGAATATCCCCGTTTCTACTAAACAGCCCATAATAGTTTCATTCTACCATTGGACTAGAACCTGGCGCCAGGTTGCCATACCCCTAGGTTCAAGTTCAATCGTGCCGCCTAACATGTCGAGGCAGCCCCCGGTTCCGCGCAGTAATATGCCGGGCGAAATACGTGTGGTACTATTTGTTCATAGCGCATATATATATGACGCTCGTAAAGTAGAACTCCCCTTTAGTCCAGTTCTTTACCCTCCAACAGAGTGACAGACGCAAAAGCCTCCCCACGAAGCACGTGCGGTGTAGTAGGGCCTACTTGGCGCAGAATAGGCATTGAGATATCGTGTAGATTAATAGTTGAATGGTCATAGTTTGGCACCATACCGTCGAGTTGGACGTATTCTATTAAGCTAATAATAGTCTATTTATGTATGGTGCATCGTTCGGTTCGAGTTCTACAGTTATCAGTACCCCCATCGTTCCTGACGTTATCTGGACGCTTATCCAGGCTGGTCAGACCCCTAGTGGTGATTGCATCCGAGGAGCTCCGGGTCAAGAGCGACTGGACCTGTATATTGGATTACTCTACCTGACGACGGCGAGCCTTCCACGGCTCTTGGATTATGCTTTATGTGCTTTGATTATTCCATGGATAAAGGCCAACACTGTCGAGTGTTGGAATTACCCCCCGGAGAGGACTACAGGTGAGGCGGCGCTCTACACGTGAGGTCGCACCACGTCTCTCCGTTGTGGACCGGCAGATACCGTTCCACAGAGGGTCCAGCTGTGTTCGTCTACGGCCCGAGGTTCTGTGGGCACTGGGTCTAAGACTTTGGATTCTCCCAAGACACCGTCGGCCAGATGGGATACCGCCAGCGACTTCTCTAACCCCCCCCTCCTACTGTCTTACAACCAGCGGGACCCCCCCCCCCCCTTAGTGTATCCAGCTATAATTATTTAAGTACTATCGCTATCGTTTCCTAAATATTCCAGGTTGTATACTTACTCCCTGCGCAACCAGAGATTGGACATTCAATGTTGATTTACCTACGAATACTCATTTGCCATAAAAGTGCATACTTAACATTTCAAATCATAAATGTAATTAAGTGAATATTGTGTACACCCTTTGCTGTATTAAATATTCGATTTGGTCCATTTGTGTTGGTTCGTTTCATCAGGTGGGAAAGTGTTCATCATACTTATATCTTGTACTGGGTGGCCAGAAGTTAAAGTACATGAGGTAGTGGTATTAAATATCATATCTAACAATACAGTCAGGGAATTGTACCCCTCAGCTACAGTTACCAATACCAATTCAGTACCTTCCATTACCAATTCGACCGCTGAGATTGACCCAGTCTTGGACACAGAAGATGATGACACAGAAGCTGTTAATAATAAAAAGCTAAAATGTTCGGCTAAACCAAAACTGGCAAAATGTCGGAAATATGAAGATGGTTACCTTAATTATGGCTTTGTTGTATTCCCTGGGAGCAAAAGCTCACCACAACCACAATGTGTAATTTGTTCTCAAGTGCTATCCAACAAGTATTTGGCACCCTCCAAGTTAATCAGACATTTACAGACAAAATATGGCCATTACAGCTGCAACAGAGCACTTTATTGATATTTTTCTGTATTTAAAAAAATAAATACACGATTTTCTGTTTGAGAAATGGTCACACTATTGCTATATTTATTTATACATTTAGACCTGAAACGCCTGCTAATAATGCATTATATAGCCTGCATATACACACAAATGTGTTTCCCGGTTTCAATGGGTTAAATAAACGTTATTTTTAAAGCAAGCACTTTTGTCATCATTGTAGCAAAAAAGACAGGATCGGAAAAGTCTTTATCGTATGTAGGGGTGCCCTGGAATATTTTTTTGGACACAGGGGTGCCTTGGCAGCAGAAAGGTTGAGAACCCCTGCTCTACAACATGGGATCATCCATTTCTATCTACAGTAAAAGCTGTAAAGGGTTTTTATAAACTCATGTTAATTCTGTGCTCAATAGTTAAATTTTATTACACATCATCCAATAAAAATGTCCAGGACAACTGTTTCTATTTCCATGTAATTGGTCACTTTTGCTCAGTTTCCATGCCTTTCCATACCTGGAAAATGAAAAAATGAATCCCATGTTTTCCAGGTACCGTGGGAACCCTGTATAACCATGTCACAACAGCAGTCATGTATATTTTCAGTGATAAGTTTGTATACCAATAGGTTCAAGCATTAGTGAGATTAATTTAGCGAATATCCACCATTTTGAATTAGCGGCTCGTCGCGGATTGTAGTCATGAGAGGGTGTACAGTTCTATTCTTAAAATGGATATGCTACAGAAGGTAGACACTACGCTCCAATCTATGCCAATAACGTTAGTTGTGGTAGAGAATGCAGAGAAATAAAAATTCATACACAGGTAATTTGCTTGCAGGAAGCTAGTACTGTAGTTTTTCGAAATGTCAACACTCTCAGACTACATACGGAGACAATTAGCGAATTCAAAATGGCTATTTTACTCTTTGAAAATTAACGGGACATTAACAATGATTTATAACAATTTTCAAACGCTTGTTAAACCGTACATCTAATAGGATAAAAGTTAACAGGTCTGTAGATATCCTAAAGACGCAAATGGTTACATTGCCGGTATAGCTCAGGCAGAAATGAACAAACTTCAATCTAAGGTACATGAGAAGTTGCCATCACTCCTCACCTCCTTCCTGACGTTGATGTAGAACTGGGTTAGGGCTCACTGCCTGATACCCTGCAGGGTCAGCTCCTCCTCCTCCACCAGGGTCAGCTCCTCCTCCTCCACCAGGGTCAGCTCCTCCTCCTCCACCAGGGTCAGCTCCTCCTCCTCCACCAGGGTCAGCTCCTCCTCCTCCACCAGGGTCAGCTCCTCCTCCTCCACAAGGGTCAGCTCCTCCTCCTCCAGGGTCAGCTCCTCCTCCTCCACCAGGGTCAGCTCCTCCTCCTCCACCAGGGTCAGCTCCTCCTCCTCCACCAGGGTCAGCTCCTCCTCCTCCACCAGGGTCAGCTCCTCCTCCTCCACCAGGGTCAGCTCCTCCTCCTCCACCAGGATGCAGATAGGCTCACGCATGAACTTCTTGGTGACCTCCAGCAGAACAACCTGCAGGGAGGGGTCAAAGGTCAGCATGTGTACTTACAGTGATCGACACATGATACAAGAACCTAGAGAATAGGAATGTAGCGTGTGTCGACTAGACGGCGGCAAAACAATCCCCCCCAAAAAGAGCACCATCTAGGAAGGGAACGTGTGCGTGGGCTGGCCTTCACACCACATTGAGTTTAACCTCTTAATACTTTCGCAGCCAACCACGTATATATACGTTTTGGATTGATCTCCCCTTTTTTTGATTTTATTATCCTATTCAATGTCAGGGACCTGTATGTTGCCGTTAAAAGGCATACTGGGACTCCGAAGGTGCAGTACCGGTCAGATCCTGCTAGTAGGCAGTATAGAGAGTGCAGTAAACCATGTTCCAGACCGGGTGCTACGTTTAAACCGCTCCGGGCGGACTTTTCTAGTAATGGGAAACCTAGGGCTTCACCCGATCGCATTGAACGTTTTCGGGAACCCCGATCCATATGTTGTGGTGGGTTATCATACCCATCCCCCTGATCGGCGTGTGCTGTGGTAACGAATGACGTTACTGGCAATCAATTAATCAGAAACGACCCCCGGCTAGCGGCTCCTTTTCCGGGCTCTTAGCAGACTTCTTAGCTTAACATAACAGACCGACAGTAAGTTTGGGGGAACTAATGGGATAACTGGGGTTGCAACAAAAGTGCAACTAGGGCTAAAAACACAATAAAATAATTATAATAATAATAAATAATATATCCTTCTTAGCAGACTTCTTAGCTTAACATCCCAGGGAACTAATGGGATAACTGGGGATGTTGTTTGCTCCTGACAAGAGTCTCAAGTCTGGGGTGATGGTAGATAAAGCAACTCTGAGGTCATGCTCAATGTCCAATCTGTTCCTCTGCTCTGTCTTCAGCTGGACCAGAGCTGAGAAGCCACTTTCACAAAGATAGGTAGTGAAACAACAAGAAAAGTATAAAAAAAAAACGCATCGATGCAAAAATTCGGCGTCGCCGAGTTTTTATGATCGTCGTCGATTAGATCGACTAATCGTTGCAGCCCTACTTTTTTAAGTGTACAAAAGGTGATGGTAATTTAACTGTAATACAATGCCTGCTATACTGGAGATGTTAGAGAAAAGATAATAAAAAATAAAAATCCAATTCAAGTATGTAGTCTGCAAATTAGTCGTAAGTAAGGACAGAGATCCAGTTACTGTGGAAAGCAGACAGGCTTCTCTACCAAAGAACTTCAGTCCTTCACCAACACAACAGCTGGGAGGAGAGGGTTTCTTTGGCACGCTACAAAAATACATTGAATCCTGTGGAAATACCGTGTCAAGAGCCACACTCACGTCAGATGTTCAACTACTATGCATCATGACAATCGGCTTTGATAAAACAATCTAGAAGCACAGGAGGTGCAGGTGTGTGTGCCACTGCCCTCAGCTGGTGAAATCAGTTCTCATGATTAGATGTTTGAGAGGTTTCAAAATCTATTCCGATATACAATAAACTCTGCGATAAGCCGGGGCTCAGCGGTTTGCGTGATGGTTCTTGGTCGACCAGTGAAATAAGAAGTCATAAATACCTGCGTATGGCTTCCCAGTTTCTGGAAGAGCTCGTAGATCTGGTCCTTCAACCCTCCGCTCAACATCTCGTCCAGCACAAACATGTTGTGTACTTGGAAGCTGGGCACAACAAAAGAAGAACATTTAAATGATTGAATTCACCAGATACAAGTCAAATCCTATAGACACTTTCATACAACCCCCTTGCATCAATTGTAAGTCTAAGTAGCTTCGTCCAAAAATATAAATACATCTGGCCTCCCTTTAAGTCCACCATCATTCCTGTACCCAAAAAAATCTACGCCTGCTTGCCTCAACGACTACCGCCCTGTAGCCCTCACCTCCATAGCCATGAAGTGCTTTGAGAAGCTAGTGAAGGGCTACATCTGTTCCTCCCTCCCCATCAACCTGGACCCCCTGCAATTTGCATATCGCCCCAACAGGTCCACGGAGGACGCCATAGCCCATGTGCTGCACACAGCAGCATCACACCTGGACAAGAGGCAGGGGAACTATGTGAGAATGCTATTCATCGACTACAGCTCGGCATTCAATACCATAGTCCCCTCCATACTCATAGCCAAGCTCAGGGACCTGGGCTTGAACTATGACCTCTGCCAGTGGGTCTTGGACTTCCTGACGGGCAGACCCCAGGTGGTAAGAGCAGGCAACTGCACCTCCTCATCCATCACGCTCAACATAGGGGCCCCCCAGGGCTGTGTTCTGAGCCCCCTCCTCTACTCCCTGTACACACATGAGTCACTGCGTGGCACAGCGGAACAACACAATCATCAAATTTGCTGATGACACAGTAGTGGTGGGCCTGATCTCTGCCAACGACGAGAGGGCCTACCTGGAAGAGGTAGAGAATCTGTCACAGTGGTGTCAGGAGAACTGCCTCTCCCTGAACGTCAGCAAAACAAAAGATGATTGTGGACTTCAGGAGGTCGGGGGTCAAGGACTACAGCCCCCTCAGCATCGACGGGGCACCGGTTGAGAGAGTGAACAGTTTCAAGTACCTCGGAGCCCACATATCCGAGGACTTGACATGGACCACACACATTGACAGTGTTGTGAAGAAGGCACGACAACGCCTCTACTTCCTCAGGCGCCTAAGGAAGTTCCAAGTCAGTCAGAAGATCCTTAGGATGCTCTCGTTCCTGACTGGCAACATCACCTCCTGGTTTGGGAATAGCACTGCACAAGACCGTAGCAGACTACAAAGAGTGACGCGTTCAGCCGAACGCACAATTGGAGGGGGGTTTCCCACCCTCCAGAACATTTACAACAAGCGGTGCAGGGGGAAGGCTAAGAGAATCATCAAGGACTCCAGCCACCCAAACAACTGCCTCTTTGAACTGCTGCGGTCAGGCAAGCGATACAGGAGTCTCATGGCCGGCACAGAAAGACTCAGAAGCAGCTTCTATCCCCAGGCCATCAGGCTGCTCAACGAACAATAAACACTATGCAACAACCATCAAATGCACACAGCACACACTCACTTTAAACAAACAACTCACTGCAGCACCCACTTTACACACTTTAGAACACCTAAACACACTTTACACTTTATATTTATTGGTAAAGGATTTGCACTACAACTCATACACCTTACTGTAAATTGTACCTAAATTGTACCTCATCCCATTTCTGCTCTGCACTATATAGTATTGTATATTAGTACATTGTAACTCATTTACTTCTATTCTGCATCAAACATTGTCTATACTGAACACTGACCTCTATTTTTACTTTATGCTATACTATTTTATTTCATACTATCTTGTCTAACACAGTCTCTGGAGCGAAACAGTGAGAAGCATTTTGTATAAAAGTATTCTGTACTTCTGTATGACAACTATTAAAGAAACTTGAACTTGAAACTTTAAAGTTAATGAACTCCGTGACCCCAGTGCTTTCAGGATCTAAACGACGCTGTGTTCAGCCAGTGATGTTTCTGATCATGGCTCCAGAGTCTGGTGTTCTGAACACTCCAGCCAGCAGAACGCTGTCGGGGAAACAGAACACTCAGGGGATTCCAGAGTCAGTTGACACGCATGGATTTCATCATTACACAGAGTCTTTTTTTATTACCAGCCTAAAAAAAACTACCAACCAAAAATGATAAATAGCTTTTCATTATATCGCCATGGCAACATATAGTATTACTATATAATACTCTCATATGCCATTTTTTTTTTTTTTTTTTTATAACTTTCTTTTTATTGTTTTTCACAATAAGCAAACAATCACAAACAACAAGACATAACAAAAACACAATCCCGGGCTGCATTATTAGTGTCACTTTACAAAAATATACTTTTCACATGCTGAGTTCTCAATTCTCTTACTTTCCCTATAGGTATGGCGAATATTCTTTACAACTATACATCAATACATCATCCACTGGTTGTCGTCATTACCATATAAAAGTCCCACTTTTCCCAGTACTTCAAACCTTTCTCTTCCTGTAATCTGAGAGTAAAAGTAAGTCTTTCCATTGTGTATATTTCACCTATAATGGCCAACCATTTTTCTTTTGTTGGAGGTTCTTGTTGATACCAGAGACGCGTGATCGCTTTCTTACTTGCTGCTAAAAATATTTTCTCATATGCCATTTTCAATTAATATAATAAACAACAAAAAGAATATTAGCATCATTTTGAGTGGACTGAAGGAATGAGTCAGTGTTAATAGTTTAAAATACAGATCATTTATTAAAACATATATATATATTTAGTGTAGGGCTGTCCCAAATACCATTTTACAGGATTTGAATACTCCTTGGTGTTTTTCCGAACACATATAACCAATCAATTACAAATCATAAGTGTTGGCTACCATTCTGTTCTATCCAGTAGCAACCAGAGACGTCACGTCAAATTGCGTTGGCAACATGCATTCTGAACACCGTTGTATTACCAGTATGCTTCTGCGTGTATAGTGTGTACGTACATTCACACGGGGAACCGATCTTTTTAGTTTTCATTTACAAAAAAAAGGTGTCTGTGTTTCAATAGACTTCGCTCTTTTATTTTGAAACCCCCCGACCGGAAGTATTGTTGTTATCGCTAGAAAGAAAGAAATCTGATGAAAGAGAAAGTTACATTATAAAAAAGCAGATAATTCATTGACGGTTTTTGCTGCACGCCTGACGATACTAAATCCAGATTGAACTCTGCCATTTGGCCCGATCCATAGACGTGAGACTTGGCCATGAGGTCATTTATAGGCCCGATATTCTATATTCAAATTGCATGTGTCCGGATGGCAGAGTTCAGTACTGTATCTACAAAACCTCCTGTTAAAATCATCTGCCCTTTATTAATTTGCTTAGATTTTTTTGTACACGTGATCTCAAGAAGGTGCTGAATGAGCTCAGTGGCAATTTTTCATGTGGTAAAGAATATTTATATTCTCCTTTGGTTCATTGCAATTTAGTAACAGAATATCTCTGACACTGGGAACACATTCTCCGAGATGTCCCTAAATACCAAGAACATGCAAATGGAACCAATAGAAGTGGAGCAATCTTCCATTTACTTTATTTTTAGGTGGATTTTCAGAAAATATGGCTAGGGCTTAAGAGGTTAACTATGAATGAAAACAACACTAAGTTAACATCTTTTAGACGTTTGAAAACCTTGTTCCACTGAACTTGATATGGTTCTTTATTTTACATTGTTACTCAATTACATGAACACTCACCTTGAAAAGCACAAAGTAGCCAAACAGCACATCCTTCTATGGCAGCTCAGGCTTGTAAATGACATCTAGGAAAACAAAGTTGGTGAGACGTTAACATCCCAGTCCATTGAAGACGATACAGTCTGGTCACAACCAGGTCATGTTCAGAAAACCGAGAGTCACCACTAACAATCTGACGGTAATTCCAGCATTTCAGTTTAGGTTTCATCAGCACAATGACTGCTGCAATTCACAAGAGGGTCAGTGCTCGTTAAACCCACCTCTGGAGACGCCACCTTCAGACAACTTCTCTGGAGACGTCACCTTCAGACAACTTCTCTGGAGACGTCACCTTCAGACAACTTCTCTGGAGACGTCACCTTCAGACAACTCCTCTGGAGACGCCACCTTCAGACAACTTCTCTGGAGACGCCACCTTCAGACAACTTCTCTGGAGACGTCACCTTCAGACAACTTCTCTGGAGACGTCACCTTCAGACAACTTCTCTGGAGACGTCACCTTCAGACAACTCCTCTGGAGACGCCACCTTCAGACAACTTCTCTGGAGACGTCACCTTCAGGCTGAATCCCAGCTGTAAGAAACAAACAGAATATTATGAGAAGAGACCCAGGGCTTCCGAATAAAAAGAAAAACTACACTTCCCAGCTCACGCCAGCTCCCATCAATCAAAATCAAGATTTTTTTCTCATGATAATCTCACGGGTGGAACAAACCTGAACGTTATTAGAACGCAGTTAGTTTCTCTACCTAAAATTTGGCCGGATCCATAGATGTGTGACTTGGCCATAACAAGGTCCTTTATAGGCCCAATATTATATAGTCATAGATCAAATTGCATGTGTCCGGATGGCAGAATTCAGTACTGCATCTACAAAACCTCACGTTTATCATCTGCCCTTTATTCATTTGCTTAGATCTCTTGTACACGTGATTTCAAGAAGGCACTGAACGAGCCCAGTGGTAATTTTAGCATGGTGTTATTCACCGTTAAAGATGAAAAAAGAAAATGTATTCATTACAATACAATTTATTTCTGACACTGGGAATACATTCCCCGAGGTCCATAGATGTCCCTAGATACCAAGAATATACAAATGGACCTCGTAGAAGTGGAGCAATCTCCCATTTACTTGGGTATGTACTTTTAGGCGAATTTTCTGAAAATAGGGCACTGGCTTAAGGGGTTAAAAGGGGCTGTTCAAGCAGCCTTCTCCTCAACCCTCCAGTTAGATGTTGTGTGATATCTGCCGTCACTCAGTATAATACAATGAAGCACTTGGTTTCTCAAAGCACCAAAAACTAAAGGTGAGAAATGGCCTGATAATCCAAGTGATGGGTCAGTGTCTCAGAGTGTTCGAGTTACATCACATGATCAGATCTCAACCTAAACACAACTCATCATCGACACTTCCGCTCAGCTGTTATCTGGACATTTAAGGTGTTTGTGATTTTAACATTCTGAAGTTTCTTACACAAATTACTTTGGGTGTTTTAGCCTCTGGCCCGTTCCCTCAGCCTCGTTGATACCATCCGGATCCCAGGCGTCCTGACGAGAGCCTCCAGAGTTAGCCGTGTAATCCACTGGGTCCTGGGGACAGGATGGAGGGGAGGAAGAGGGGTGGAGACAGAGGAAGAGGGGGTGGAGACAGAGGAAGAGGGGTGGAGACAGAGGAAGAAGGGGTGGAGACAGAGGAAGAGGGGTGGAGACAGAGGAAGGAGGGGTGGAGACAGAGGAAGGGGTGGAGACAGAGGAAGGAGGGGTGGAGACAGAGGAAGAGGGGTGGAGACAGAGGAAGGAGGGGTGGAGACAGAGGAAGTAGGGGTGGAGACAGAGGAAGGAGGGGTGGAGACAGAGGAAGAGGGGTGGAGACAGAGGAAGGAGGGGTGGAGACAGAGGAAGGAGGGGTGGAGACAGAGGAAGAGGGGTGGAGACAGAGGAAGGAGGGGTGGAGACAGAGGAAGGAGGGGTGGAGACAGCGGAAGAGGGGTGGAGACAGAGGAAGAGGGGTGGAGACAGAGGAAGAGGGGTGGAGACAGAGGAAGGAGGGGTGGAGACAGAGGAAGAGGGGTGGAGACAGAGGAAGGAGGGGTGGAGACAGAGGAAGGAGGGGTGGAGACAGAGGAAGAGGGGTGGAGACAGCGGAAGAGGGGTGGAGACAGAGGAAGAGGGGTGGAGACAGAGGAAGGAGGGGTGGAGACAGAGGAAGAAGGGGTGGAGACAGAGGAAGGAGGGGTGGAGACAGAGGAAGGAGGGGTGGAGACAGAGGGAGGGGTGGAGACAGAGGAAGGAGGTGTGGAGACAGAGGAAGGAGGGGTGGAGACAGAGGAAGGAGGGGTGGAGACAGAGGAAGGAGGGGTGGAGACAGAGGGAGGGGTGGAGACAGAGGAAGGAGGTGTGGAGACAGAAGGAGGGGTGGAGACAGGAAGGAGGGGTGGAGACAGAGGAAAGAGAAAGGGTGGATGTAGGGGCGATGGCAGGAATAGGAGGAAATAGGAGGAAGGATGGTGACAGAAGGATGGTGACAGAACAGAGGGATGGGGAGAGCGGAGAAGGAGTATTGTGGTTATTATCAGAACCACTAATGTAAATTAACAGAAAAGTCTGATTAACATGAGATTCAGAAAAAATATATTTGTTCCACAAATGTAAGTTCAGATATGTGCTTGTAACCATCATTATCTCAACGTACAACTACGAGTGTTTCCTCTGAGACGGTTTAGTAGCAGCGGTGACGGGGTTAATATATATATATTGATCAACTAGGTTCCATTACACCCGTACTACAGAGCTCATCCAGAGGACAGACAGTAAACAGTAAACTCACCCCATTCCCTGGGAGGAGCATCCCGTCCTCTCCCACGACCTCCAACCCCTGAAGACACAACGATAGGTTACAACACTAGATCCACAGTGTGCAAGTTGGCTATAATAAGGTCATTTATAGGCCTCATATTCTATAATAATATTTAAAATTGCATGGGTCCGGATGGCAGAATTCAGTACTGCATCTACAAAACCTTCCGTTTAATCTTCCCTTTATTCATTTCCTTAGATTTTTTCTACATGTGATCTCAAGAAGGTACTGAACGAGCTCAGTGGCAGTTTCTTATGTCTGCATCTTTGACAGTGAATAACACCATGCTAAAAATGACCAAAGAAAAACCATAATTCATATTCTCCTTTGGTTCATCAAAAAAAAAAGTTTTTGTATTGATCGATTTATGGGGCGATATGAATCTCGGCCCTGTACCGGGCCCGTCAAGCTTAAGATCGTGGTCAACGAAGCAGAGTCATCAAACAACTGTCGAGCAGCCAAGAAATATAATGTTAGTGTAATGTTGGCGAGAAGATTGTGAGCCCAAAAAGACTGCCTTAGAAATGCAAACAGTCAGAGAAAGATGTTAACCAAAAGATGCCAAGAACAGCCTATTATTCAACATGTGCCCATATTATGAAACAGCCTTTTTCCTCACAAAACTGAGATGGCTGGGATGAATATATGGACTAGTCTCTCTTCCCCTGCCAGATATAGGGTTCAGTGTCATGAAAGGACACCGCCTTGCCCAGTGACAGGGGGGGTTATCACAATTTAAGCAAGCCTAGTAATAGACAAAATATTTCTGACACTGGGAATACATTCACTGATGTCCATAGATGTCCCTAGAAACCAAGAACATGCAAATGGACCTTGTAGAAGTGGAGCAATCTTCCATTTACTGTATTTTCAGAAAACCGAGAGTCACCACTAACAATCTGACGGTAATTCCAGCATTTCAGTTTAGGTTTCATCAGCACAATGACTGCTGCAATTCACAAGAGGTTCAGTGCTCGTTAAACCTACCTCTGGAGACGTCACCTTCAGACAACTTCTCTGGAGACGTCACCTTCAGACAACTCCTCTGGAGACGTCACCTTCAGACAACTCCTCTGGAGACGTCACCTTCAGACAACTTCTCTGGAGACGTCACCTTCAGACAACTTCTCTGGAGACGTCACCTTCAGACAACTCCTCTGGAGACGTCACCTTCAGACAACTTCTCTGGAGACGTCACCTTCAGACAACTTCTCTGGAGACGCCACCTTCAGACAACTTCTCTGGAGACGTCACCTTCAGACAACTTCTCTGGAGACGTCACCTTCAGACAACTTCCTCAGGCTGAATCCCAACTGTAAGAAACAAACTAAACATTATGAAGGTGATCATATGATTCACACAGAAGCCAGTGTAGGTTTGAAGCCTCAGAAGTTACAGAATCGTCAGTGTTGCATCAGACTCTTCCTATTTCATGTTTACATCACAGACTAAAGGTTTGAGGAACGAAAAATGTAACCCTTTCAGTGAAGAACCATACAAGTCAGTTTTAAAGTTTGACAGACTATGTATCGGCAGTTGTGAAGTTAATCTAAATCACTTGGGAGTGTGATATATCACAATAAATTACTCAACCTCTACCGTCTTAACTATGAATGAACACAACACTAACTTACCATCTTTAGATAATAAAGTACTCAACCTCCTCTACTGTCTTGAACTATGAATGAACACAACACTAAGTTACCATCTTTAGACAACGTTTGAAAACCTTGTTCAACTTAATACTTAATATGGTTCTTCATCAGAGTTACTCGATTAACATGAACACTCACCTTGAAAAGCACCAAGTAGACAAACGGCACATCCCTTCATGGTCATTCAGGCTTGTAAATAACATCTAGGAAAACAAAAGTTGGTGAGACGTTAACATCCCAGTCAATTGAAGATGAGTCTTCACAAGTTGCGAGTGCTTAAAATATAATAGCATTAGATCTAAATAACACGTTGATCGTCAGTGAGTTGCTTCCAGTCAACATGCACGAAACAGATAATTTGTTCATACATTTTTCAAATAGACGCTAGATTATCGATATTATATGAGTCATCATGCACAAACAGAAGCGGCGTCTGAAAAATCGCTTCTCCGTACTTCTCGGGTTTGGTGCCGAGCATGGCGAGTTAACCCGACTTTTCTCTGGTCTGGCCCCGAATGTGTTAATGTAGAACAAATGGCTGAAGGGAGCATCATGCAATAATTCCTGCGATCAGAGGTTAGACCAATCAGTCATGAATTGTCAGACTGGGGCGGTACTAATTAACTCATCACTTCCAGGAGGAAAAACAGTAGGAGTGTAACATTTATTAAATCCTCAAACTGCTACATCAGTCGATTTAATACAAGCTAACATTGAAGCAAATTGGCAAACGAGTTTAACCTTTCCCAACTTAATATTTTACAAGAAGCACCATCAAAAACACACCTTGCCGTTTCCCGTTTGTCAGCTGTTGGAGGCCAAAGACCAGCAGAATCACAAGACCTGAAAGAGATTTCTCTTAGTACAATGTAATGGTAAAACAATGTGCCATTAATTAGTGGTCTTGGATCAGAGACACCAATCAGTCATGAATTTTCAGACTGGGGCGGTAATAGAAACTCATCACTTCTCAAAGATTTAGTTTAGGGACTAGGAAAGAAATGAGAAATATTAATAGTGTCCAATGCTACAAAATTAGGGGTGGGACGATACATCGATCCAGATCGATATATCGATCTATTATCAATAATCAAATAGGATCGATGCCACGTAAAAAGATCGATTCATATTGCGATACTCTTATTTTGAAAATCCGGCGACGTCATCGCCCCGCGCCCAGTGTTGTGAAACTCAAACTCCGTTTAACATCAACAGCAGTAGTCACTAGAGCAAGACTAGTGTGCCTATTCTGTGACCCAAAACATGTCCCTGCTGTTTTATTCCACAACGGGTCCAATGCATCTAACCTGCTTTGCAATCCTCGTCACTCCATTATGCCCACGTCGCGTTAAAGATCGAAGATAACGTTACTTTAGCATAAGCTAACAAGCTAACCCAGAGCCATAGGCAGAGAGAAGTGGGGACTGGGAGGTTGCATTCTCGGGGATAGCCCCACTAACAGGATCTGGCCGGTACTGCACCTTGGGACTCCCAATATGCTTTTCCAGCCAAAATACAGCTCTGTGACAGTGAATAGGATATTAATATCGAGAAAAAAAAGAAAAATGAACCAAAAAGTGAACAGGAGGTCTATTTGTATTAAAAACAATAGATTGTTTTTCATTTAAATGTCTGGAAGAGCTCAAAAATAAAAATGTCATGATATTTCCATTGCCTTTTTTTTTGTTGATTTAAATGTTACTGATTGTATTAAATGGGCACATAATATCGTCTCATATCGATCGCAGGCACCTGAATCGAATCGTATCGTATCGTGGCAGACTGTGATATCGGATAATATCGTATCGCTGTCCAAATAATCGATATCGTATCGTATCGTGATTAAACTGGTGATTCCCACCCCTATACAAAATGCTTAACGAGTTTGCATTAAACAGTTCACTACCACATATTTGTGAATGAGAACACATCACATACCAGTCAGTTAAAACGGGACCACAGGAACTCTCAAGACAGAGCGTCCCATCTGCACCTGTCAACAGAAGACATTTTAAATTATTTAGACTAGAAAGCACCACCATGCATACAACAGCAGATTCTAGTTATAGTGCATTAGATTCTCATGAGAAGCACTGCAGGACAATCCGTTGATTTACAATAGTTTGTTGTGGATCAGAGAGGGGTATCTCAGTCACTGCTCCAACACCAGTTCTTACATGTCAATCAGGATTCCAATAATAGCCCTTTCACACCGCTCTGCTTCTAGCTCCAGCTCCGTTCCAGCAAAGTAGGCTTCTATTATTCAAATGACTTGTTTTAATGGGCATCATAGTAGTAAGTCCTACTGTAGAACATGACATATTAGCATGACGTCCGATTCATTAATGCCAATACTGGACGACAAGCGCAATAGGCTCTTGACAAGTGTAAACCATGGATTGGTCAGTAACAGCTAACATCGGACCGTTTAGCTCAACGGGTTAGTCCCAGTTTAAAATCTCGGTTAAATTTAAAAGAAATTTGTAACGTTCATTTATCCACTCTGGTTGTATGGTGTATTGTACTCATGCTGTATAATGACAATACATTTTAATTGGATCTCGTCTTGAGATCGCTACCTGTTGAGTAGGGCTGACCCCTATTAGTCGACTAATCGATCGAAAGGAGCCGTAGTTGACTGCCAACCTCTTAGTCGAATGCAAAAAAAAATGAAATTGTATCATTCTTTCCAAAAGAAAAGGCCTAGAAGCGTGGGTAACGCTAATGGCACACATACCAGAGGCTAACTGCCTAAGAAAACAGGCACAGAGGCACTGAAAGAGGATTTCACCCATCTAATGAACACACTAGACTAGACAAATATCAAAATGTATCCATCAGTGGACCAATTGCATGCTTTTGCAGAGGACAAGAAGCCTTCCGTTGACTCCTTCAGACATCAAGCACCTCCACAGCCCAAATGGAATGATAAAATATATATATTATTTTTTAATTTTTTTCATAGTAGACTCATTTCGGCCAATCAAAGTCAACTATCCAAATCCTTAGTCGGGGACAGCCCTACTGTCAAGTGGATCAGCATGGTGCAATGCTGTTTTATACAGGGCACAATCATTTCACCACTGTCGTGTTCATATGGTTATGAATGATCCACTCAACAGGTAGCGATTTCAAAAGGACATTAAATTAAAATGTATTGTCATTATACAGCACAATACACCATCCAACCAGAGTGGATAAATGAATTAACGTTAAATAAAAAGGTGTAACCAAGAGGTTTGAACCTGGGACCATTGGATCCAGCGGCAGCGGCACCAACCAGTTGAGCTAACGGTCCGACGTTAACTGTGAGCGACTAATCCATGGTTTACAATTGTCAAGAGCCAATAGCGCTTGTCGTCCAGTATTGGCATTAATAAATCAGATGTCATGCTAATATGTCATGTTCTACAGTAGGACTTACAGATGAAGCTTTTAGTATTCCTGGGCGCTTTGCCGCGACGTGCGCACGGTTATATCACGTCGTTTTAATTAATTGTGACCCAGGCTGCTGTTCTGTTTTATGCCGCCAGGAGGCGCAAAGTCGCCCGGCGCGGCGGCGGTCTATTGATTCCTCATTCAACACTGCCTTTGTTTCAATAACACGAGCCACTGTCAACGTTGGAACTGCGCGAGACAGAGAACGTTATTACTTTGGTAACGTTTATTTCTGACTACAGTACAGTATGTATTAATCTATTACTACCTACTATGGGCCAGCCGTGTATAGGTGTAACAGAGTTATAATAGTTCAATGGTTGTGATGTCGGAGTTACTGTACAGTAGCGATGCGTCAGGTACTACTTTGTATCACAAACAGTACTGTATTTGCAAAACTGATATGTCATAAATGTATAGATGTACAGTAGCAGTACTGTCTACCTGTATGTCATGTATGTCATTATGAATTGAAAATGGGGGACCCTGATGTAAACAAGACGACAGAGAGACGTGGTAGTATCCGCGTCTGTGATTTGCCTAAACGTTATTATTTTGGTAACGTTTATTTCTGACTACAGTACAGTATGTATTACTATCTATTAGTATTACTACCTACTATGGGCCAGCCGTGTATAGGTGTAACAGAGTTATAATAGTTCAATGGTTGTGATGTCGGAGTTACTGTACAGTAGCGATGCGTCAGGTACTACTTTGTATCACAAACAGTACTGTATTTGCAAAACTGATATGTCATAAATGTATAGATGTACAGTAGCAGTACTGTCTACCTGTATGTCATGTATGTCATTATGAATTGAAAATGGGGGACCCTGATGTAAACAAGACGAAAGTATTTTGCACTGTACAGTATGTCACAGGTGAGCTTGCTAGCCATTTGATTGTTAACGTGATATAAAAAAAATAATCAATACTTGATTGATTGATTGAAAAGTTTATTAACAGATTGCAGAATGGGTACATTACAGTACAGCTCAATACATACAATTGTTAAGGGGATGCAGACCAGAGAAAGACTTTCGTCTTGTTTACATCAGGGTCCCCCATTTTCAATTCATCATAACATATATGACATACATGACATACAGATAGACAGTACTGCTACATCTATGACATACCAGATTTGCAAATACAGTACTGTTTGTGATACGAAAAGAGTCCAGAAAAGAGAGTATATACATTTGACATAGAAACTGTACATTGGAGGATGTTGGGGGGGAGGTTGGGTAGGAAGAGTGGGTGGGGGACACTGTACAACTGAACAAGCAAAACTGTACATTGGAATATCACCCCAAAGCACTTCAGAGATGGGAAGCCATCTCCCAAGAACGGAGAATGGATCTGACTGGAACGCTAGCTGGATTATACATTGCAACATGACAGTAAATACTATTGTAATAAAACGTTCAAAACTATGTTCAATTTGTGTATTGTTTTGTTACTATAAGATTGCATTTCGCACTGTACCGACGTCACAGATGAGCTCTATAAAAAAACGATTGAATTGCTCAGAATTTAAAATTGTGTCCCCAAAAGGACATAATAATATTAATATTATTCCCCAGTATGACACAATAAACACAGAATGAATGCTACCAAAGAGAATGCTATATGCAATTTGCTCATATACATAACATAGCCCACAGGAAGGCAAAGTTGACAAGGTTTGTACCAAAATGCAATTTATTTTAAACATAATGATACATGATTATGTGTATTAATCCTGTAACATGAGTCAAGGTCAGATCTAGCCTGGAATAGAGAACAGAATGTTGATTTTTTTATGTTCAAGTTTCTTTATTAGTTGTCATACAGAAGTACAGAATACTTTTATATAAAATGCTAATATTAAAAAAAGGCAGATGCCCTCTGCAGATGTCTGCCTAACAAAGAAAGTGGCTGCACACAATACATAATTGTTTGTTAGAAGCAGGCTACTCTCTCATGATTCCATCTGCTTCTATCATGAGAGAGTAGCTTGCTTCCATCATGAGAGTAGTAAATACTATTAGCATTTCAATGGTGTGTGGGGGTTGCAGCCAGCGCATTCCAACGGCAGCGTGTCAAAGTGTCCTTGAGCAAGACGCTTAACCCCCAATTGCTCCTGATGAGCAGGTTGGCACCTCTGCCGTCTGTGAGTGAATGTGAGGTGGCAGGGTATCTGCAGGTTTAGCCCAGTCATATTTAATGCTTTTTAAGACTTTTTAATGCCACTCGGAATTAAATTTAATACCAATTTCACAATAACAAAAATCATGCAACGACACCAATTAGTTTAAGTTTAGGGACACATTGGTCCAAAGATGTTTATTAAAACATAACTTGGAAACTTAAAAATCTTGAACTTAAAGGAGTAACTGGATTGGATGAATTTCAACAAAGGGGTGACCAAACATAAATAGCAAATATATCTATACAAAATATACCAGGGGCCAAGCAGCAAGTGCAACAGCCACTGTCAGAACACATAACTATTACCACCCTCCCCAGGGTATCAAAAAAGTCAACCAACAAACAAGATTCTTGTGCCGGATCTCCTCTCTGGTAAACAAGAATACCCTTAAGACTCTAACAGGAGCACTCATTCAAGGGTACTACGACTATGCTTGCACCTCATGGTACCAAAGCACCTCAAAGGCCCTAAAAACAAGATTACAAACATCACAAAACAAACTGGTCAGACTACTGCTTAACCTCACTCCTAAAACCCACTTTACCCCTGCCCACATTCAAAACCGCTCTTAAAGAGCACCTACGGGAGGCTGCAATTAGAAACTGGGCACCGTAAATGTCCAAACCCCCCCCCCCTCCTAATGTACAATCTCCTCCCCATCATATGTATATATTTTCTGTTAGGATCTCTGGGTAACAGTACTGTATATTTGCATATCGTATATGTCACAATTGTAACACTACAGTACTATATAGTATACCTGTATGTCCCTATGCCATAAATGTCATGATGTCATGTATGTTGAGTATGTCATAAATGTCATGTCACTATAATTGAAAATGGGGGACCCTGATGTAAACAAGACACACGTCTTTCTCTGGTCTGCATCCCCTTAACAATTGTGTGTATTGAGCCGTACTGTATTGTACCCATTCTGCAATCTGTTAAATAAAGTTTTCATTCATTCATCCAGTTGTTTTGTTTTTGTGGTTTTGGTTGAATGAATGAATACTTTGTTTAACAGATTGCAGAATGGGTACAATACAGTACGGCTCAATACACACAATTGTTAAGGGGATGCAGACCAGATAAAGACGTTTGTCTTGTTTACATCAGGGTCCCCCATTTTCAATTCATAGTGACATTTATGACACTCAACATACATGACATTTATCAGGGGTGTAAAAAGTACCCAGAAATTATACTTAAGTGAAAGTATGGGTACCATCTCAAAATCTGACTCAAGTAAAAGTCAAAAGTATCTGGCTAAAAACACACTTGAGTAAAAGTCAAAAAGTCCTACTTTTAAATGTACTTAAGTACTAAAAAGTAAAAGTACATTTAAAAAAAAAGGGATACACCAGGGGTCTCAAACTCAATCCATCGTGGACCAAGTTTTCATTTTAACTATACATTGCACCAGGTGAGTTAGTTGAAGAGGTGAGCCAATTAGTGAAATCATCAGCTGGTGTTTAGGCAAGGCTGGAATGAAACCAAGCATACACTCTGCCCACAATGGAATGTGTTCTGCGATAGACAATGCTGAAATGAAAGAACAGAGGACACTTTTTTTGCATTAAAATTATTTAATGCACTTCTCCATTGAAGGTAAACTAACATGGACGGCATTCACATCACAGCATGAATATATCACAATATTAACCACAGCATACTGGATTATCCTGAATAAAATCACAATATTAAAGGCAGAATACTGGAGTACCATGAATAATATCACAATATTAAAGACAGAATCCTGGAGTACCCTGAATAATATCACAATATTAAAGACAGAATACTGGAGTACCCTGAATAATATCACAATATTAACCACAGCATAATGCGGATCTGACTGTCTATTCTTCTGATAGCAGGTGTTTAATCAAAGATCCCCGCTTTCTAGTGTTGCACAAGGACCAATCAGCATGGGTATGGGCGGGTTCATTTTCCATTGATGGGGATTTGATTGGCTGTTTACCTGTGGTAGCAGGATTAATAACGTTAATGTTAGTTCGGCCAGATAAACAATTAAAATGGTTGGACCTGTGAGATTTGTACTTTGTACTTTGTAGGTCTGCATTTTAAATGTAAGGAGTAAAAAGTATGTTTTTTCCCCCTGAAATGTAATGGAGTAAAAGTACAAAGTATACAAACCTAATAATACTCGAGTAAAGTACAAATCCCCCAAAACAGTACTTAAGTATTGTAACGAAGTACAATTACTCAAGTACTTTACACCCCTGCATTTATGGCATAGGGACATACAGGTATATAGTACTGTACCGTTACATTTGTGACATATACGATATGCAAATATACAGTACTGTTACCCATAGATCCTAACATACATGGGAGGATACTGTACGTCATTAGGAGGGGGTGGGTGGGAGGAAAAAATACATAGTGGGTGAAGCTCTCATCGAACATAAACACAAACGTGTCCTTGTTTACATCCGTGAATAGATTATTTTCAAGTTAAGACCTCAGCTTCAAGCTTTGGCGTGGAGCCGAATGTTATCCGGACTTCTGTTGGTGCAGATGTTATAGTCCTACCTGAGATGGCGCAGCTGGTGTGGAGGCAGGGGCCGAAAATAAATGCGAAATAGTAGTTTGCAGGCGGTTTTTGCAGAGCGCTGAGCATGTGCGACGCGACTGCTCTTTTTTTTTGTTGCAGCGGGGCTTGTAATGGTCTTTGACTGGGACCAACCATCGCGCAAACAGTGGATTGTCGAGCCAGTTCTCGTTAAATTGGCACTTTCCCATATTAACGAGTGCAAATGCTAAACTAAACGTAACGTTAGCGTTATCGCTTCGCCTTGCTAACGTTAGCTAGACTCCGTTGTTGAAATGGTTCCCCGGCCAACACATTACACAAGGAGTTGTGTTGGTTCCGCCCCATTCCGGTCTGCGTGATTCTACAATGAAAAGTCAAACTTTATCTCCCGTTAACCGTTTTCCCCCCAGATTTCATAATAAAACATAAGATGACATGGCATTTTATCTTTCCTTTCTATGGCATTTTTAAGACCTCTGAAAATGGATTTAAGACATTTTAAGACAAACTAAGGCCTTAATTATTGATAAACAAATTTAAGACCTTTTAAGACTTTTTAAGGATCCGCGGACACCCTGGGTGGGTTCTAGGGGTAAGGTCAAGTAGAAGTCTGACCAGTTTGTTTTGTGATGTTTGTAATCTTGTTTTTAGCGCCTTTGAGGTGCTTTGGTACCATGAGGTGCAAGCATAGTCGTACAAATATACAGCACTGTTGGGGGGGGGGGGGGCTCTCTCGCATATAGTAATAATAGAGTATATACATTTGAGGGGGAATAAACTGTACATATACAGCACTGTTTGTGATACAAAAATAGTAGAGTACATTAACCTGGCACACAACATACTTGTTCACATGTCATTTTTCTTTCACTCTAAAGTACAGTTTATTCCCCCTCAAATGTATATACTCTATTATTACTATATACTATTTTTGTATCACAAACAGTGCTGTATATTTGTAGACCTCTTCCAATGTACAGTTTATATGTCTGAGGAGAAGACTGGTACTCATCATCTTCGTCTCCACAAAGTAGGCTACTGGGGGGTCTACTGTATGTGAGACATATTTCCTTTAGAGTGAAAGAAAAATGACATGTGAACAAGTATGTTGTGTGCCAGGTTAATGTACTCTACTATTTTTGTATCACAAACAGTGCTGTATATGTACAGTTTATTCCCCCTCAAATGTATATACTCTATTATTACTATATGCGAGAGAGCCCCCCCCCCCCCCCAACAATGCTGTATATTTGTAGACCTCTTCCAATGTACAGTTTATATGTCCTTGATGCTGCTCTCCAGGACCGAGATCATGGCGTTCTTCTGCTCCAGGTCCCGCAGCAGCTCTGTGTTCTCCTTCAGCTCCTCGCACCTCTTGGCAGCCAGATATGGACACATGGAACGTAAACACTATTATTAGTACAATACATATGATAGGAGCTGGAGCACATAAGTACACACACACACACAATCACATGCACAAGTACACAAACATAAACACAATGACCATCAGTCCATTAGTACATTAAAACCAGACACTGTCCGCAGACTCTTTACATCTTTACTACCGTAGGCTCCATCACCTTGGAACAGATAATACTTGTGCAGGCTCTATCACAACATTATAGAAAGATGTGTTTGTTATTAATCAAGCAGGCTTGGATCCCATACATGTAGGTTTAACAATAGAGATCAGACTCAAGACAGTTTTCTGCTCTGTTGTGAGTCCTGTTTGTTTAAACGGAGAAAGATTTTAACCTCACACCTAAGTTTGGTTTATATACCAAAATTGCTAACAGATTAGGGGAATAGCTACAATTTAAATCTTGTTCGGTCCCGGCGTGTGGCTCACAGCACCATCGGCCTCTGCAGGTTCAGCTTGGGCCTCTCCCTCATGAAGTACTGCCCGCCGAATATGATGGCGGCATACAGGCCGCAGAACATGAAGGACTTGCTCCTGAAGTGGGACAGAATACACACAGAACATGGAAGATTTACTACGGTACGGCTCAATACACACAATTGTTAAGGGGATGCAGACCTGAGAAAGACGTTTGTCTTGTTTACATCAGGGTCCCCTATTTTCAATTCATAGTGACATTTATGACACACACAACATACATGACATTTATGACGTAGGGACATACATGACATACAGGTATATAGTACTGTTACATTTGTGACATATACGATATGCAATATGATATGATTGATCGATTGAAAACTTTATTAACAGATTGCAGAATGGGTACAATACAATAGCTTAAAGACGTGTTTTCACCATGTTAAGGCTAGACGAGGCATGATACAATACATACAATACAATACTATATATTTTAGCCAAAACATGTGGTCAGAACACAGTGCATTTAGTCCATTCGCTCTCATTCTCTCTCGGGACATCCCTATTGATTACCAATAACCACGTTAGCCTCAGTAGCCACATACGCTGATCGGAGTGTCATTCATAGTGTAACACCCAACAAGAATGTGAAACAACTTATTAGTATTGGGTTAGAGTTGTTTGATTTCCACTAACGTAATGTTAGATTGCTATCTGAGAAAGTTACGTAACGTTACTCTACTGTATGTGAGCTGGCTGGCTACACCATTTGCGGCATTTGCCATGTATAATCTGTAGGCAAAACGGACTGCATATATAAACGGCTGATGACTCATAACTTCCTATCACGTTTGAATAATGCTGTAAAGTTAAGTAAAAATGCATTTCAATAGTAATGTATATAAATTAAGAGCTTACCGATTGCAATCCACTGCCGACAGAAGAGACGCAATATTTACTTCCTAGTCCATGACGGCACTCTCTCTCTGCCTCTCTCTCATTTTGCCGAGGGCGGAGCTCGTCCAGCACGTTGTCACCAGCTGTATGAGAGCGCCCCCGCTGGTCATTGTTAACATTAACCACACCAAAACGACTTCATAACGGCAGGCAAACAGCTGTTCCAGGACTTTTCCCAGCTGTATCTGTACTACTATGATACCCATTAAAACAAGTAATTCGAATAGAAGCCTACTTTGCTGGAACGATTCATTTCAAACGTATACAGCGTATGTATGTGCTTGCACGCTGACTCGCTAAGCCTTTCCCTACGCATATTCATTTCTGGAGCATTTCTTTATCCACTCTGGTTGGATGGTGTATTGTACTTCTGCTTAGGGGTGGACGGTATGAATTTGCGCTACGGTATTGATTTGACATGTCTGTAGTCAGAGGGGACTGTGTAGTCCCAAACAGGAGGTCTGCTTTTAGTCAGACAGCCTTTTCCGTGAGAGCAGCCCACACCTGGAACAGTCTGCCAACACGGCTCAGGGAGTATCAAAGTTACATCTCATTTAAAACTAACTTAAAATCATGGTTGAGAGATGGTCAAGTGTGCGACCATTTTAACTGAGGGGTTGTATTTTAATGTATTTATTTGTATGTATTTTAGTGTATTGTAACCTATACTGATTCCTACTGTGTTTTAATTATTGTACTATGTTTTTTAACTGAGTGGTTGTATTTTAATGTATTTATTTGTATGTATTTTAGTGTATTGTAACCTATACTGATTCCTACTGTGTTTTAATTATTGTACTATGTTTTAATTATTGTTGTGCTCATGTCACCCCGCCGTATGTATATTCCCCTCCCACCCACCCACCCCCTCCTAATGTACAGTCCCCTCCCCATCATATGTATATACTCTGTCAGGATCTAGGGGTAACAGTACTGTATATTTGAATACCGCCTATGTCACAAATGTATCAGTACTAAATACCTGTATGTCCCTATGCCATAAATGTCATGTATGTTATGTATGTCATAAATGTCTATATGAATTGAAAATGGGGGACCCTGATGGAAACAAGACAAACGTCTTTCTCAGGTCTGCATCCCCTTAACAATTGTATGTATTGAGCCGTACTGTATTGTACCCATTCTGCAAGCTGTTAAATAAAGTTTTCATTCATTCATTCATTCATTCATTCACCTGCCCCAGAGACTACAGTTGAAAATTAGCCAACTTGGCTAAACTGGCATATTTACAGTCAAATGTTCCTTAATTCTCCACTTGCACAATCTGAAAGTAGCCACTTCCGGCTGACTTCCGGTTGCCAATGGCACTTCCTGTCCCATCCAAATACATTGGTTTTAGCTACTTTTCTCCCCTTATTTAAACAACTTTGTCGTCACAGAGAGGCAATGAAACGTTTGTCAGCAGGGTTTTTGGGCTGTATTTCATGTAAAAACGTTTACTGTTAGTTTCCTTGCTCAGCCAGCATTAGCTAACAGAAGCTAGTGGTTAAACAGGCCGGATTAGCTTTGAGCTAACTATCTTTCCCGACCCATGTATTTATTCCATTCTAAACATAACGTTAGTTTACAAAACATGACCTGTCTATATAACGTTGAGGAACAAATTATAAGTGTGTGGGTGTGTGTTTTGGTGAACATTGGACTGCAAACAGAAAATGCATCACAGTTACAGACAGTAGCTACTGTTAGCTGCACTCAGGCTGGCTGCACTCAGGCGGCGCGATCAGCCTGTTGGACAGGGAATGAAGATCTCCAGTGAACACTTCATTGCCTCGGATTATGTTGTTGGGGGTGGAAGGTTTGTCCAGAAGACCACTAATCAGCTGAAGCCTGATGCGGTTCCCTCGGTCTTCGACAGACAGACCGGCGCAGGCTCCCGGGAGCGATGGCTAGCTAGTTAGCACCAGCCGAGGACCGGCGTTAGCTGCCGGGAGCGATGGCTAGCTAGTTAGCACCAGCCGGGGACCTGGAGCGATGGCTAGCTAGTTAGCACCAGTCGGGGACCGGCGTTAGCTGCCGGGAGCGATGGCTAGCTAGTTAGCACCAGCCGGGGACCGGCGTCAGCTCCCGGGAGCGATGGCTAGCTAGTTAGCACCAGCCGAGGACCGGCGTTAGCTGCCGGGAGCGATGGCTAGCTAGTTAGCACCAGCCGGGGACCTGGAGCGATGGCTAGCTAGTTAGCACCAGTCGGGGACCGGCGTCAGCTGCCGGGAGCGATGGCTAGCTAGTTAGCACCAGTCGGGGACCGGCGTTAGCTGCCGGGAGCGATGGCTAGCTAGTTAGCACCAGCTACGGACTGGTGCTAACGTTCCTCAACGTTATATAGTCATGTTTTGTAAACTAACGTTATGTTTAGAATGGAATGAATACATGGGTCGGGAAAGATAGTTAGCTCAAAGCTAATCCGGCCAGTTTATCAACTTCCTGTCATTTAGAAATATGATTTTATAGTGAAAATCATTACCAAAACGTCCGGAAAAACCTCACGGGAGCATTATAGACTGTCATACAAATGTACAAATGCTATAAGGTGGCAAGAAATGCACTATAAACAATACTTTATGCATCGGCAAAGATAGTTAGCTCAAAGCTATTAAGGCTAATGCTGGCTAACAGAGGCTAGCGCAAGAAACGACGCCGCAAAGTATTGTTTATAGTGCATTTCTTGCCACCTTATAGCATTTGTACATTTGTATGACAGTCTATAATGCTCCCGTTAGGTTTTTCCTGACGTTTTGGTAATGATTTTCACTATAAAATCATATTTCTAAATGACAGGAAGTTGATAAACTGTCCGGAATAGCTTTGAGCTAACGGATCTTTGCCGATGCATTCCATTCCAAACGTAACGTTAGTTGTTCAAAACATTACCCGTCTATATAATTTGTTCCTCAACGTTATATAGACGGGTCATGTTTTGTAAACTAACGTTATGTTTAGAATGGAATGAATACATGGGTCGGGAAAGATAGTTAGCTCAAAGCTAATCCGGCCTGTTTAACCACTAGCTTCTGTTAGCTAATGCTGGCTGAGCAAGGAAACTAACAGTAAACGTTTTTACATGAAATACAGCCCAAAAACCCTGCTGACAAACGTTTGCTTATTAAATACATTCTATACTATAATAATACAAACGTTTCATTGCCTCTCTGTGACGACAAAGTTGTTTAAATAAGGGGAAAAAATTAGCTAAAACCAATGTATTTGGATGGAACAGGAAGTGCCATTGGCAACCGGAAGTCAGCCGGAAGTGGCTACTTTTAGATTGTGCAAGTGGAGAATATGCACTGTCTCTGTATTTTAAACCAATAAATACAAATACAAATTTTGACTATACCTTGTGACCGGTAGAGCAACTCTAAAGTAGCAATGACGTAACCACAGTGTTGAGGGAGGGGGATGCTAGGAGTGAAGCTACCGTTAGCTTGCTGAGGCAGGGCTCTAGAGCAGCGGTTCCCAAACTTGTTTGGCCGTGCACCCCCTGTAACCTCCCGACCTAGCTCGCGCACCCCCCAATGTGTTTCTGTTAGAAAAAAATTGTTGCTGGTCTCCGTGCACAGATTTAATAAAAAAAAATAAAAAATTACCACCATTAGCCTTTTCATGTCACGCACCACCTAGAGGGCGCTCGCGCACCACAAGGGGTGCGCGCACCACAGTTTGGGAACCACTGCTCTAGAGTGACTATTTCACTCGCATTTGCCCCCAAAAATAGATATGTGCGAACTGGACAAATTATTTAGGAGCACAGAGGCTTTGCGTATTGGGCGTGTCAACACGCAATTGTCATTTCATAATAGACACGGAACAGAGCAGACCTTCAATTATAGAAGCAAACTGAGCTCAGCCCTGCGTTGCACACAGCTGTGTGACAACTTCTCTCGTGAGTCGCGCAGTTTCTACAGTATGTGTAATGTAAACTCTGCGACGGATCCAATGGTCTAACGTGCTTTGCATCCTCGCCATTCTGGTACGCCCATGTCGCGCTAAAATCTTAAGTAATGTTAACGGTTGATGTAGCCTCAGAAAGCTAACGTTAGCTCCACTCCTAGTAGCCTGTTGATGTAGCCTCAGAAAGCTAACGTTAGCTCCACTCCTAGTAGCCTGTTGATGTAGCCTCAGAAAGCTAACGTTAGCTCCACTCCTAGTAGCCTGTTGATTTAGCCTCAGAAAGCTAACGTTAGCTCCACTCCTAGCACTCTCTCCCCCCCTCCCTCTCTATCTCTGCTAACAATCCTGATCGATTCTTGAACCAATTTCATTCCAAAGGAATATATTGATTGACATTAGCTATAGTATATAGGTCAGCAGCTGTAACAGATATTTTATTTATGTTTCAACAATGACAAAAAAGCCAGCGGTGGACAGACATAACAAATGCTGTCAGTTTACTTGTGTAAGGACATGGTTCCTTTTCAAACTGTCGATAGACATGGTCAAAACACGATCCAAGATATGCATTACCTGCCAGCAGACACTTGAGAAAAGGTTTTGCATTTTTTTATTGCAGTTTTGCACAATAAATGTTCTTAAAATACCTCTGTACTATGTGAAATATGTCCTAGTAATACAGAGTACAGTAATAGCTGCCATACCAGTGTTTGAATCTAATCTCGTTTTGAGATCAGTCGCAAATCGCTTCCTGTTGAATGGATCGGTTGAGTGCAATGCCGACTCTCTACTTTCCCCAGTTTACGCTCGCCTTCACAGCCTAGAATAATGACACGCCCACTGATGTCTAGGGCTGTCTTAAATACTTTGAAGCTTCGAACATAAAAAAAAAATCGAAGTTAAAAAAAAAGATTGCCTCAAATCTTGCACGTCCATTCCAATGAAACTAAAGTAAGCGGCGCCTCGACTCCACCTCTCTACAACAAGCACGTGGAGATTATCTGTGTTGAAAACAACAAGGACATGTGCAGCAGACATGTCGACGAAGAAGTCATCAGACGTGTGGTTACACTTTAAAATATGCAAAGACAATGCCCAAAAAGCCGAGGGCCAGATATGCCAGAAGAAAATGGCATATCACAACGCTACAACAACTTTGTCAAATCACCTAAAAAAACGTAAGTATCGTTGTACATGACGGCGACGCCACACAAAACATTAATAAGGCTATGCCTATGCTACTATGACTAATGTGTTACCAAGTTGGCTAATTTAATTGTAATCATCTGCTTTTGTAGGTGCATTGTCTGATTTGTTTGCTTGATAGACGAAGGTTGCAACATAATTATGTAATGTCATGTCGTTGGCTGTGAGAGCAGCCCCACTGCACCCAGGCAGCGCAGCCGAGTGAAACCTTGTTGGCTGCGTCACGAAAGGGGCTACTTAATTAATTAATCCAATCCACTTTATTTATAGAGCACATTTAAAAACAACAGCCTAGAATGTTGCTCAACGGGTCCCGTTTTAGACATTATTTAAGTGACAGAATCGTCAGTGTTGCATCAGACTCTTCCTATTTCATGTTTACATCACAGACTAAAGGTTTGAGGAACGAAAAATGTAACCCCTTCAGTGAAGAACCACATAAGTCAGTTTTAAAGTTTGACGACCATGCATTTGCAGTAGTCAAGTTAATCTAAATCACTTGGGAGTGTGATATATCACAAGCTACTAAACCACTACCGTCTTTAAACTATGAAAGAACACAACACTAACTTACCATCTTTAGATAAAGTACTCAACCTCTACGGTCTTTAACTATGAAAGAACACAACACTAACTTACCATCTTTAGACAACGTTTGAAAACCTTGTTCCACTGAACTTAATATGGTTCTTCATCAGAGTTACTCGATTAACATGAACACTCACCTTGAAAAGCACCAAGTAGACAAACAGTGCATCCCTTCATGGTCGTTCAAGCTTGTAAATGACATCTAGGAAAACAAAACAAAAGTTGGTGAGACGTTAACATCGCAGTCCATTGAAGACGACAGTCTCGTCACAAGTTGCGAGTGCTTAAAATATAATAGCATTAGATCTAAATAACACGTTGATCGTCAGTGAGTTGCTTCCAGTCAACATGCACGAAACAGATAATTTTTTCATATACATTTCCGTTTTATACAGTGATGAATATGAATATATTTCTAGAGCGTTCTGTCTCATCTCAATAAACTCCAGCAAATCGAGCTTCAACGTATTTCCTTAGAAATCGTGCCATTTGTCGCTTGATTTATGAATAGTTTTCAAATAAACGCTAGATTATCGATATTATAAGGGTCATCATGCACGAACAGAAGCGGCATCTGAAAAATCGCTTCTCCGTACTTTGGTCGGCGCGAACCTCACACACACTCCGATGGCGGTGAAAGAAACATCGGATTAACCCAGTGTCCCCAGTCCATCCGTTATAACGATACTGCATGCCCGAGAAGTAAAACCTGGACTGGACTTCTTAGATCGATGCACAGCCCCAGTCAGAGGGATTCCAATGATGTGCAATACCAGCCGGGAGGCGTTAGGCGGCGGTATTTGCCCTTTGCAAGGTCAGACCAATGATAACATCAGGCTGGATGGATGAAAAATTAAGGATATAGCTAATAAAAAATAACGATTAAAACCCGGATTTTCTCGGGTTTGGCGCCCAGAGCATGGCGAGTTAACCCGACTTTTCTCGGGTCTGGCCCCGAATGTGTTAATGTAGAACAAATGGCTGATGGGAGCATCATGCAATAAGTCCTGCGATCAGAGGTTAGACCAATCAGTCATGAATTGTCAGACTGGGGCGGTACTAATTAACTCATCACTTCCAGGAGGAGAAACAGTAGGAGTGTAACATTTTCATAAAAAAAATTCTCATTAACACTTTTCAGTGCCAGCCACGAGAAATCTCGTTATTAATCGTTATTTTTTGATTAGCGATTTCCATACATTTTCAAACCTCTTGGTTACACAGCCTTTTTATTTAACGTTAATTCATTTATCCACTCTGGTTGGATGGTGTATTGTGCTGTATAATGACAATACATTTTAATCTAATCTCATTTAGAAATCGCTACCCGTTGAGTGGATCACAACCATATGAACACGACAGTGGTGAAATGATTGTGCCCTATATAAAACACCATTGCACCATGCTGATCCACTCACAGTAGGGCTGTCCCCGACTTAAGGATTTGGATAGTCGACTTTGATTGGCCGGAATTAGCCGATATTTTCCGTCTCATCGGATGGTATTGCACCCATTGGATTGGACTGAATGAAATGGGAAAAAAAAATCTGGATTGCACATTTTACTTGTCAGGCATGTAACCGGAGACGATCCCATTCATTGCCCACCCTCAGAACAGCGTGGAATATGTGTTTCCAGTACCCAGCGTTGGATCAATAAACACGATCGATATTTGGAATGGCGATCAGGAATTGGAATAATCTTTTTGGAGAACATCTAATCTGAGGTAAGGAATCTATTTTACCAGTCTTAGGGTAATCAGAGTTTTTTCACCTATATCTCAGCGTGTCCCATGTGTGTGCGCTGATCAGGAAATGGATAATTGATTTTTCAGCCCGCTTCTCATATACTATCGATAATCTAGCATTTACTTGAAAACGATTCCTAAAAAATGTGCGTTTTTCAAAATGGTATAAAACGGAAATGTACCGTTTGACAATGTTAACTGCAAACAAATCATTGATAAGCGACGGGCGTATTAGACACACAGCCATAATTTAAGATATCGTTTAAGCGTTCGCAAATGTGCTCGCTCTCATTGAATAGAGCGCTGGCACTCAAGCGCTAAATCGTGCGCCTCCTGCTGGCACTGAAAGTGTTAAATGAACCGCTACATCAGTCAATTTAATACAAGCAAACATTGAAGCAAATTGGCAAACGAGTTTAACCTTTCCCAACTTAATATTTTACAAGAAGCACCATCAAAAACGTTAGGTTATGACTATAACCAAGTTCTGTTAGTTAGGGGCGATGCTTGGCTTCGCCTTCTGCACTATCTCGCGTACGTGCACGCGTACTGAATAAACCACAAATGTACCTCTAATACCAGTATTAGTCTGACCACACCCCTCATCAGCTTACCTTCATAAGCAGGTGTGTGGTCACCTGCTCTCCTCCTTCCCAAGCTTTCACCACAAGGTGAGGTCAAGGGCTGCAGCGGCCGTCCGAAGCCAAGCATCGCCCCTAACTAACAGAACTTGGTTATAGTCATAACCTAACGTTCTGTATCGTTAGTGGCTTAGCTTGGCTTCGCCTTCTGCACAAGGGAGGCCAAGCGGAGCCACTTGGCTGACAAATACACCCCGCTGACAGCCCCCCAAAACCATCAGAACAGGGAGGGCCGAGCCCCCCCGACCCCCCCTAATGGAGGGTATCCCCCCTATTAGAGGCTTCACGGGAAGGCGACGGACCCGACCGTGCGAAGAGCTCTCAAGCAACTTAACGCACAGGGTGAGCAGACCGTGGCTTGACCCCACGACTACACACACGCACAACCCGCATGCCACCCGGGAACGAACGGAGGAACAACCTCGTTACTGCCCCCAGAATCACGGGGTCAAGGGCAAACCCAACCCCGTGGCAAGGCCGTAGCAGCGGAGCGCGAAGGAAGACCCAGACCCACCAAAAGGACTGGACCCCCGGAATGGGGGCCCGGAGAAGTCCATGATGCCAGCATCAAGACCCCACCAGGGGGGCACCTAGTGACCCCGCCCCTCACATCGCCAGCGTATTCGGACAAAGGCCCCTCAGCCGAGCGGGCCCTGTCCCCCTCAACAGCACACCGCCTGGAACACAAGCCCTGCAACAGGCAGACAGCATGGTCATAACACACAAGAGTTAACCAACGGAACAGGCAGTGCACCGGGGAAGACCAGGCAACAGGCTGTCAACCCAAGCCTGGAACAACTGCGGACGAGGCAGGCGCCAGAAAGGACAGCCGAAACAGCCGCCCCGGCGGAAGGGGCGTATGCTGGCGTTGTCGCATAACCAAGCTTTCAACAGCACGTCAGGAGCGGGATCCGTAGACCACACGGCCCCTGACAGCTGCCCACAGAAAAGCCCATACGATCGGCAGACGTCATGAACGTGCAGGGGCACCCTCAACCGGAGAACCGGGAGTTGACACTGCAGCAACACACCAGAGAACCAACCACCCAGGCATTACCCCATGCAATGGTTGGTCCCATAACCCCTCAGGAAAACCCCGAAACGCACCGGCGGTACCACCGCAGCCCGCGTTCCGGTTCCCAACAGGGCCATCCCGGGCCTACAGGTCAACGGGCATCACCCCGGACCGGGCCCGGCGATACGGGGAGCACAGGATCCCAAAGGAGGTTAACCCCACCCAACAGGCTCCTCAGCGCCAAAACGCAAGAGAAGAGCGTAATATGGAAGACCAGCCCCCAGCACCCCGCACTCGGTACCAACAAGGGGTCCCATAACGCACAACCCTGTGACACCCGGATCGACCTAGCATTTTTCCCCCCGAAAAAACCCTAAGTCCCTCAGGGTACCAGAACAGCAGATCTGCATCCCCAGCGGACAACGGGTGCACTGATCTGGACCAGCGCGACCAGAACCAGTCCCGTGCCCTAACCACGCCGACCTGCCAACCCCAGGAGAAGGGGCAGATATGCGCGTCTGATCCCAACATAAAAAGAAGGCGCCACCCAGACGTGTCGGTATGAACCGCGTCCGGCGGCCCACCCCTAGGGCGTGAGACCCTTCCCATATGCCCAGACCCATTCCGTCATCATCCCCTGACATGAACGGGAACCCATCGACAACACACAGGATGTCGGAAGAGGAAAAACCCCCATCCCAATTGCTCCATAAAAACGCTGTTTCACCAAAGCAAACGAGGCGCGCCAGTCAGCAACGGCCAAAGCACATCCTGAGCCAGCACTATGTGTGCGTTTGGACATACCCACATCAACAATAGGCCGGCTAGACCACCATATTGAATCCCCAAGACGCCCAGGGAAACGACAAGAGGGGCGAGATGCAATCAACTCCATGAATGAACATTCAACTCTTTATAAAATAAAGAAAAGGCATCACATGTATGACCTAACTGCACAGCTGGGAGTAAAAAACCCTGTGTTTTCACATGATTTTAATCCAGTCACTCTTCTTAATCAGAGTGTAAGACCAGATTCCCCCAGAAACACCTTCCCACATGAGACCACGGTCAAGAAAAAGATATGTAAACTGTGAGACACGTGACCAACAGACTCAAGTTTGACACAAAAACGAGCGCAGCAGGTTAAGTCCTGCGCTCTACCCTCGACATCTTTACGACACCAGCTCATGGAAGGCGTCGCCATAGCAACAACGCTATAACGGGCGGGGAAAACCCACCGGATCCTGTCATAACAGGAGTCGGTAGAATACCCCTCCCCCCCCCCCCCTCCCCCGCCAAGCACTGGCTTGGCCCTGACTGGCTCAGCAGGAGGGTCAACAACCTCTAAACCAATCAAGTGGGTAAAGGAGGGGTTTATCCGACACCCCCTCCCGAAAAACACACCTTCTATCCCTACACACAGAAAACAACCGTAGCCATTTTGAAAACCTCCGGTAGAACAAAACACATATAGCATAAGCTAATACAATGTTAGCTACCCACAAAGTGTAAAAGGGATTACAACAAAAAACACAAGTCGCCTGTGCGTGAATCCCATACCCGCAGCCTAAGCTATAGGAAGACGTTGAACGAGAGTAATGGCTAGGCCATGAAAAGTGTGCACGAGCATTACTGCAACTAACAACACAGCGTTGTGAACACATACTTAGTTAAAGCAATGGAATATCACCAGTTCTAATTGCATGTGGAGCATCAAGCTAATAGAACCTATTACCGAGTGTAAGTTGCAGACCTTGCTTAAAAACTCGTAACACAACACAACTCATTCCCCCAACGTAACAGGGTAGATTCATAAAACACAACCCCACCACATGATTTGTATTGAAGAAACACACAGTTTGTTCGGCCAACCACAGTCCCCCTTATATCAGGGAACTTTTTTATTAAATAAATAATATGTGATCAAGGCACAAAATCATAGGGGGGCCGGGGAGGGTGTAGAGGAGGGGACACAGAGGGGGAAAAGTCACTCAACGGCGCCTGCCACCTCGCGCCGCTCGAGTCTGGCCACCCCGGGGAGCCCCGGAGGGACGGTAGGTTACAGTCTGCTGGACACGACGTTCCCTACCGTCTCCTCCGGTCTGGGATGGGCCGGCGGTGGCTGAAGCGTCGTCTCGTCTCCTAGCCCTCTTGGCAGGGCCAGCAGCGGCGGCGGGGGCAGTGGTAGCGGCGACGGAGACAGCTCGACGTCGCGGAAGCCTTCTGCCCCCACCGGCAAGGACGGGAGGCGGAAAATGGGGTTGGAGGATGGATCTCTCCTCTGCCATCTCTCTGCATGTTGAGGTCATCAATAGCAGGGCCTTCCCGAACAGGCCAGCGTCGGAGAGGTCGGCCGTCAGAAGAGGGGCTCTCTTCTTCTCTGGTACACAGGCCTGCTCCAGCCAAAGGTGACGCTGGCCCAGGGTGGCCAGGGCGCGCACTTTACCCATGGCTATGGCTAGCACCTGGGAGAGGTGCAGCACAGCTCCCGCAGCCTGGGTGATCTGATCGCACCTCACCTCGTTCAGATCCGCGCCGCCCGTCATTATCCCCGATACAAATCTAGCCAGGTGGGCGATGTTAGAGGCCGCAGCCAGCGACTGTGTACCGGCGATAAATGACTGGTCACCCCAATAAGCCAATCGCCTAGCCGACCTCCCCTGGAGGACCGGCTTGCATAGGGGCTCCCACACCATATCCGGACAGAGGAGCGCGGCCATCGGATTGTCAAGCCGAGGTACGCCCTCCCCCATACCTTTGACCAACCCCGACACCCGCGTAACTGGTACGTAGGCGGGAGTCAGTCCCATGATGTTGGAGACCGCCTGGCCCCGACGAACATAGGCCCCCATCGATGGGAAAAATGGGTAGACAACGTCCACCCCTCTCACCGGGGGACGCTGCCAGGGATGGCCTATGAGGTCATCAGGGACAGGAGCAGGCAATGGCTGCGGCAGCGGCACACCGTTTGCAGCGGCGGCTACCGCCATGAGCTCGGGAAACAAGGCCCGCAGTTCCCCCTGCGGACCCTCCTCCACCGACCCCGCATCCCTCGCATACAGCAGGCTGCGACTGGTCAAGGAGCCACAATCCGATGCGGCTGACAGTAGGGCATCCTGTTGATGAGGCCAAGGTGGTTCCCCGACATCCTCGAACAAGGCGCCCCGTGGAGCCATTTCCCCCCACCCCGGGGTCTCCGGAGGAGGGATACTCTCCTCCACGGGACCATCATACAAGAACCCGTCCGCCTCCTCCATGAAGTCTTCAGTTTCCATCAGAAATCCAGAGTCGGACGCGGCCTCGCTGGTCTCCAGCAATTCCCCAAACCCAGGCCGTTCGCGTCTGCACGCCACCATGTGACGACGTGAGCGAGCAGACGCAAAAAGTTTTCGTCGCAAATCCCCTGGCTCTAAGACAATCCCCCGTTCATCAACGGGCGATTCCCCAGAAACAGAGGAACCAGAGTCGAGATCAGGCCATCGCCGGAGCGACGGCTCCGAACCCTCGGCTCGTCGGTGAGGAAAACTATCCACCGGCAGTCTCCCGGGCTGGGTCGGCAACCACGAGAGTGGCAACAGCCCAGCACCGGAACGCACGACGGAGGCGGGAATGGAGAATCGGTGGTGAAGAGTAGGTCTAGCGGGTCTACTCTCCGCGGAATACATTATGACCCAAACCTTTTTCTTATATAAACAAGTGAGAGAAGAAAAAGGTTTAGGCACAATGTAAACCTAGTCACAACTCTTTTCAACTTATCAACGACACGTCAAGTGGGGTACTACCGAGGCACTTCCTTGTGGTGAAAGCGAGAAGGAGGAGAGCAGGTGACCACACACCTGCTTATGAAGGTAAGCTGATGAGGGGTGTGGTCAGACTAATACTGGTATTAGAGGTACATTTGTGGTTTATTCAGTACGCGTGCACGTACGCGAGATAGTGCAGAAGGCGAAGCCAAGCTAAGCCACTAACGATACAGAACACACCTTGCCGTTTCCCCAGTTTGTCAGCTGTTGGAGGCCAAAGACCAGCAGAATCACAAGACCTGAAAGAGATTTCTCTTAGTACAATGTAATGTGCCATTAATTAGTGGTCTTGGATCAGAGACACCAATCAGTCATGAATTTTCAGACTGGGGCGGTAATAGAAACTCATCACTTCTCAAAGATTAATAGTGTCCAATGCTACAAAATGCTTAACGAGTTTGCATTCAACAGTTCACTACCACACATTTGTGAATGAGAACACATCACATACCAGTCAGTTAAAACGGGACCACAGGAACTCTCAAGACAGAGCGTCCCATCTGCACCTGTCAACAGAAGACATTTTAAATTATTTAGACTAGAAAGCACCACCATGCATACAACAGCAGATTCTAGTTAAGCAGAACCAACGTTCCACTGTCTGTCATCAAGGCAGGGGAGTTACTCAGGCGGAGGTAAACACAATGCGTGGAGAAAGGCTTAGCGAGTCAACGCACACTGCTTGAACGATTTCATTTCAAACGTATACAAAGTAGGCTTATATTATTCGAATTACTTGTTTTAATGGGTATCATAGTAGTAAGTCCTACTATAGAACATGACATATTCGCATGACGTCCGATTCATTAATGCCAATACTGGACGACAAGCACAATAGGCTCTTGACAAGTGTAAACCATGGATTGGTCAGTAACGGCTAACTTCGGACCGTTTAGCTCAACGGGTTAGTCCCAGGTTAAAATCTCGGTTACATTATAATTTTTTGTAACGTTAATTCATTTATCCACTCTGGTTGGATGGTGTATTGTACTCGTGCTGTATAATGTGACAATACATTTGAATTGGATCTCATCTTGAGATCGCTACCTGTTGAGTAGAGCTGACCCCTAGATCTATATGCAGCAGCCTTCGACACAGTCAACCACCAGATCCTCCTCGCAGGAATGGGAGTGGCTGGCTCTGCGCTGACATGGCTGTCATCATACCTCAATGACCGCTCCTACCAAGTGTCATGGAGAGGGACCCTGTCGGCCACCCGCCCCCTGCGGACGGGTGTCCCCCAGGGCTCGGTTTTAGGACCCCTTCTCTTCTCCCTCTACACTAAATCACTGGGTAACATTATCACGTCTCATAGCTTCTCCTACCATTGTTATGCTGACGATACTCAACTCTTCCTCTCCTTCCCTCCCTCAGATATCCACGTCTCTGAGCGGATCTCGGCCCGTCTGTCCGACATCTCCGCCTGGATGACGACCAACCACCTCAAACTGAACCTAACAGAATTGCTCCACCTGCCGGCCAAATCCTCCCCCCTGACAGACCTTTCCCCGACCGCCAAGAACCTTGGTGTTGTCCTCGACGACCAGTTGAACTTCTCTGCTCACATCGCAGCGACAACCAGAACCTGCCGATTCCTCCTGAGCAACGTCAGAAGGATCGGCCCCTTCCTGACAAAAGAAGCCACCCAACTCCTCGTCCAATCAACAGTCATCTCCCGCCTCGACTACTGCAACGCACTGCTCGCTGGCCTCCCGGCCACTGCCACTAAGCCTCTTCAACTCATTCAGAACGCAGCGGCCCGCCTGATCTCAAACCTACCGAAGTCGGCCCATGTCACCCCACTTCTTAGGGACCTGCACTGGCTCCCCATTGCTGCATGTATCCGCTTCAAGGCCCTCGACCTAGCATACCGTGCGGCAAAGGGAACCGCTCACGCCTACCTCCGGTCAATGGTCTCCAACTACACACCCTCAAGACCTCTACGCTCTGCATCTTCTGGCCGTCTCAGACCTACTCCTATCCGAGCTCCGGGAGGGTCATCAAGGAGAACCTGCCTTTTCTCAGTCCTTGCCCCACAATGGTGGAATGAACTTCCCACCCCAGTTAGGACAGCCGAAACCCGCCCAATCTTTCGCCGTCTACTAAAGACGCACTTTCAATCATTATCTGAAATGGGGAAAATAAAAACTCTAACCTTACTGTCATGCACTTGTCCTAATATACTAACCTACACTGTAGCACTCAACACTTTGATGAACATTGTTACTCAGCTGATAGAGTTGTACCCTTCCTGCTGTCTTGTTGTACAAAACTTGTAAGTCGCTTTGGATAAAAGAGTCAGCTAAATGACAAAAATGTAAAAGAAAGATTAATCATGTCATAACTTTACCATTGGATGAAGACTGCTAGAAGATACATGTTGCTCAACGGGTTCCGTTTAAGACATTATTTAATCTCACATCTGTTCTGAGCAGGTTATAGTCATGAGTACCAACACAAGGCAGCAGGTACAATGAGTACCAAGTACTACCAACATGAGCCAGTAAGCGTGCAGGGTCACCTCAAGTTGTTGGAAGACATCCTCTTGGATCTCAGCTCATAACCACCATCTTGGTGCTTCACTTCGGCCGGGAGAGGCTCAAAGCCACCACTCAGAAGGATCTACAGGGAGACAAAACATCCAGGCCCAGGTGTTTAGGATCCAGTGTGGATTCTGGTTTGAGGGGGTGGGGGCTTGGTAACAACACTGGGATGGGATCAGAGTAAGATTCAGTCATTGCCCAACAACCAGACCCCTCTTTACAGGATTCCAATAGTCACCTTACACCTGAAGTTCAGGGTTCTCAGTGACATACTGGGCCAATAGAAGAGCGTCTACACACCTGGCTTAAGGAGGAGACGATACTCCACGACTGATGACAGTAATTCATCACTTCCAGCATCATCTACATTTGAGCTGACGTAAAAGAGTTACAAGTTCTGTACGACAAGTCAGCAGGAAAGGTACAACTTCCCTTATTGAGGCCTTCAGCCATCGACTTGAGAACCCCTGCCATGAACCCTTAAATTGTGGTCAAAAGTTGCACAATACTAAACTAAACAAATGGTGACTCTTGGAATTTATATCAATTTACCATTTAATTTTCCACTGGATGAAGATACTAGTCGCAGAATGTTGAGACGGGTCCTGCTCTAGACATTTTATTTAACCCCTTAACACAGTTCAGTGCCAAGCACGAGATTAGAAGGGTTAACTCGCCGTGCGTTGAGTGCCAAGCCCCGAGAACTCTGGTTTTAATCGTTATTTCTTTATTAGCAATATCTATTCATTTTTCATTGGGAATGGGTCTGACCTCGAAAAGGGCAAATACCGCCGCCTATCGTCTCCCGGATGGTTTTGCACATCATTGGATTGGGTGGAGCTATGAATCAGAAAAAAAGTCCGGTCCGGGGTTTTCCCTTCTCTGGCAAGCAGTATCTGTTACCACATTCACTGGCGAGGCTCGGAGCAACGTCGATTATGTGTTTTGGACTATAACGTTGGATCAATAAACGCGATCAATATTTGGAATGGCGATCAGGAATTGGATTAATCTTTTTGCAGAACATCTGATGTGAGGTAAGGAATCTATGTTACCAGTCTTGGGTTAATCAGATGTTTTTTTTTCTCAGCCATCGCAGCGTGTCTGTGTGCGTGTATGACGTTTTGTGTATTCCACTAAAGAGCTATTATCGCGGAATTTCTCTGGAATTACTAGAAATCTCCAAAAAGTCACTTTGGATAAAAGCATTAGCTAAATGACTAAATGTAAAATGTAAATGTAAAACTATACTCTTATTCAAAACGGTATAAAACGGAAAAGGAACCAATGAAAAAACAACCAGTTTCGTACATGTTGGCTTCAAGCAAGTCATTCATAATTAGACCCATAGCTAGAGCTGCCGCGATAACCGCATTATCGCGGTATCGCTGTTGCATCACGCCCACCGCAGAGTTGGGCTGAATACCGCATCACAGCTTTTTTTTTTAATAATAATAAAGTAGCGCCCAGACGTTGGACTTGCGGCTCTGCAGATATACCCTACTCGGTTCCAAGCGACCCTATTGGGTAGAAGTGGTACCAGAAAAGTCATGTGAAACATTGCAGACCACTGATTGGTCAGAAGAGAGACGCGTCACACGTTGGAGTCTCTGAACAAAAACAGAAAGCCGCCATCTTTACTGCCTCGCTAAGGATGTATTTCATTCAGGATTTGTTTGCGACAGCACCAAGTGTAATAAACAGAAAAGGATGGATTCACTGTGTATTCTGCCTCATTTATTGATGAAACAAAACCGACATCAACCCAATTTACCACCGAGCGGAGTGTTTAGTGTCACAACAAGATCGCTGATGTGTTAAGTTTGTTGTTGTTATTAGCCTAATACTAACGTCAGCAGATATACACGAGAGGTAACGTTAAACCCGGGTTGCTTGGTAGAATAGACACAATGAGGTAACGTTAGCACAATAGACACAACGAGAGTCTGGTTAATGTTGTTATTGATTGATTGATTGAAACTGTGTTAAACTCTGGCTTGCTGCAAGCCCTCGGACATGGCTATGCCCACGGAGCTTTCAGTGTACACAAGCGGCCCCGCCTGCATCCCCACACGGAGACAAACGGAGTAGTACCTGCAGTGGAAAAGGAACGAAGTACCAGGTACCTAAAGCGGGTCGAGTCGAGTAGGTACTATGCAGTGGAAAAGCGCCATTAGACTAGAGGCAGGCTATATGCTATAAAGAGTAGACTACTAAAAAAAAAATGCATTAAAACATTTTTTTCTTTTTTTTTGTGCGCACTGTGCGGTAATAACCGCGGCGGTAGGAAATATTTCACAAATTTGTGCAGTAAGGAAAATATCAATACCGCGGCAGCTCTACCCATATCCATAATTTAAGATGTAGTTTAAGCGTTCGCAAATTTCCCCGGCCTCCCATTGACTTCCTTACTGAAGGGACCAGTCACCTCTGATGGCCAAAATGATTGACCACCTTTGTGACATGACATCACATCATAAATCAATCCGTCTACAGTCTGACAAAAGTATAGTTTTATTTGTCAAACGTATTAAAGTATAAACATCATAACCATGTCACAACCGCAGTTATAATGTATATTATCATCAATATGTTAGTTTACCAATAGGTTAAAGTGTTATAGATTTTCGTTTTGCTGTTTAGTTTGCGAAAGTCGACCATTTTGGAAAAATTGAACGTCAGGAATTGTATTTTTATTTTCGTCATTTTGAAGACAGAGCTTTCGATGAGCGTTGGAATTTTTCCGAACGACACTTCCCAAAGGCCTCCATGGGGTTTCAAGCTAATTACTTCTGTCGGGATAATAAACCACAAAACCTAACATTAGCATATATTGAAGCGCAGTTCGTTTCTCTTCCTTATTTTTAGCACGTAGCAACAATTCGATTTTGAAATTAGTTTTAAAATGGTTGCACCCTGGCAAAAATAAAAAAGCTACTGTACATACAGTAGATTTAATCATCTGTTCGCCTGGTGATACTAAATTCAAATTGAACTCTGGCATTTGAAATATAAGATTTGGCACAATCCATAAATGTGCAAATTGGCTATAATAAGGTAATTTATAAGCCTGCTATTCTATAATATTTCAAATTGCATTGGTCCGGATGGGAGAATTCAGTACTGTATCTACAAAACCTTCAGTTTAATTAATAATCTTCCGTTTATTCATTTGCTTAGAATTTTTGTACACATGATCTCAAGAAGGTACTGAACGAGATCAGTGGCAGTTTCTCATGTCTGGTCATTTTTAGCATGGTGTTATTCACTGTAAAAGAATAATCATAATTCATATTCTCCTTTGTTTCATCACAATTTAAGCAAGCCTAGTAATAAGACAATATTTCTGACACTGGGAATACATTCACTGATGTCCATAGATGTCCCTAGATACCAAGAATATGCAAATGAGCCTTGTAGAAGTGGAGCAATATTCCATTTACTTATGTATTTTAGGCGGATTTTCAGAAAATAGGGCTCCGGGCTTAAGAGGTTAAGCAGAACTGAATTTGGCCAAATAATTACGGCAATTGTCTCATGAGGCTAACGATATATATATATAAAAAGCAAGGAAGAATCATAGCCACGTTAGTAACATTTGTAATAAACCAAACAGTTTGTAAATCAGTCAAGACGTCAGTGAGTTTAGAGTATTTGTTTGTGGAGATCACTCACCTTAAAGCAGTAGTCCACTGAAGCAAGATGGCCACCAGTGAACTACACGGGAGACTCCGCCTTGCGCCATCTAGCCTTTAGATACATCTATGCTCAAAGCCACCACCCAGAACGATCTACAGGGAGACAAAACATCCAGGCCCAGGTGTTTAGGATCCAGTGTGGATTCTGGTTTGAGGGGGTGGGGGCTTGGTAACAACACTGGGATGGGATCAGAAAAAAGACTCAGTCATTGCCCAACAACCAGCACCCTCTTTACAGGATTCCAATAGTCACCTTACACCTGAAGTTCAGGGTTCTCAGTGACATACAGACGTAAAAGAGTTACAAGTTCTGTACGACAAGTCAGCAGGAAAGGTACAACTTCCCTTATTGAGGCCTTCAGCCATCGACTTGAGAACCAGAGACACAACATGGATACCAGTTTCCCTTCAGGCGTTCAGTAGAACGTTTTCCAGCTTCTTACCTTAGCCTAGCTTAGGACAAGGAAGCAAAGCGTAAGGGTTAGCCTAGCTTAAACTTCAAGAGAGGTGTTAGTTGGACAATGCCTAGGCTAACCGGTAGGGTCCACTTCCATTCATTGTGCTAAGCTAGGCTAAGGTGCAGCCAGATTACTATATACGACTCCCATAATGTTGGCGTTGCTTTAAATTGTGGTCAAAAGTTGACAATACTAACCTCAAATGGTCACTCTTGGTTTTTTAAGTGTCAAGGATTGGAACAGTCTGAGAAAAGAAAATCCAAAGTCATTCAAGCTATTCCCACTACTAGGGCAGCCATTTTGTGTCACAACCTAGTTAATTCACACTCAGACTGTTGGTCATAGCATGGCGTTATTCACTATCGAGATAGAACAAATATATATACTCCTTTGGTTCATTTACTCAAGAATAGTAACATACAATATTTACACTGGGAACACATTCCCTCAGGTCCATAGATGTCCCTAGATACCAAGAACATGCTAAATGACCTTGTAGAAGTGGAGCAATCTTCCATTTACTAGGGTATGTACCTGTAGGCGAATTTCCCGAAAATATGTCTAGGGCGTAAGATCAAGATCAAGATCTAATAGAAGATGTGTTGTTTAGGGGAGGGGGGCTTGTGTACAGGTAAGATGTTTTGTTTAGGGGAGGGGGGCTTGTGTACAGGTCAAGGAGTTGTGTTTTCAGCCTCATGAGTTCAGATCATGCACCCAGAGGGCGTGGCACCAAGACAACGCTAGACAGAACGTCCAGCGAAGTCCGAGGACCAGACCTGACTGCTGGGGTCAGTTGACACGCATGGGGATCATCACCAAACAGACCCAACACAACTAGAGCCATTTAACCAGAGTGGCTTTTTGGGGGAACATTCTCGGAATGTTACAAGTATTCACTCAAAACTCTTTGAACATTAACGGGACATTAACAATGATTTATAACAATTTTTTCAAACACTTGTTCAACCGTACATCTAATAGTTCAACCGTACATCTAATAGGATAAAAGTGAACAGGTCTGTAGATATCCTAAAGACGCAAATGGTTGTATTGCCGGTATAGCTCAGGCAGAAATGAACAAACTTCAATCTAAGGTACATGAGAAGTTGCCATCACTCCTCACCTCCTTCCTGACGTTGATGTAGAACTGGGTTAGGGCTCACTGCCCGATACCCTGCAGGGTCAGCTCCTCCTCCACCAGGGTCAGCTCCTCCTCCTCCACCAGGGTCAGCTCCTCCTCCTCCAGGGTCAGCTCCTCCTCCTCCACCAGGGTCAGCTCCTCCTCCTCCACCAGGGTCAGCTCCTCCTCCTCCACCAGGGTCAGCTCCTCCTCCACCAGGGTCAGCTCCTCCTCCTCCACCAGGGTCAATGTCAGACCTTGCAATCAAAAGTTAGGGGGCACACTGAAATTATGGCAAGGGTTATAACCCCCCTAACTTTTGATGCAAATTCTGACATTGACCCGCTTTTCAGGAGTTGACCTAGAGCCCACCAAGGTCATGCATATCAAGTTTGGTCAATGTCAGACCTTGCAATACACTGTAAGGCACTGTAAGGCTCAAACCCTCCCCCACTTCCAGTGATGAAGCTAAGCTACGCTAACGGAGCGTCTATTCCCAAAGCTAAAATGCACGCACAGAGACAAAAAAGGTATGTATTGTGGTAGATTTCCATTCAAACTGTATTTATTGTACTGTACACCTTGGATCTCAGAATGGCAAAAACACCGACAGGTAAAATGCATTCACTATTCTTCCTGGCTCCTCTGCCTCTATGAACAAAAGAAACGAGACGCATCGCTGATTTGAAAACGCAGCTGTGTGGCTCAAGACTCCTAAAAAGGGTGTTGAAGCAGGCAGCTGCTGATTGAGTGAGAGATAGCGTCTCGTTTGAACTTCCTGGGAAAGTTAATAAACATGGGTGATTTTACAACCCAGGGCTCTAGGCAAATGGTCCAACCAAATTGAATACAAAGAAACTGCCTTGAGAGACGCCAGACAGTCTCTTCTGAAACAAAGGATCAGTTGATCAAAGGACAGACCAGTTGAATCCACATCGTGACCTAAATCAGTGCAAAACGTCACGGTAGGGAGTTAGCCAATGAGAGCTGAGAATAAGTGTTCTCCAATAGGAACGCTCGAGGCGAGTTTTGGAAACGCCCGCTTGCCGTAAAATTAGAGGCGGAGCCTAAATTGGATATAACCAAAACTCCTCGCCAGGAGACACACAATCAACCCAGAGACCCAGGAAGCAACAAACACACCCTTTTTCTCCACTAGAACCCAGCGAGGAGAAGAGATCGACGCAGGAGATCGAGATCGAAGCCGAGACGCGAAAATGTTTATAGACAAGCTTTTTTATTGAGAATTTAGTCTGAATTTCTACGATCCTCCGGCATATTGGATGCTTCTCGTAGGTTCATTGCACATATTTCTTTTGTAAACATCTGATTGAAATCCATTTTCATTAAAAACGGGTTCTTTTCAAACTGCTCAGATCTCGCTTCATTTCAAACGGCAGCGCCGTATTTTCTCTCTGGGTAAGCAGTAACCAGGTTAAAAACAGTGGTTATCTGCATTTGACAAGAGTGGATTCCAAGAGCTTGTAAAAAGGTTTAAATCACAACGCAGAAGTAGTAGTAATTTAAGCTGGGAATCCACTTCATTGTGGTGCCGTAGCCAAGAATCAGAGCGCTCGTTTTGTCATCACAACAAAGAAAAGTTTTTTTTTTTTTTTTTTTTTTTTTTTTCTCTTCGCTTTCTTCACGACGGTCAACGGGGGAAACAACTGATCGATCGATCGTCTTCAAGTGACTAGGAAGTTGCTAAGAGGTGAGTGTGATGATATATTTGGGGGCTCTATTCGAACCAACGAGGGGGTTGCTAAAGATATGACTGTAAAGAGATATTGAATTGAATGTTCTGACTAAAGGATGGCGGCTCTAGGTTCAGTGTGCATTGTATGTCCTGAAAGCAGGATTTTAAGCACACCGTGCGTCGTATGCCTTAAAGTAAGGGCTTAAGCACACCGTGCGTGGTACATTTTAAAGTAAAATTTGTGCACAATAAACGGGACGCCGCTGGCAGTCGGAACATTCAAGAAGGTAAGGGAGTAAGTAGGAAACATGTCTAGATTTGTGCTCAAGGTAAAAACCAAGGTAAACAAGTGTGCGTCGTATGCCTTAGAGTAAGGGCTTAAGCACACCGTGCGTCGTATTTTCTAAAGTAGAGATTGAGCACAAATAGGTCTAGTTTAACCTTGGGCACGGCGGGCGTGTTAAATTTAGACGGCGATAGGCTGTAACATAAGATAGTACTTAATGGGGAGTCGAATGTTGCAAGCTATGGTTAAACATTTGTTGGTGTATGATGTTTGTGTATGAGTGAAAGGACTTATGGTTATGATTGAACGTTGTGTGATATATATGGATTAGATCTGTAAATTGGCACTTAAAATATGACTGAGGACGGTTTTTTAATATTAGATATGGTACGTGGAGGCGAGCGCCTCGTCCATTGAGTCACTCAACTGCTAGTAAAAGGGAGGGGCGCGTGCATGCTCGTGCTGGACAGAGCGCGTTCTCGTCAGAACTCGTGCGTATCGTAGCGCGCGGCTAGGCTACAAACAATAGCTCGTCGTGGCTCGCTTAGCTACATGCTACAAACGATAGCTCGTCGTGGCTCGCTTGGGGGGTTTAATACTGTATGTTGTGAATGGGGCGATATTGCAGTGTAACTGAATGGTCGTTTGTGGTGAATGAGCTGTGTGAGTTGCGGTGTGGGCTAATGTTTACAATGGTATTGGCTGAAAGCTTGAACGGATGCAGGATGAGTGATGAGTGAGTAGGCCGTATGAGAGGGCGCGCATGCGCACTTGTGAGAAAGAACATTGTGTGTGAGGCGTGTGAGACTGAAATTAATTATGATGTGGTTAAGAGTGCACTAGGTGGCGTCAGAGTCAACCTGGGAGACGCGGCCGTTTTAAAGTGGAGTGTACGGTGTGGCTGTAGTGTGCTGCACTGGGTGGCGGTAGAGGCATTGGACTCCCGTCCTGAGCAGCGTGTCATGTGTGGCTGTAGTGTGGTTGGATGTGTGTAATGCCCCTCTCTCCCTCTTCCTCTCTCTCTCTTTCTCTCTCTCTCTCTCTCTTTCTCTCTTTCTCCCACACGCACCATTCTCTCTCTCTCTCTCTACCCCCCTCCCCTTCCTCCTCCTCCCCTTCCTCCTCTCTCTAGCCCCTCCCTTTCCTCCTCTCTCTACCCCCCTCCCCTTCCTCCTCCTCCCCTTCCTCCTCTCTCTAGCCCCTCCCCTTCCTCCTCTCTCTACCCCCCTCCCCTTCCTCCTCCTCCCCTTCCTCCTCTCTCCTCTCTCCTCCCCTTCCTCTCCTCCTCTCTCCTCCCCTTCCTCTCCTCCTCCCCTTCCTCTCCTCCTCTCCCCTTCCTCCTCCTCCCCTTCCTCCTCTCTCTAGCCCCTCCCTTCCTCCTCTCTCTACCCCCCTCCCCTTCCTCCTCCTCCCCTTCCTCCTCTCTCCTCTCTCCTCCCCTTCCTCTCCTCCTCTCTCCTCTCTCCTCCCCTTCCTCTCCTCCTCTCTCCTCTCTCCTCCCCTTCCTCTCCTCCTCTCTCCTCTCTCCTCCCCTTCCTCTCCTCCTCTCTCCTTTCTCCTCCCCTTCCTCTCCTCCTCTCTCCTCTCTCCTCCCCTTCCTCTCCTCCTCTCTCCTCTCTCCTCCCCTTCCTCTCCTCTCTCCTCTCTCCTCCCCTTCCTCTCCTCCTCTCTCCTCTCTCCTCCCCTTCCTCTCCTCCTCTCCTCTTTCCTCCCCTTCCTCTCCTCCTCTCTCCTCTCTCCTCCCCTTCCTCTCCTCCTCTCTCCTCTCTCCTCCCCTTCCTCTCCTCCTCTCTCCTCTCTCCTCCCCTTCCTCTCCTCCTCTCCCCTTCCTCCTCCTCCCCTTCCTCCTCTCTCTAGCCCCTCCCCTTCCTCCTCTCTCTACCCCCCTCCCCTTCCTCCTCCTCCCCTTCCTCCTCTCTCCTCTCTCCTCCCCTTCCTCTCCTCCTCTCTCCTCTCTCCTCCCCTTCCTCTCCTCCTCTCTCCTCCCCTTCCTCTCCTCCTCTCTCCTCTCTCCTCCCCTTCCTCTCCTCCTCTCTCCTCTCTCCTCCCCTTCCTCTCCTCCTCTCTCCTCTCTCCTCCCCTTCCTCTCCTCCTCTCTCCTCTCTCCTCCCCTTCCTCTCCTCTCTCCTCTCTCCTCCCCTTCCTCTCCTCCTCTCTCCTCCCCTTCCTCTCCTCCTCTCCGCTTTCCTCCCCTTCCTCTCTCCTCCCCTTCCTCTCTCCTCTCTCCTCCCCTTCCTCTCCTCCTCTCTCCTCTCTCCTCCCCTTCCTCTCCTCCTCTCTCCTCTCTCCTCCCCTTCCTCTCCTCTCTCCTCTCTCCTCCCCTCCTCTCTCCTCTCTCCTCCCCTTCCTCTCCTCCTCTCTCCTCTCTCCTCCCCTTCCTCTCCTCCTCTCTCCTCTCTCCTTCCCTTCCTCTCCTCCCCTTCCTCTCCTCCTCTCTCCTCTCTCCTCCCCTTCCTCTCCTCCTCTCTCCTCTCTCCTCCCCTTCCTCTCCTCCTCTCTCCTCTCTCCTCTCCTTCCTCTCCTCCTCTCTCCTCTCTCCTCCCCTTCCTCTCTCCTCCTCTTCCTCTCTCCTCTTTCCTCCCCTTCCTCTCTCCTCTTTCCTCCCCTTCCTCTCTCCTCTCTCCTCCCCTTCCTCTCTCCTCTCTCCTCGTCTTCCTCTCTCTCTCCCCCTTTTCTCTTTTTCTAGCTTTCTTGCTGTTCTCTCTCTCTCCCTCCTTCTCCATAGGAGACGTTTGGGCAGTGCAGAGTATGGCATATTGTGTAATGTGTTTTATGGTTTGGGACAGGTCTGTTCGGGACTGCGTGCCCCCCCACCCCCCCCCCCCTCTCTTGATGTCCCCCCACCCCCCCCCCCCCCTCTCTTGATTTTCCTTTGAACCCCCCCCCCCCCACTTCCCTGATGTTCCTTCAAACCCCCCCCCCCCCCCCCACTTCCCTGATGTTCCTTCAAACCCCCCCCCCCCCACTTCCCTGATGTTCCTTCAAACCCCCCCCCCTCCTTTTCTCTTTCTCCCTCCTCTTTCCCGTTTCCCCCCCCCCCCCCCCCCACTCCACCCTTTGCCCCACTTGCTGTGCCTCTCTCCACCCTCCCCCCTCTTCCTTCTGAAGACCGACATGGGGTTACATGTTTTCCCTCTGGCCTGGTTCTCTCTTGGCCGGTTGGCGGTTACGTTGCGGCCTTTTTTACATGTCCTGGTGTTGTGTTTAGGTTGGGGTCTTCATGTCAGTAGACTGAGGGTATGTTCGGTTAGGGAGGGGATTAGGCACCCCGAACCTCTAGCCTAAAACAGGCGGCAGTGGGCTCGCAAGAGTCTGGGCGCACGTTAAACACATACCTATAGTGCTGGGGAGAAACTGAAGGCCCTCGTGCGTAACGAGGTATGAAATAACATACCACTGTGGTACCGTCTAGTCGGCCCAGGAAACGTCGCACGTAAGTTGGTGTGGGCACTGGGTGGTACGTGGGCGACAGTCCACACCTAGGAGCAGGGCGGTGCACAGTAGGGGGCACAGCTCCTGCCATGAACAGGCAAGGCTGGCGAAAACGGTCAATATTTCCATGCCCAGAGCAAGCGGGGTGGGGACAAGACCGTCGGTTTCTAAACTGAGTGGCTGATAGGTACTACGGACAGTCAGCTGCTTGGGGTCCTGACTTGATGACGGACTATGAGGTCGCTATCGACTGGGTCGCCAGCCGGTCAGGGGAGCGTTATGACCCCTGCTTATAGTCACAGAAACGCAGGAAGTGGGACTGTGAGTGACTGGACAGTATGGGCATAAATGCACTTGGCTCAATGTACAGTCAGGCCACAGTAACCTTACTAGCCGATACAGGGTTAGTAGGCGAGCTGTGCTTCTGTGATCAGTGTTTTTGAAAAGAAGATGCTGGGAAGCAGAGGGATGAGGGGTGTCAGTTCAGAGGAATCTGAATTGTCTCTCCTAAAATTGGAAAGGGACCCAGCCTTAAACTGCACCTGAAGGTAAAATAGGGGGCTTCTTCTGTTCATGTGAGGAGACCTTAGCCTGGAAGTGGAGGCCTGTATCCTTGGTTGGGTGAGAGGGGATCCAGTGTAGGCGGCAATGCGGCCCTGAAAAAGCCGGTTTCCCCACACGTGGTATCTCCTGATCCTGGCGGGGAGAGGTGCATCTAAGTAGGGCAAGGAGTGCATCCGAACGGGAGGAGGGTACTCTTAACTGGAAGGAGGTTAAAAGGGTCAAAGCGTATAAAGTTGTGTTGTTGTTTGTGGGGATTGCAGGACATATTAGGATACGCGCCGGTGACGGAGGGAGGAAGAGGAGGACGGAACAGACAAACATGGTTCCTGGTTTGAGTGACAGTAGTAGGCGGGTGCTTCGGGGGGGTGCCGTGGCAATGATTTGGTTGTGTGTGTTGATCGGTACTATAATGTATGATCCATATCTGCGACCTGAACAGCCAGAGGTGGTGATAGTGGGTAGGAGGTTGCAGCCAGACCATCACGGTAATCTGTTTTTGGGGATGGCGAGGACTGTGGCTAAGGCAGCCAATAGGTCGGATTGTTACGTGTGTGGCTTGGCCCCGCTAGCAGGCGACGCAGGTCTTCCCTTGATTGCACACCCCTTAACGAAGTGTCATGCCAATGTGTTGAGGGACGAGCCTCTGCTCGGCCTATGCGACGGGGTGGGTCATGATAGGATGTTGAGGTATTTGGGCCGGGAACAGGGGTCGAATAAGGCAGTGGGTTATGGGGGTCTTAAGGACACTAGCCCCATTCCAGTGGCATTTAGGGCGGCTGGGTTTGAGATGTGCGTAGAGGGGAAGTCAGGTGGTAAGGACGTGGGATATTTGGACGGCTGCAAGGGTGAGAGTGGAGTATGGGGTAAGAATTCGGAGGCCCCGGCCCCTAGGGGGGCGTTTTGGATTTGTGGTGAGTATGCGTACGCGGCGTTGCCTATTAAGTGGAGGGGTAGGTGTGCGTTGGGGTATTTGGTGCCAGCTATGAGGGTGTCAGATGTTTTGCCGACGATTCCCAAGTCAAGGAGGAGGAGGATGATGGATGCGGACCACTTTTTCAGGGTGGCGTTTCCCTGGTGGGGGACGTATGCGAACATGGGTGAACTGGACCATCTAGCTCGCGTGTTTGAGGATATGACGGCTACGACTGCGAGAGGTATGGCCCTGGAGAATCAAGAGTTACGGTCCTTAAGACTGATGGAGCTGCAGTCAAGGACGGGTTTAGACTTCCTGTTGGCGAGTTCGGGTGGCACGTGTGCATTGATTGGTCAGGAATGCTGCACATTTGTCCCAGAAAATGACATGGGCATACAGGAGGTTATAGAGCATTTGAAGAATATTACTAGGGAGATGCAGCCCACGCGGGAGGACTCGTGGGAGGGCTGGGGTCAAGGTTTGATGGGATATATAGGATGGACAATTGCTAAGTATTTGCTGTGTGCTGTGGTGATGTTTGCGGTTATAGTAGTTTGTGTGAATGTTATCAGGGTGTGTGTGACGTACGTGTTCAAGACTCTCGGCGCGGCTGGTTCTGCGTCTGGGGACCCACACCGCTCGGTTGCACCTGCGTATGCGATGATGGTGATAAAGGATGGCGCGGAGGGTGGCAGGGTAGGTGTGGGCGTTCCGATAAAGCCGTGGTGCCCGGCGTCCGCGCTGGCGACTATTCTCTGATCTGGGTGGTGGACATTCAGGGTTGGGGAGTGGGAGGGCCGGGGCGTGCGTGTGGGTGTGAGGCGGGGGACGTTCCTGGACGACCGTGCGTTGCAGTTGACGGGATAGGGTTGTGTGTACAATTGTGTTTTTTTTCCCCATAATAGGTACGTTTGGAGTGACTGTATGATGTGGGGCGGTGTACCCGGGGTTCGGTGTTGGGTCTGGTCGGCTATGCATGGCCGTCCGGCAGGGCACTGGACTCTGGGGATACTGGCCTGAAGGACGGGAGAGGTTGCCGGGATGCTGACTGCTGTGTACCTGTGGTGGGGTGGGTTTAGGCCACTGTGGAGGGGCTGTCAAGGTCTCTTCAGTAAACAGGGTCGACACCTCACGGCGTGCGTGGCGCGGCGTCTGTGGCATTCTTTAGGTTACCTCTGGGGGACACGTGTCTGGGTGACAGGTGTCCCCTGGGGGGTGTGATACTAAAAAATGGAAAAGAATGTAAAAAATGAATGTAACTATATTAATCAAGATGTTTTGGTTTTCCGAGGAGTATCAGAATTGGAGCAGGGTCAAGCGGAAGTAAAGGAGAGCGGAGATTCAACAAAAAATAGGAACCCAGTGTGTTGACAGAGATCGAACGAGATAAGCTGTATCGCTATATCGTTATTTTCAAACAGATCACACTGTGTCTTGCTAAATATTTTAGTATAGTGTTGCCCGACATTTCCAATGCATAACGAATAGTGGAGATAACAGGGAAATGCCACTGTATTAAGTCTGGATGTTTATGCTTTCTTTCTGTACAGGTGCTCGACTGGACAGGAGCTCTGAACGATTTCCATAACCATCTGGGGAAACGGGCCGGCTGTAATGAGCCTTGGTATAAGTATGAATGATAAGCCAGTTATCAATCCTTGTCTGCACAGTAAAATTTTGACAGTGTGAGTGTTTTAACTCAAGTAAGTAGAAATAGTGGAAGACAGAGAAACTTGTTTTTTCAAACGGTGTTACAGGAGTGTTTGAAGTGGAATGAATGACAGTAACATAGGAAGTTCACCTTAGTGGAACATTGATAGGAACAACTGGAGCGGTAAATGCAATATTATTAACAATAGAATAACAACAACAACAATATGGAAAAGGGCCTTAGTAGTCGGGCCATTGGGGGGAGAAGGCCGAGAGCCTCTGCAGACATTTCCCAGATAGACTTTACCAGTGATGATCTGATTGATTGGAATTGGAATATGGACTTCTCTCATGTGACCAGTACGACAAAAGGACTTGAAATGTTGACTTTGGTTCCAATACAGGGGAGTGAACCAGTGACAACGGTGTTACTCCAACCAGAACCGATTCAAGCTGGAGTGTCCATGGCAGGCGACTGCAGTTTAACCAAGGTACAGAAAAAGAGACTGAGGAGGGCGGCGTTGTTACAGCGGTCCCGTGAAGTCCATTCTGGCCGGATGGCTGGAACAGCTTCTACAGCCCACCCGTTTCCCATGTCCACCCTGCCCTCAGCACCGAAGCCAAGATGAGAGGCGAGAAGAAACACATTCCATTCGGAGGACACAACGACTTTGTGGTCAAACCCAAACACATGGTGATGGAGAACCCCTCCCCCATCAGGCCGTTCCAGTACGTGTGTGCTCCAGACAGCGAGCAGACCCTCCTCGCCGCCCCGGCCCAGTTCCTGCTGGAGACCTTTCTACAGAGCTGCTGCCACAGGCTGTTCCCCAAAGCCGTCCGGAACAGAACCAACCCTGTGCTGTCCATCGACAGCTACCTCAACATCGGCCCAGCCCAGCGATGGGAAGTCAAACCGCCGGTGCTGAGATGGGGGAAGAGGCAGCATCCTATAGACAACAGAGAGCGTTTGTGACAGCGTTCGAACAACACAAGGCAGTTCATCGAGATCTGATGAAGACACAGCTGGAGATTGGTCAAGCCGCACACGAGACTCAGAGATTGGGACGAGAACTGGCAAGAAAGGCTGCGCTACTAGAAGCGACAGCTGTTGAGATCATGCTTCGGGCGTCTGACCTAGGCCGCCGTGATCAAAGAGTGCCCTGTGCTCCGTTGCCCGGACAGGGAACTGGGCCGCGACAGGGTGAACAAAACCGCAGGAGGGGTGAGTTTCTAGGCCCCTCCCAACACAAAGGGTGGCAACCACGACCAAAAGGTGGCAGAGGCCGGAATCCGAATGGATTCCCGGTGCGGAAGGTGGTGTGTTGGACGTGTGGGGAGACTGGTCATATCTCACGGGAGTGTGCGAACAATGGCCCGGCTAGCTCAGTCGGAAGAGAATGAGACTGATTAGAATAAGGATAGAGATGAGGATACATAGATAAGGTTTGATTAGGTGTGCGAGTTACTAAAATGGTTTGGAAGACTAACCAGGGTAAGTTGGGGCTATAGAGGGATGACGTAACTGAATATTGCATGAGCTAATCAAACTAACAAAATTAATGGTTGTAGACAGGAACAATGGAACATTTAATGTTAGACAGAGTTGGAAACAAAGGACTATTTAATTTTGTTGCGGGGGTATTTATGCCTCTAGATGATGGTTAATTCTGTTGGATGAGTGTGTAGCGTTTAGGCACTCACAATTTTTTTGTTTATTTACAATTTTCTTTGTTTTTGTTTGACTATATTTTTTAGGAACTGGCTGGCTGGGAGGGATCTTTCGCCGGTCAGGGATAGCAGGTGGTGGTGACACAGCGAGACTGGTAGGAAGTCTGATATAATTAGCTGGTAACTGAGAATGGACGGGAGCTGGTTCATGGTTTGTTTTCCGCTCATTAAGAGACCAGATGTAGAATCTGGGGAGTTGTGTCACATGTTGGGTTAAGTGTTGGGGAAACATATTTCTCTGTCTATAGAAAGCTCTGTAGGTTTCTGGTCGCAAATTGGCCAGATAGTGTTCATGTAGGGTGCAGACATGTGAATTTGATGATTGACTTATGGGAGGCTCTGCACCGGCTTGTTGAAAGCTGGCGGAGTGTGTGTGATGGGTGTTTAAAGAGACTGTGGTTTGTTGACCATGCACATAGGTTCTGTTGGTGATTGGCCTCGTCTAGAGCTGGCTGTCCGGACCGAGGAGCTGTCGGGAAACAAGGTATTGATAGTGAAATAATGAATATTCCACTTTTAAGGGTGTAGATAGTTGTGTTGAGCTTGAGATGTTTGATCTAGTAAAACAGTACAGCACAAATAAGAAATGAGACAAAGGTGATTTGATTGAATGCTAACGTAAGAAGCTGTAAAATACATAGATAAATGATTTGGAGAAATATGTATTGTCAAAATGCAGAACAGTAGAGAATGTATCTGCGAAAATAAATGTTTCCAATCTATTATGTGTTTTGTAAATAATAATCCAAAATGCAAAAAAGGACAGAGGGAAAATCGTTTCCTTCTGTGGAAAATCGGAGCAGTACCGAGACCTGCACACAACAAAGAAGAGGCTGTGGTTAGCACAAGGTACAACAAGAAGAAAACGGTCAAAAACGACACTAAAAAACAAATTGGTAAAGATCTGTCAACACACAGGCTTGAATTGGCTAAACGCTCTCCCGCTAGCTTTGATGGCTTGTCGTTCGAGCGAAATTCGCGGTCTGCGTCTGACACCGCACGAAATGATGTTAGGTCGCTGCATGGTAGTACCAGGTTTGCGCGCGACAGGCAAAGTTTGGACATCCTGGACAACGACATGCGTGAGTACGTAAAATACATGTCAAAGATACACAAAAGTATTCTGGTTCATGTCTCCAGTAGACAGGAGCATGAAACCGGGGAGGAGGTGAATAGGCAGACTACACCTCAAATCATACCAGGCGACTACGTTTATGTCAAAGTATTTAGACGCAAGTGGTTTGGCGCGAGACGAGAAGGGCCATACAAAGTCGTTCGAGCCACCGAGAGGGCTTTACAAGTTGAAGGATCGCCTATGTGGTTTCACGTTACTCATTGTGTAAAAGCAACCAATACGGACCAAGAATGGGAACCTGAACCACAAGACCTTGACGGTAAAACCGGGGCGTCGCAACCATTACACGAAGGCGAAGTGAAGGCGGCGCTAACCCCAAACGATGGGGAAGACCCGGATTGATTATGGCGAGCCAGACCGAGGGGGCCACGATTGGCCACCAGTAGAAGATGAAGGTTTTTTACAGGAACCAGACAGAGGAGAAGATTATGAATTGGAACATAATAATTTCTCCTCTGTGGACTTGGAGAAGGTACCAGAAGAGCCAGAGGAACCAGTGCTTAGCACAAGCCCGGAACAAGATACTCGACCAAAACGAGTCATCCAGAAGCCTAAACGGTATACATAGGCGAAAGAAGGGATAGTGTAACTGATAGGCCTTGGAGAGGGCGTGTACATATTAATTTTTCATTTTTCATTAGCTGAGCTCTCTCCTTTTTTAGAAATGTTTAGATAGTAAATGCAATGTAAGGTCTTTTCTTTCAGAGTGAATTGCACAAAACAGACACATTTGGATAAAAAACACATAAAGTATAGTCTAAACCTGGTAATTGGTACGATCATCTTTTTGTATAAAGGGACGGACCTAGACTGAAGTGAAATTGATATAACTGATACATTGTATATAACCTGCAAATGAGTGGAAATTGTTAAACGGTGTGAGTGAATAGAGAACTGTGTAAATAAAAATGGGTCCATAGTCGGTCAGTGGAGGAGGGAGTAATGTGGGTGTTGAAAGCAAATGATACTAACAAATATGGAAAATGAGTCAGAAGGATTCTGGAAAGGTTTGGCTCTGAGGTAATTAGGTTAAACAGTAAGGTTAAGGTAATTGTAAACAGTTTGTTTGAGAAATTACTAACATGTATCTTGGGGATCATTAATCCCCAAACCGGGGAAACTGTGGTAGATTTCCATTCAAACTGTATTTATTGTACTGTACACCTTGGATCTCAGAATGGCAAAAACACCGACAGGTAAAATGCATTCACTATTCTTCCTGGCTCCTCTGCCTCTATGAACAAAAGAAACGAGACGCATCGCTGATTTGAAAACGCAGCTGCGTGGCTCAAGACTCCTAAAAAGGGTGTTGAAGCAGGCAGCTGCTGATTGAGTGAGAGATAGCGTCTCGTTTGAACTTCCTGGGAAAGTTAATAAACATGGGTGATTTTACAACCCAGGGCTCTAGGCAAATGGTCCAACCAAATTGAATACAAAGAAACTGCCTTGAGAGACGCCAGACAGTCTCTTCTGAAACAAAGGATCAGTTGATCAAAGGACAGACCAGTTGAATCCACATCGTGACCTAAATCAGTGCAAAACGTCACGGTAGGGAGTTAGCCAATGAGAGCTGAGAATAAGTGTTCTCCAATAGGAAAGCTCGAGGCGAGTTTTGGAAACGCCCGCTTGCCGTAAAATTAGAGGCGGAGCCTAAATTGGATATAACCAAAACTCCTCGCCAGGAGAGACACACAACCAACCCAGAGACCCAGGAAGCAACAAACACACCCTTTTTCTCCACTAGAACCCAGCGAGGAGAAGAGATCGACGCAGGAGATCGAGATCGAAGCCGAGACGCGAGAATGTTTATAGACAAGCTTTTTTATTGAGAATTTAGTCTGAATTTCTACGATCCTCCGGCATATTGGATGCTTCTCGTAGGTTCATTGCACATATTTCTTTTGTAAACATCTGATTGAAATCCATTTTCATTAAAAACGGGTTTTTTTCAAACTGCTCAGATCTCGCTTCATTTCAAACGGCAGCGCCGTATTTTCTCTCTGGGTAAGCAGTAACCAGGTTAAAAACAGTGGTTATCTGCATTTGACAAGAGTGGATTCCAAGAGCTTGTAAAAAGGTTTAAATCACAACGCAGAAGTAGTAGTAATTTAAGCTGGGAATCCACTTCAGTATCTTCTTGTCTAACTCCAGGGAAGATGTTAAATAAGCTAATTTCCCAAAATGTTGGAGTTTTCCTTTAACATAACAGACCGACAGTAAGTTTGGGGGAACTAATGGGATAACTGGGGTTGCAACAAAAGTGCAACTAGGGCTAAAAACACAATAAAATAATTATAATAATAATAAATAATATATCCTTTTTAGCAGACTTCTTAGCTTAACATCCCAGGGAACTAATGGGATAACTGGGGATGTTGTTTGCTCCTGACAAGAGTCTCAAGTCTGGGGTGATGGTAGACAAAGCAACTCTGAGGTCATGCTCAATGTCCAATCTGTTCCTCTGCTTTGTCTTCAGCTGGACCAGAGCTGAGAAGACACTTTCACAAAGATAGGTAGTTAAACAAAAAAAAAAAAACACATTGATGCAAAAATTCGGCGTCGACCTGTTTTTATGATCGATGTAGTCGATTATGTCGACTAATCGTTGCAGCCCTACTTTTTTAAGTGTACAAAAGGTGATGGTAATTTAACTGTAATACAATGCCTGCTATACTGGAGATGTTAGAGAAAATCCAATTAAAGTATGTAGTCTGCAAATTAGTCGTAAGTAGGGACAGAGATCCAGTTACTGTGGAAAGCAGACAGGCTTCTCTACCAAAGAACTTCAGTCCTTCACCAACACAACAGCTGGGAGGAGAGGGTTTCTTTGGCACGCTACAAAAATACATTGAATCCTGTGGAAATAACGAGTCAAGAGCCACACTCACGTCAGATGTTCAACTACTATGCATCATGACAATCGGCTTTGATAAAACAATCTAGAAGCACAGGAGGTGCAGGTGTGTGTGCCACTGCTCTTAGCTGGTGAAATCAGTTCTCATGATTAGATGTTTGAGAGGTTTCAAAATTTATTCTGATTAGGGATGCACCGAAATTTCGGCCACCGAAGGTTTTCGGCCGAAAATGACCAAAAATGGCCTTTCAGCTTTCGGCCGAAAAAGTTTTCACCAAAAATATATCACCGAAACGGAAACAACCTGTAACCTAACGCGTGTTGTTGTGATGATGTCATCAAAACGTGGCTTCAGTCATTACATGCACGCTTGTTTCTATGTGTCACGCTGTTTCTATGTAAACTCAGCGTGCAACGCATCCAATAAATGAGTCTTTAACATGCTTTATATCCTTATTTACTATATGCCGTCGCGGTTAACTTAAGAGGGGGGGGATTGTGTTTCTAACATTGACGCTGTCTGTCATTGATAATATAATCTGAAGAGCATTATTATTATTATTATCATTCTCGAGAATACACGTTGTGCGTCTACTGTGCCAAAGTCAAGAGAGCACATTCATCTGCGGACTAGAAAGGTGCGCTCAGTAGAGCACAGATATCCGCCACTTGACTTGGAATTAATGTACTGTATGCATTCAGAAGTGCTGAATAAATGTTTTATGGAGCCATAGTGATTATTTATTATTTAAGTTAAGTTAAGTTAAGTTAAGTTTTGCCATAATCATATATTTTTCCATAATCAGGTAGCTGAACAACATTGGTAAAAAAAAATCTATTCTATGAATAATTTTAGGCCTTTCGGCATTCGGCCAACTGTTTCCTATTTTCGGTATCGGTTTCGGCCAAGAATTTCCCATTCGGTGCATCCCTAATTCTGATATACAATAAACTCTGCGATAAGCCGGGGCTCAGCGGTTTGCGTGATGGTTTTTGGTCGACCGGCGAAATAAGAAGTCATAAATACCTGCATATCGCTTCCCAGTTTCTGGAAGATCTCGCAGATCTGGTCCTTGAACCCTCCGCTCAACATCTCGTCCAGCACAAACATGTTGTGTACTTGGAAGCTGGGCACGACAAAAGAAGAACATTTAAATGATTGAATTCACCAGATACAAGTCAAATCCTATAGACACTCTTTCATACAACCCCCTTGCATCAATTGTAAGTCTAAGTAGCTTCGTCCAAAAATATAAATACATCTGGCCTCCCTTTAAAGTTAATGAACTCCTTGACCCCAGTGCTTTCAGGATCTAAACGACGCTGTGTTCAGCCAGTGATGTTTCTGATCATGGCTCCAGAGTCTGGTGTTCTGAACACTCCAGCCAGCAGAACGCTGTCGGGGAAACAGAACACTCAGGGGATTCAGGAGTCAGTTGACACGCATGGATTTCATCATTACACAGCGTCTTTTATTATTATTATGAGGGGGGGGGGGGGGGGTCATGGCTACCAACCACAGTAGGCGCCTCATCGCGCAGGTATTTACATAGTGGAGTTACATCATTTTGATTGGACTGAAGGAATGAGTCAGTGTTAATAGTTTAAAATACAGATAATTTATTAAAACATATATATTTAGTGTAGGGCTGTCCCAAATACCATTTTACAGGATTTGAATACTCTCAAAAAACACTATTAAAAACAATAAGATTAACATTTCATAATTAACCAATCAATTACAAATCATAAGTGTTGGCTACCATTCTGTTCTATCCAGTAGCAACCAGAGACGTCACGTCAAATTGCGTTGGCAACATGCATTCTGAACACCGTTGTACTACCAGTATGCTTCTGCGTGTATAGTGTGTACGTACATTCACACGGGGAACCGATCTTTTTAGTTTTCATTTATATAAAAAAAAAAAAAGTGTCTGTGTTTCAATAGACTTCGCTCTTTTATTTTGAAACCCCCCGACCGGAAGTATTATTGTTGTTATCGCTAGCTAGCGGAACAGTCGTCCGGTTCTGTGCTTTTGAGCTAACGCTATTTAAGCTAGCTAATATTTGTCTTACTTTGACTTGTTGAAAATGTTGAGATTGTTGGTGAACAAGCGACTAAATGCAGCTATGTTGCAGTGTGCACAAACACTGTAGAGTCTTGACTTTAGGCACAAAGCGGACATTTACGCATACAACGTAGAACATTTGCACATATTGCTCCGGTCAAAAATAGTTAATACAAGTTGAGACGTATGTAGTACCTACTTACTGGTCACAGGAGTCTTCAATAACGTTTGGATGGTAATCAATTGTGAATACATTTGTTGCGACTCCTTATAAACACTGCTATCTATCGTTAGCAAGCTAAGCGTGCATAGCTTGACCTGGCTGTGTAACGTTGTAACTCATGCTACGAACGGACAGACACACACGTCACTGCTGACACAGAAGCTATTTCTTTTATGAAAATTCAGAAAGTTGGCTCCCAATTTCTGTACACGCCAGGGTGGCGAGTAGCCTCCATAATTTACCAGCCAAAGAATAGTCAATTGACGGAAATCAGTCTCAAGACGGAACGCTTTAATGCCTGAGGGTTGAACAAACCTGAACGTCGCCATAAATTAGAATGCAGTTAGTTTCTCTACCTTTCTGTGAATGTTTTAGCAAAAATTAAATCTGATTTACATTATAAAAAAATTGATCATTCATTCATGGTTTTTGCTGCAGGCCTGGTGATACTAAATCCAGATTGAACTCTTGCCATCGGAAAGGGTCGATTTGGCCCGATCTATAGATGTGCGACTTGGCCATGAGGTAGGGGTGGACGGTATAAATTTGCGCTACGGTATGAATTTTGACTATACCTTCATACCTTGTGACCGGTAGACTAGAGCAGCTAGTCACAGCAGTAGCAATGACATTAACCTTACTTGAAGATTCACTCGACGTTTGCAGTAGTCGTTGCAGTGTTTAATTGTACTGAGTTTTTCTCCACTTGCTCATGGACCTTGCCATATAGTTTGGGCATTTCAATTTGGCTAAGGAGGCTTAGAGACTTGCTTTAGCGCAGCAACAGGCTAACGTTAGCCGCTAAGCTAACATTCTAACGTGACTCCGCGGCACCAGTTTTACCCCTTCAGAAGCATTTATATAGACATTTTAAAATACATTTATATACCGTGATATATACTGTTACCGTCTATGCTTCAAATTATACCGTAATTTACATTTTAGACCAGTGGTCACCAACCCGTCGATCTTGATCGACTGGTCGATCTTTGAGACCTTCCCTGTAGATCTTTCCCCGAGAGTCCACATTACAGTTCTACTTTTGTTTTGAGGTGAAAAGTGATTCTGCATAAGATTACTGTACTTAGCACCGACTGAGAAAGTACATATGACAGTTCTACTTTGACAAACATATTTACAATTAGCATTTTCTAATGTTAATAATATGAGTCCACATTACAGTTCTACTTTTGTTTTGATGTGAAAAGTGATGCTGCATAAGATAAATGCACTTAGCACTAGGGCTGTCTTAAATACTTCGAAGCTTCGTTCGATGGCACAAGCTTTGAACATTAAAAAAAATTGAAGTTTATATTAAAAAAATTATTTTATTTTTTATTTTTACTTCAGTGTGTGTGTGTGTGTGTGCGTGCGTGCGTGCGCATGGGGCCATTGGGTGGGGCCGGGGGACAAATACACTGGAAGAAAGTAACCCAGCTCAGCACTGCCCAAATTATATCATCACTATTGCCTGTTTGAAGGATATCATCCTCAAACACATATACACCACCTACACGCCTATTCTCAGTCCTTGCCCCACAATGGTGGAATGAACTACCCACCCCAGTTAGAACAGCCGAATCACGTCCAATCTTTCGCCGTCGACTAAAGACGCACTTCTTCAACCATTATCTGAAATAAAATTAAAAAAATCTAACCTTAACTACCGGTAACCTTACTGTCATGCACTTGTCCTAATAAACTAACCTACACTGTAGCACGCAACACTTTGATGAATATTGTTACTCAGCTGATAGTTGTATCCTTCCTGATGACCTGTCGTACAGAACTTGTAAGTCGCTTTGGATAAAAGCGTCAGCTAAATGACTAAATGTAAATCTGAATGTAAATGCCTTACAAAAGGTTTGAGAAACTAACAGCTAACATGAACACTCACCTTGAAAAGCACCAAGTAGCCAAACAGCGCATCCCTTCATGGCAGCTCAGGCTTGTAAATGACATCTAGGAAAACAAAACAAGATGGAAGTTGGTGAGACGTTAACATCCCAGTCCATTGAAGACGATAGAGTCTGGTCACAACCAGGTCATGTTCAGAAAACCGAGAGTAACCACTAATAATCTGCCGGTAATTCCAGCATTTCAGTTTGGATTTCATCAGCACAGTATTTGATGGCAGAGAAAGAGTTTAAGCTACAGATGGCGAGACTAGGATGGGCTAATAATTACCAAGTTGCAATAGAGTGCATCTTATTCTGGCCACAGGTTCTTTTACAGCCGACTGCTTGCATTCAGCAACTCTGAAAAACAAGATGGAAGAGGTTGATGAGAAACAGCACAATCCATTTCACTGAAGATGAGGACAAGTCCAGGTCATGTTCAGAAAACCGAGAGTCACCACTAACAATCTGACGGTAATTCCAGCATTTCAGTTTAGGTTTCATCAGCACAATGACTGCTGCAATTCACAAGAGGTTCAGTGCTCGTTAAACCCACCTCTGGAGACGTCACCTTCAGACAACTCCTCTGGAGACGTCACCTTCAGACAACTCCTCTGGAGACGTCACCTTCAGACAACTTCCTCAGGCTGAATCCCAACTGTAAGAAACAAACCGAACGTTATGAAGATAATCATATGATTCACATAGAAGCCAGTGCAGGTTTGAAGCCTCAGAAGTTACAGAATCGTCAGTGTTGCATCAGACTCTTCCTATTTCATGTTTACATCACAGACTAAAGGTTTGAGGAACGAAAAATGTAACCCTTTCAGTGAAGAACCACATAAGTCAGTTTTAAAGTTTGACGACCATGCATTTGCAGTAGTCAAGTTAATCTAAATCACTTGGGACTGGAGTGTGACATATCACAAACTACTAAACCACGTTTGAAAACCTTGTTCCACTGAACTTAATATGGTTCTTCCTCAGAGTTACTCGATTAACATGAACACTCACCTTGAAAAGCACCAAGTAGACAAACGGCACATCCCTTCATGGCAGCTCAGGCTTTGTAAATGACATCTAGGAAAACAAAACAAAAGTTGGTGAGACGTTAACATCCCAGTCCATTGAAGACGACAGTCTCGTCACAAGTTGCGAGTGCTTAAAATATAATAGCATTAGATCTAAATAGTTGCTTCCAGTCAACATGCACGAAACAGATAAATTGTTCATAAATTTTTCAAATAGACGCTAGATTATCGATATTATATGTGTCATCATGCACGAACAGAAGCGGCGTCTGAAAAATCGCTTCTCCGTACTTCTCGGGTTTGGCGCCCAGAGCATGGAGAGTTAACCCGACTTTTCTCGGGTCTGGCCCCGAATGTGTTAATGTAGAACAGATGGCTGATGGGAGAATCATGCAATAATTCCTGCGATCAGAGGTTAGACCAATCAGTCATGAATTGTCAGACTGGGGCGGTACTAATTAACTCATCACTTCCAGGAGGAAAAACAGCAGGAGTGTAACATTTATTAAAAAATTCTCAAACCGCTACATCAGTCCATTTAATACAAGCAAACATTGAAGCAAATTGGCAAACGAGTTTACCCTTTCCCAACTTAATATTTTACAAGCACCACCATCAAAAACACACCTTGCCGTTTCCCCAGTTTGTCAGCTGTTGGAGGCCAAAGACCAGCAGAATCACAAGACCTGAAAGAGATTTCTCTTAGTACAATGTAATGGTAAAAGTAAAACAATGTGCCATTAATTAGTAGTCTTGGATCAGAGACACCAATCAGTAATACATTTTCAGACTGGGGCGGTAATAGAAACTCATCACTTCTCAAAGATTTAGTTTAGGGACTAGGAAAGAAATGAGAAATATTAATAGTGTCCAATGCTACAAAATGCTTAACGAGTTTGCATTCAACAGTTCACTACCACATATTTCTGAATGAGAACACAGCACATACCAGTCAGTTAAAACGGGACCACAGGAACTCTCAAGACAAGAGCGTCCCATCTGCACCTGTCAACAGAAGACATTTTAAATTATTTAGACTAGAAAGCACCACCATGCATACAACAGCATATTCTAGTTATAGTGCATTAGATTCTCATGAGAAGCACTGCAGGACAATCCGTTGATTTACAATAGTTTGTTGCGGATCAGAGAGGGGTATCTCAGTCATTGCTCCAACAACAGTTTTTACATGTCAATCAGGATTCCAATAATAGCCCTTTCACACCGCCAGCTCGGCTTCTAGCTCCAGCTCCGTTCTGGAGCCTCTGAACATTGGTGCTCTCTGGCGAACCAGCCTGCGTTTATACTTATTTAAGCAGAACCAACGTTCCACCGTCCAAGTCCATCAACGCGGGGCGTTACTCAGGCAGAGGTAAACACAATGCGTGGAGAAAGGCTTAGCGAGTCAGCGCACACTGTATACGTTTGAAATGAAATCGTTCCAGCAAAGTAGGCTTCCATCATTCGAATTACTTGTTTTAATGGGTATCATAGTAGTAAGTCCTACTGTAGAACATGACATATTAGCATGACATCCGATTCATTAATGCCAATACTGGACGACAAGCGCAATTGGCTCTTGACAAGTGTAAACTATGAATTGGTCAGTAACAGCTAACTTCGGGCCGTTTAGCTCAACGGGTTAGTCCCAGGTTAAAATCTCAGTTACATTATTATTTTTTTGTAACGTTAATTCATTTAAGATAAGATAAGATATTCCTTTATTGATCCCCTTGGGGAAATTCAGGCATCATAGCAGCATGGGGGGGAGGGGGGGGGGGTACAGGTAGTAAAAACACAGGCAGTGTAAACAATTAGGTCAATTTACTATCTAACTAGCTGAAGAAAATATTCACATTATTCACAGTGTCACATAAGGTGCAGTATTTATCCACTCTGGTTGGATGGAACCTTACTTGAAGATTCACTCGACGTTTGCAGTAGTCGTTGCAGTGTTTAATTGTACTGAGTTTTTCTCCACTTGCTCATGGACCTTGCCATATAGTTTGGGCATTTCAATTTGGCTAAGGAGGCTTAGAGACTTGCTTTAGCGCAGCAACAGGCTAACGTTAGCCGCTAAGCTAACATTCTAACGTGACTCCGCGGCACCAGTTTTACCCCTTCAGAAGCATTTATATAGACATTTTAAAATACATTTATATACCGTGATATATACTGTTACCGTCTATGCTTCAAATTATACCGTAATTTACATTTTAGACCAGTGGTCACCAACCCGTCGATCTTGATCGACTGGTCGATCTTTGAGACCTTCCCTGTAGATCTTTCCCCGAGAGTCCACATTACAGTTCTACTTTTGTTTTGAGGTGAAAAGTGATTCTGCATAAGATTACTGTACTTAGCACCGACTGAGAAAGTACATATGACAGTTCTACTTTGACAAACATATTTACAATTAGCATTTTCTAATGTTAATAATATGAGTCCACATTACAGTTCTACTTTTGTTTTGATGTGAAAAGTGATGCTGCATAAGATAAATGCACTTAGCACTAGGGCTGTCTTAAATACTTCGAAGCTTCGTTCGATGGCACAAGCTTTGAACATTAAAAAAAATTGAAGTTTATATTAAAAAAACTATTTTATTTTTTATTTTTACTTCAGTGTGTGTGTGTGTGTGTGCGTGCGTGCGTGCGCATGGGGCCATTGGGTGGGGCCGGGGGACAAATACACTGGAAGAAAGTAACCCAGCTCAGCACTGCCCAAATTATATCATCACTATTGCCTGTTTGAAGGATATCATCCTCAAACACATATACACCACCTACACGCCTATTCTCAGTCCTTGCCCCACAATGGTGGAATGAACTACCCACCCCAGTTAGAACAGCCGAATCACGTCCAATCTTTCGCCGTCGACTAAAGACGCACTTCTTCAACCATTATCTGAAATAAAATTAAAAAAATCTAACCTTAACTACCGGTAACCTTACTGTCATGCACTTGTCCTAATAAACTAACCTACACTGTAGCACGCAACACTTTGATGAATATTGTTACTCAGCTGATAGTTGTATCCTTCCTGATGACCTGTCGTACAGAACTTGTAAGTCGCTTTGGATAAAAGCGTCAGCTAAATGACTAAATGTAAATCTGAATGTAAATGCCTTACAAAAGGTTTGAGAAACTAACAGCTAACATGAACACTCACCTTGAAAAGCACCAAGTAGCCAAACAGCGCATCCCTTCATGGCAGCTCAGGCTTGTAAATGACATCTAGGAAAACAAAACAAGATGGAAGTTGGTGAGACGTTAACATCCCAGTCCATTGAAGACGATAGAGTCTGGTCACAACCAGGTCATGTTCAGAAAACCGAGAGTAACCACTAATAATCTGCCGGTAATTCCAGCATTTCAGTTTGGATTTCATCAGCACAGTATTTGATGGCAGAGAAAGAGTTTAAGCTACAGATGGCGAGACTAGGATGGGCTAATAATTACCAAGTTGCAATAGAGTGCATCTTATTCTGGCCACAGGTTCTTTTACAGCCGACTGCTTGCATTCAGCAACTCTGAAAAACAAGATGGAAGAGGTTGATGAGAAACAGCACAATCCATTTCACTGAAGATGAGGACAAGTCCAGGTCATGTTCAGAAAACCGAGAGTCACCACTAACAATCTGACGGTAATTCCAGCATTTCAGTTTAGGTTTCATCAGCACAATGACTGCTGCAATTCACAAGAGGTTCAGTGCTCGTTAAACCCACCTCTGGAGACGTCACCTTCAGACAACTCCTCTGGAGACGTCACCTTCAGACAACTCCTCTGGAGACGTCACCTTCAGACAACTTCCTCAGGCTGAATCCCAACTGTAAGAAACAAACCGAACGTTATGAAGATAATCATATGATTCACATAGAAGCCAGTGCAGGTTTGAAGCCTCAGAAGTTACAGAATCGTCAGTGTTGCATCAGACTCTTCCTATTTCATGTTTACATCACAGACTAAAGGTTTGAGGAACGAAAAATGTAACCCTTTCAGTGAAGAACCACATAAGTCAGTTTTAAAGTTTGACGACCATGCATTTGCAGTAGTCAAGTTAATCTAAATCACTTGGGACTGGAGTGTGACATATCACAAACTACTAAACCACGTTTGAAAACCTTGTTCCACTGAACTTAATATGGTTCTTCCTCAGAGTTACTCGATTAACATGAACACTCACCTTGAAAAGCACCAAGTAGACAAACGGCACATCCCTTCATGGCAGCTCAGGCTTTGTAAATGACATCTAGGAAAACAAAACAAAAGTTGGTGAGACGTTAACATCCCAGTCCATTGAAGACGACAGTCTCGTCACAAGTTGCGAGTGCTTAAAATATAATAGCATTAGATCTAAATAGTTGCTTCCAGTCAACATGCACGAAACAGATAAATTGTTCATAAATTTTTCAAATAGACGCTAGATTATCGATATTATATGTGTCATCATGCACGAACAGAAGCGGCGTCTGAAAAATCGCTTCTCCGTACTTCTCGGGTTTGGCGCCCAGAGCATGGAGAGTTAACCCGACTTTTCTCGGGTCTGGCCCCGAATGTGTTAATGTAGAACAGATGGCTGATGGGAGAATCATGCAATAATTCCTGCGATCAGAGGTTAGACCAATCAGTCATGAATTGTCAGACTGGGGCGGTACTAATTAACTCATCACTTCCAGGAGGAAAAACAGCAGGAGTGTAACATTTATTAAAAAATTCTCAAACCGCTACATCAGTCCATTTAATACAAGCAAACATTGAAGCAAATTGGCAAACGAGTTTACCCTTTCCCAACTTAATATTTTACAAGCACCACCATCAAAAACACACCTTGCCGTTTCCCCAGTTTGTCAGCTGTTGGAGGCCAAAGACCAGCAGAATCACAAGACCTGAAAGAGATTTCTCTTAGTACAATGTAATGGTAAAAGTAAAACAATGTGCCATTAATTAGTAGTCTTGGATCAGAGACACCAATCAGTAATACATTTTCAGACTGGGGCGGTAATAGAAACTCATCACTTCTCAAAGATTTAGTTTAGGGACTAGGAAAGAAATGAGAAATATTAATAGTGTCCAATGCTACAAAATGCTTAACGAGTTTGCATTCAACAGTTCACTACCACATATTTCTGAATGAGAACACAGCACATACCAGTCAGTTAAAACGGGACCACAGGAACTCTCAAGACAAGAGCGTCCCATCTGCACCTGTCAACAGAAGACATTTTAAATTATTTAGACTAGAAAGCACCACCATGCATACAACAGCATATTCTAGTTATAGTGCATTAGATTCTCATGAGAAGCACTGCAGGACAATCCGTTGATTTACAATAGTTTGTTGCGGATCAGAGAGGGGTATCTCAGTCATTGCTCCAACAACAGTTTTTACATGTCAATCAGGATTCCAATAATAGCCCTTTCACACCGCCAGCTCGGCTTCTAGCTCCAGCTCCGTTCTGGAGCCTCTGAACATTGGTGCTCTCTGGCGAACCAGCCTGCGTTTATACTTATTTAAGCAGAACCAACGTTCCACCGTCCAAGTCCATCAACGCGGGGCGTTACTCAGGCAGAGGTAAACACAATGCGTGGAGAAAGGCTTAGCGAGTCAGCGCACACTGTATACGTTTGAAATGAAATCGTTCCAGCAAAGTAGGCTTCCATCATTCGAATTACTTGTTTTAATGGGTATCATAGTAGTAAGTCCTACTGTAGAACATGACATATTAGCATGACATCCGATTCATTAATGCCAATACTGGACGACAAGCGCAATTGGCTCTTGACAAGTGTAAACTATGAATTGGTCAGTAACAGCTAACTTCGGGCCGTTTAGCTCAACGGGTTAGTCCCAGGTTAAAATCTCAGTTACATTATTATTTTTTTGTAACGTTAATTCATTTAAGATAAGATAAGATATTCCTTTATTGATCCCCTTGGGGAAATTCAGGCATCATAGCAGCATGGGGGGGAGGGGGGGGGGTACAGGTAGTAAAAACACAGGCAGTGTAAACAATTAGGTCAATTTACTATCTAACTAGCTGAAGAAAATATTCACATTATTCACAGTGTCACATAAGGTGCAGTATTTATCCACTCTGGTTGGATGGTGTATTGTACTCGTGCTGTATAATGACAATACATTTGAATTGGATCTCGTCTTGAGATCGCTACCTGTTGAGTAGGGCTGACCCCTATTAGTCAAATAGTCGACTAATCGATCGAAAGGAGCCGTAGTCGACTGCCAACCTCTTAGTCGAATGCAAAAATAAAAATTCCTTTATTTTTTTTAAATCATTCTTTCCAAAAGAAAAGAGGCCTAGAAGCGTGGCTAACGCTAATGGCACGCATACCAGAGGCTAACTGCCTAAGAAAACAGGCACAGAGGCACTGAAAGAGGATTTCACCTGTCTAATGAACACAAATATCCACATATATCCATCAGTGGACCAATTGCATGCTTTTGCAGAGGACAAGAAGCCTTCCGTCGACTCCTTCAGACATTAACACTTTAATCGCCAAAAACGCCATAGGACGTCTTTCCCCGCCATGCTCATTCTGCCAAAGACACCGTACCACATCTTTGATATCAATATTTCAAAAATCTGTGATCGAAATCATATTTCTCCCCCGGAGACCTGAGATCTACTGTTGAGCCCCTCTCAACTCTCCAACGGTTCAAGAGCGACGGATCGCCCAAACAGGAAGTGATGCGCCGGAAGTGGTGCTCGCCCATATTTCGTCCGGGCACTCGCTGTTGTTAGCGGGACTCCATCTTGATACACTGGACATCGATCGGTTGCAAATAACTCTATAAACATGATTTGGACGTATATACTATTATACAACCTGGAAATGGATCGCATATTTCTACATCCCATATTAGGAAAATGTCTGTTCCACGCTCATCGCGCAACGCTATGAGGAAGCTACGGTAAGATTCAACGTTATTTTTCAACGTGTTCGATACTAACTGCTCTAATGATCATATCACCCACACTAGATGAATCATATAACGTTGGCCACGGAATTATAAACGACCCCCCCCCCCCCCCCCATCCGGTCAACATCAAATGATCAGTAGTAACTCCTAGAAGCACGTCCATTTGAATTTTTTTTTCTCGCGCAGATTCCTATCGAACTGTATTTCATCATCAATATAATGCATTTGGGGCTATAAATCACGTTCTGGAGAAAGCTGCAGAAAACGATAAAAACATACTTATACTTTAGACCGTATTTTAGTATGAATATGTGAATGAAAAAGTATAACGTTGCTACACCCTGAACAATAGATATAGGACGTTTTGGATTGTTCTCCCCTTTTTTGATTTTATTATCCTATTCAATGTCAGGGACCTGTATGTTGCCGTTAAAAGGCATACTGGGACTCCGAAGGTGCAGTACCGGTCAGATCCTGCTAGTAGGCAGTATAGAGAGTGCAGTAAACCATGTTCCAGACCGGGTGCTACGTTTAAACCGCTCCGGGCGGACTTTTCTAGTAATGGGAAACCTAGGGCTTCACCCGATCGCATTGAACGTTTTCGGGACCCCCGATCCATATGTTGTGGTGGGTTATATCGTGGACCAGATGGCGATCAAATAATTGGAATATTCTTTTTGGAATACCACCGACCACAGGTAAGGACAATCCGACATCTATTTCAGCTTGATCGTGCAAGGTTATCATACCACAATCTGACGTAAATTTCAGCTTGATCGTGCAAGGTTATTGTTATAATGTGGGTTCACCGGGTTACGTCAGTGAGACCTTCACCTGCAGTGTCCTATGAGACACACCTACTTAGGTAGTATAATGAGTAACAGCTGTGTGTTGCACTGGACCTGTATTGCTTTTGACAGCGTGAAATAAACATCACAAAAGAACATTTGGACTGGACCTTTACATTATTACATTGGCGACAAGGATAAACTAAACAGCTTGGAGTTTTAGCCTTTTGACAGCGTGAAATAAACATCACAAAAGAACATTTGGACTGGACCTTTACATTATTACATTGGCGACAAGGATAAACTAAACAGCTTGGAGTTTTAGCCGAACGTTAGGAAAATGACGACGTATGGGAAAATCCAGGAGTTTGATCAAGAAACAGATGATTGGCAGCAGTACGTGGAACGTCTGGAATTCTACTTTGTGGCTAACAACATCACAGATGCAGGACAAAAGCGAGCCATATTCCTGAGTCCATGTGGAGGAAAAAGCTACGCTCTGCTGCGCGATTTGTGTCTGCCGGGTAAGCCAGGAGATTCGGACTTGACGGGGCTATTGAAACTGTTGAGTGATCACTTCACGCCTAAACCCAGTGCCATTGTGGAGCGTTTTAAATTTCATTCGAAAACGAGACAGCAAGGACAGTCTGTGTCATCATTTGTAGCCGAGCTGAAGAGAATCACTGAACATTGTGGGTTTGGCGCTACGTTAAATGACATGATTCGAGACAGACTGGTGTGCGGGATAAATGACGATCGCATTCAAAGGCGTCTGTTAACAGAACCGGATGACAGACTCACGTTGGCCAGGGCTATTGAGTTGGCCATCACTATGGAAACAGCGGCTAAAGATATCGCGGAGCTGCAGCAAACGGGAGTGGAGGGACCCATTCATAAATTACAACTACAACCTGCAGCACCGGAGCGCAGACCACCGTCGGCAGGAATCGGATGTTACAGATGTGGAGGAAATCACGGGCCGGCGGATTGCCGATTCATAGATGCAGTTTGTCACAACTGCCAAAGACGCGGACATCTAGCTAGAAAATGCCGCAGCCCCAGGCAGGTCAGACAGCCCAGACAGAACCGGGGAAATGGACTGGGTGCAACCCACACACTGGAGTATGAAGAGGAGGATTATACACACAATCTGTATAATCTGGATGATGGAGAGAGAGTGGAGCCATACAGAGAGCAAGTGTCGGTGAATGGACATGACATTGACTTTGAAGTAGACACTGGTGCAGGTATGACTATTATGAGTGAGGAAACCTACACTAAGATGGGAGGGGGGCCACTCCATCAAACAAAAATAAAACTGTACACATACACCAGAGACAGAGTAGGAGTGTTAGGCAAGATGCACGCACAAGTCACCTACAAAGGGCAGACCAAGAAATTAGCATTGCTGGTGGTAAAAGGGGAGGGGCCTAATCTGATGGGGAGAAATTGGCTCAAAGCTATGCGGCTAGACTGGAGAGCCATTTTCAGACTACAGATAGGTCAGCAGCAGGAGTTAAATGCTCTGCTAGCACAACATGAGGATGTTTTTAAAGGCGAGCTGGGCACTTTAATAGGGGCTACAGCCAAGATATATGTGGACCCAGAAGCCAAGCCACGGTATTTTAAAGCCAGGCCATTACCCTATGCTCTCAAGGAGAAAGTGGAGGCAGAGTTGGTCAGATTGGAGAGGGCAGGCATAATTGAGCCTGTGGATTTTTCAGAGTGGGCAGCTCCCATAGTGCCCACACTAAAACCAGACAAGACAACCCGAATATGTGGGGACTATAAAGTGACAGTGAATCCAGTGTCCAAGTTGGACAACTACCCTATTCCCAAAACAGAGGACTTGCTGGCGGTATTAGGGGGGGGACAGAAATTCACAAAATTGGACATGTCACAGGCCTATCAACAGCTCCCACTGAATGAAGAATCTAAGAAATTCACAACAATAAACACCCACCGGGGTCTGTTTCAGTACACCAGGCTACCCTATGGGGTGTCATCAGCACCAGGCATATTCCAGCGCACCATGGATAACCTACTACAAGGCCTTCCCCAGGTGGTGGTGAGAATAGATGATATTCTGGTGACCGGTGACGACGATGCCAGCCATCTACACAACTTAGAGGTAGTGCTGAAGAGACTCTCAGCTGCAGGACTGCGTCTGAGGAGAGACAAATGTGTGTTCATGGTACCAGAGGTGGTTTACCTGGGTTATCGAATTAACCACAAAGGGATTCAACCAGTGGCTGACAAGGTACAGGCCATTGTAAATGCGCCACAGCCGACTGACCAGACACAGTTAAAGTCTTTTCTGGGCATGCTAAACTATTATCACAAGTTCCTGCCAAATGTGTCGACCATATTGGAGCCACTACACAAGCTTTTGAGAAAAGAGATCCCATGGAGATGGGGAAAATGTCAGACCCAGGCATTTGAGGAGGCAAAAAAGTGCCTCCAGTCTGAAACATTATTAGTGCACTTTGATGAGACAAAGCCGCTCTACTTGGCTTGTGATGCATCACCTTATGGCGTCGGAGCAGTATTATCACACCGGTTTCCAGATGGCTCTGACAGGCCAATCGGATACATGTCACGGTCACTGTCATCAGCAGAACGGGGCTATTCACAGCTAGAGAAAGAGGCGCTGTCTATCATTTTTGGTCTAAAGAAATTCCACCAGTATCTGTTTGGAAAACACTGCACTATTGCGACGGATCACAAACCACTACTAGGCCTTTTGGGAGAGAGTAAGGGCATCCCACAGCTCGCGGCAGCCAGAATGCAAAGATGGGCATTAATTTTAGCCGCCTATGAGTACACCTTGGAGTATAAGGAGGGCTCAAAAAACGGGAATGCAGACGCACTGAGCAGACTCCCACTGCCCATAAAGCCCGGAAATGTACCACAGGAGGAAGAGGTGGTGCTGCTTATGGAGCATATGAATGGTACACCACTGCAGGTAAAAAACATCCGAGACTGGACTCGTCGGGACCCTATCCTGTCCAGGGTCCACCAGTGGTTGTTGCAGGGCTCCTGGCCCTCACAGAGCACAGACCCAGAAATACAGCCTTACACGAGACGACAATATGAACTGAGTGTGGAGGACGGGTGCATCCTGTGGGGAAGTAGAGTGATAATACCACCACAAGGAAGACAGACTATGATCAAGGAGCTTCATGAGGCTCATCCAGGGGTCTCAAGAATGAAAACATTGGCCCGCAGTTATGTGTGGTGGCCAAACATGGATGCAGATTTAGAGTCAGCAGTGCGCAGCTGTCATTCGTGTCAGTTGAACCAAGCCGCCCCAGCAGCAGCACCTTTACACCCGTGGGAGTGGCCAGACCAACCTTGGATGAGGCTGCATGTGGATTTTTGTGGGCCAGTATATGGAAAGATGTTTCTAATAGTCATTGACGCCTATTCAAAGTGGATTGAGGCTCACCCAATGCAGTCTATTACTTCATCCATGACAGTGGAGAAATTGAGGAGCATTTTTGCCACCCATGGAATCCCAGCAGTCCTGGTTAGTGATAATGGACCAAGTCTGGTTAGTGCAGAGTTCAAACACTTCCTAAGAAAAAACGGCATAAGGCATGTGACAACAGCACCATACCATCCATCTTCGAATGGCTGTGCTGAGCGTGCAGTGCGGGTGTTCAAGGAGGGCATCAAGAAGATGGGGGAGGGTAGTGTGGAGACAAAGCTATCCAGGTTCTTGTTTAAGTACCGATCAACCCCTCAGACCACAACCGGAGCTACGCCAGCTGAGCTACTCATGAACCGGAGAATCAGAACTCAGTTGGATCTAGTGCGTCCTTCACTAGCGAATAGAGTTGGACTAAATCAGGACAAACAAAAAGAGCAGCATGACAAGCATGTCAGGGACAGGATGTTCACAGAGTCTGACTCCGTCTATGTGAGAGGGTACTCAGGCCAGAAGTGGATTCCCGCAACGCTCACAGAGAGGACCGGTCCAGTGTCTTGGAGGGTGACACAAAAGGACGGCAAGTTGGTGAGACGTCATCAGGATCAGATGCGTCCATGTTATGATCAAAACACCACGCCAGCAAGTCTACCGGAGGAGAGCTTTTCACCACAAGAAGCAGTCCATCCAGGGTCAGAGACTCCTGCACCCGAGGCAGTCGTGTTGAGGCCTCCGGAACCTCCTGCACCCGAGGCAGTCGTGCTGAGGCCTCCGGAACCGGGTCCAGAAATAGGACGTCGTTATCCAGGTAGAGTTAGGCAGGCACCCACTTATTTTAATGCAGGGGCAGAATAATCCCCTTGGGTGTCTGGAGGAGGGGCAGTCTACCCCCTACCTTGTAGCTGAGATTAAGCTTACAAAATTTATACCAATGATATTTCAAGACTATGGGGGAAGGGATTGTTATAATGTGGGTTCACCGGGTTACGTCAGTGAGACCTTCACCTGCAGTGTCCTATGAGACACACCTACTTAGGTAGTATAATGAGTAACAGCTGTGTGTTGCACTGGACCTGTATTGCTTTTGACAGCGTGAAATAAACATCACAAAAGAACATTTGGACTGGACCTTTACATTATTACAGTTATCATACCCATCCCCCTGATCGGCGTGTGCTGTGGTAATGAATTACGTTACTGGCAATCAATGAATCAGAAACGACCCCCGGCTAGCGGCTCCTTTTCCGGGCTCTTAGCAGACTTCTTAGCTTAACATAACAGACCGACAGTAAGTTTGGGGGAACTAATGGGATAACTGGGGTTGCAACAAAAGTGCAACTAGGGCTAAAAACACAATAAAATAAATAATAAATAATATATCCTTCTTAGCAAACTTCTTAGCTTAACATCCCAGGGAACTAATGGGATAACTGGGGATGTTGTTTGCTCCTGACAAGAGTCTCAAGTCTGGGGTGATGGTAGACAAAGCAACTCTGAGGTCATGCTCAATGTCTAATCTGTTCCTCTGCTTTGTCTTCAGCTGGACCAGAGCTGAGAAGCCACTTTCACAAAGATAGGTAGTGCAACAATTATTTTTTTTTTTTAAACGCATCGATGCAAAAATTCGGCATCGACGTGTTTTTATGATAGACGTCGTCGATTATGTCGACTAATCGTTGCAGCCCTACTTTTTTAAGTGTACAAAAGGTGATGGTAATTTAACTGTAATACAATGCCTGCTATACTGGAGATGTTAGAGAAAAGATAATAAAAAATAAAAATCCAATTCAAGTATGTAGTCTGCAAATTAGTCGTAAGTAGGGACAGAGATCCAGTTACTGTGGAAAGCAGACAGGCTTCTCTACCAAAGAACTTCAGTCCTTCACCAACACAACAGCTGGGAGGAGAGGGTTTCTTTGGCACGCTACAAAAATACATTGAATCATGTGGAAATACCGAGTCAAGAGCCACACTCACGTCAGATGTTCAACTACTATGCATCATGACAATCGGCTTTGATAAAACAATCTAGAAGCACAGGAGGTGCAGGTGTGTGTGCCACTGCTCGCAGCTGGTGAAATCAGTAATCATGATTAGATGTTTGAGAGGTTTCAAAATCTATTCCGATATACAATAAACTCTGTGATAAGCCGGGGCTCAGCGGTTTGCGTGATCGTTTTTGGTCGACCCGTGAAATAATAAGTCATAAATACCTGCGTATCGCTTCCCAGTTTCTGGAAGATCTCTCAGATCTGGTCCTTGAACCCTCCGCTCAACATCTCGTCCAGCACAAACATGTTGTACTTGGAAGCTGGGCACGACAAAAGAAGAACATTTAAATGATTGAATTCAACAGATACAAGTCAAATCCTATAGACACTCTTTCATACAACCCCCTTGCATCAATGGTAAGTCTAAGTAGCTTCGTCCAAAAATATAATACATCTGGCCTCCCTTTAAAGTTAATGAACTCCGTGACCCCAGTGCTTTCAGGATCTAAACGACGCTGTGTTCAGCCAGTGATGTTTCTGATCATGGCTCCAGAGCCTGGTGTCTGAACACTCCAGCCAGCAGAACGCTGTCGGGGAAACAGAACACTCAGGGGATTCAGGAGTCAGTTGACACGCATGGATTTCATCATTACTGTAACTGAGGGGTACAATTCCCTGACTGTATTGATAAGTATGGTATCATTAAACCACTACCGTCTTATGTACATTCCTACTGGCCATACAGTACACAGGTATCTAATGATGAACACTTCCCACAATGACTCGGTTCCACACAAAACTGGATTTAAGTATTTATTAGCAGCAATTATAGTACATAATATACTTTACTTTACTTTGGATGCGCTTATAAGGCAAAGGAATGTGCGTAGGCAAATCAATAACGTATGTCCATTCTCATATTACGCAGGAGATAATAATACAACCTGAATCTTAGGAATTATATCTATGGTACACTAGTAATATAGCGGGAGATACTGGTAGGGTCCCCCCGGTTGTAAGCCAGCAAGGGTAGAGGATTTGTCGGTAGTAGAGTCTGGGTCAACGATGATAAGGAGACTCCAAGTACAGGAGACGGTGCAATAAGATCTTGATCCACAGACGAATACAGCACCCACACAATTGTGGGTGTCGGCGATTCTCCGCTCCATCAATTACAGGACCAAAAGCAAATATAATCCAGCCGAAAAGGGCTATGCAGTCGTCGGTAGGTTATCCAGTGTACATAATCCACACGGTCCTCGTCTAGGGCCCCTCGGGTGAAAGCGCCATGGTAAGCAGCCCAGCCTGGATAAGCACTCTAGCTGGTACGAGGAAACGTTGGTGATGCTGGTCACTGTAGAACTTTAGCCGCACGATACACTATACACAAATAGACTATTACTGACTTAATAGAATCGGTCGAACTCGACGGTACAGCGTTAAACTCTGATACTTCAGTTATTAATTCGCACGCGGTCTCAATGCTCTATCTGGGGCCAAACAGGCCATACTTCACCACACGTTGTATCGTGGGTGAGGCTTCAACTTATTGGTAACTCTTCACTTCTGACTAAGTAAGACTAAGTGCTTCTGTATTCACCTGCGCCGTATTTATACGTTTAGGTGAACAAACTAGTACCAGCTTTATTCCTGTCTCATATCCTTGTGCAGAACCGTTCATGTCCAGGCAAGTCCCCGGCGGTGACTTTGAACCAGACCTTGGAGGTATGGCTATGGCGCCTGTGGACCGCTGTCCAATAGGAGAATGAAATATTATGGTCTGTACTAGGCTAAAGGGATATTCCGTGTATATGTACAAGGAATATACAAGGGATATCAAACGATATACAAATATTATGCAATATATATCAATCAATAAATATATATATTCGGTTTAATCTGATCCTTCGTAACAGCCGCCTCCTAATTAGTCCCACCTAATTAGATAAGCAGAGACAGATTAACCGCAATGTCCACTACTCAATGTCTGTTGGGAGGGTAGGGCAGTTCACAAAGTCAGGGGGTCATGGTCGTCATCAATAGTATCGGGGAGCCTTGGCAACTCTATTAGCCTCGCCACGGGTCGGGTGTAGATCCGCCCTTGGACGAGCACTTCTGCCGCTCTGACCTTTCCGTCGGCACCGGTGATCACTTTGCTTACGCGGCCGGCCGGCCACATAGCTCGGGGTAGTGACTGGTCGATAATCATGACGACTGTTCCTTCTGTCAAATTGTCTCTCTCTTTCACCCATTTCTGGCGGGTCTGTAGAGACGGTAGATAGTGGAGTAGGAAACTGTTCCAAAACTTGTCAGCCAATACTTGACTGTACCTCCACATTCTTCGGCCGTTCGCTTCTTCAGGCCTGTACACTGTCTGTGGTAGCGCGGGGTCCAGCCGCCCCATCAAGAGAGTGTTGGGGGTGACTGGGTCGACATCTGCTACATCACTTGAGACGTAACCGAGGGGCTTTGAGTTCAATACTCCCTCGATCTCCGTGAGGACTGTCGTTAGGACTTCTTCCGCCACGGTCTGGGCCCCAAGCACGGCGTACAGGGCTGTCTTTATTGAACGTACTTCTCGTTCCCAAGTTCCACCGAAGTGAGGTGCATTCGGAGGATTAAACTGGAAATCAATCTGGTATGGAGCGAGGTGGGTCTTAAGTTCTGGGCCCATAGCTTGGAAGCTCTCTCTCAGCTCTCTTTCTCCGCCTTTGAAGTTTGTCCCGTGATCAGACAATAATATAGACGGTTTCCCTTTCCGCGATGTGAATCTTCGGAAGGCCATAAGGAATGAGTCTGTGCTCATGGTTGGAAGGAGTTCTATGTGCATCGCTCGGGTGGTCATGCATTTGAATACAATACCCCACCGCTTCTCGGTCCCTCTTCCTCTCTTTACATACAGCAGGCCGAAACAGTCCATACCGGTGGAGTGAAAAGGCTTGTCGCCGAGTCGGAGGCGACAGGGGGGTAGGTCAGCCATCCGGGGTATACTGGGCTGTGCTCGCCATTTACGACAGTCTAGACAAGTCCGCTGGAAACGTCGTACTGCTTCTCTCCCTTGCAGTATCCAATAACGGCGTCTGATCTCCGCGAAGACTCTTTCTGCCCCGGCGTGATGCACGTCCTCGTCGTATTTCTTTATGATAAGCACTGTGACCTTGTGTCGGCTGTTTAAGACTATCGGGTACTTGACGTCATCCGGTAAGTCTGGAGCTCTCCTCAGACGACCACCCACTCTGATGAGATTATGGGCGTCGCTCTCGGGGGCTAGGTGGAGCAATCTGCTGTCTGACGGGACGGGCTTTGCTCCCTGTAGACAGTCTAGCTCGTCGGGGAACGAGTCTCTCTGGGCTCGCTGTAGGAGAAGAAGTTCTGCTTTTTCGTAGTTAGCTGCAGTAATGTCAGTAGTGGGCTGAACCTCTGGGTGGTGCCACAGGAATGTCTTTAGCTGCGCACTCTCAAGGGTGAGGCAGTCGTCTATGTTGGGGTCTGTGGGGACGAGTGTGTGTGTCAACCCACAGAACATAGATTTCTTGTTCTCTGCCTCCTCTTTACTCGCCTCCCGTGGGGTGGGTGTAGGCCACTCTTCTTCCGGGAGCTTGAGGAACTCTGGCCCGTCACTATATAGATTGTGACAGGTGAGGTCATCCAGGGACATTCCCCGGGTGATGACGTCAGCTGGGTTATGTTTTGTGTCTACATACCTCCAGCTTGCTGCTTCTGTTAAATCTTGGATCTCTGTGATTCTGACTCCCACGAAGACCTTGTATCTACACGAATCAGACCGGATCCATGTGAGTACGGTCGTGGAGTCTGACCACAAGATTGTTCTCTGCACCGGGATGGTGAGTTCACGTTGGATTAACGTGGCGAGTTGCGCTCCTGCTAGGGCTGCGCAGAGCTCTAGACGCGGGATAGATTGTTGCTTGCGTGGGGCTATTCTTGAGCGAGCCAGGATGAAAGCAGTATGTATTTCTCCTCCCTCCTCTCGGGCATGCAAGTAGGCCACCGAACCGTAGGCTACTTTGGAGGCGTCGCTGAAGACGTGCAGGTCCATCTGGCACGTCTCCGGCCTCACTGTGGGTGGGAAGTAGCTGCGGCGTATGTTGACACCTGGGAGTGAGCTGAGTTCTGTCTCCCACTCTCTCCATGTGGAGGCAAGGTGTTCGGGTATGGGGTCGTCCCAGCCCTGGTCCTTGTCCCATAACGCTCTTACAATCATCTTTGCCCTGGTGGTGTAAGGTAGAATACATCCCAACGGGTCATATTGTCTGGCGAGTGTTCTGTATACACTCCGTCTTGTGGTCGGTAGTGCAGTCGACCTTCCCTGCTCCTTGGTCAGGGGTGTGTGTTTATAATGGAGCGAGTCTGTTTTGAAGCGCCAGACTAGTCCTAATGTCATTTCTTGGGCTTCTCCTGGGATGGTCGCCATCCAGGTCTCGCTGCTTGCTGCCTTGTCCTCTGGGGAGAGGCTGCGCAATACTTGAGGGTCGCTGCTGGCCCACTGCCTGAGATCAAAGCCGCCTTTGATCAGGGAGGCGCGGAGCTTGAGTAGGAGGGCCTCGGCTTCTTCTGGCGTCGAGACGCTTTGCAGACAGTTGTCCACGTAGAAACTATTTCCTACACTTTGTCGGACCTCTTCATCAGCTGCTGGGTCCTCTGCGACGTGTTTTTGCAGTGCAAACGTAGCACAGCATGGGCTGCATGTGGTTCCGAAAGGGAGGACTTCCCATTGATAGATGGTTGGTTGCTCGTCCCCGATCCTCTCTCTCCATAGGAACCGCAGCAGGGGCTTGTCCTCCTCCACTAGTCGCACCTGCAGGAACATCCCTTTGATGTCGCCGCTGATGGCCACCTTGTCTTGGCGGAAACGTAGTAACACGCCTAGTAGAGAGGGGGCGAGTGTTGGGCCGGGCAAGAGCTCTTTATTCAGATTTTGTGATCCGATCTGGTAGCTGCAGTTGAACACAATACGATCCTTGCCGTTGTGGTGGACTTTGTGGTGCGGCACGTACCATGATTCGGTCGTCTGATCGGCCTCTTTAATGTCAATTTTCTTTATGTGTCCCGCTGTGATTAGCTTGTCAATCTCAGCGCGGTACACAGTCTCTTGAGCGGGGTCTCTGGCTAGGCGCCGCTCTGTGTTCAATAGATACCGCTCCGTCGCTTCTTTTGGGGCGTGGAAGGTAGGCATACCCTCTCGCCTCAGGAGTGGAGTTGCGTATCTCATCACTCCGTTGACTTTGACTCTCTTTGTCCCCCGCTCGAGGAGGGCTATAGCATAAATGTCTTCCTTGGAACGAATGTCTTTCTTTTCGTTCTTAAAGGGCATTGTCTCTAGTGTCCATAGCCTCTCGACATGCTGTAGGAGGGTGGTGTCTTCTTCTGTCACTCTGGAGTGGAGGCAGCTAGTGGCTGCTGTTCGGTTAAGAGACCTAGCGAGGGGGCCTTGTAGTGTCCATCCTAGGCGGGTCTCGACTGCTGCAGGACAGCCTCTGGGCCCTGTGTGGACCCGGTCCATCGGGACGATGAGGTCTGCATGGTCGGAGCCTATCAGCAGGGTCGGGGTGGCACCGTCTATGAGCGGTATAGGTAGTTGACGCAGGTGCACATATTTATCCATCAGCTTGGCGATGGGGTAGGTGTACTGCGACAGGCCTATGTCTTGGCTGGTGAAAGCGTTAGTGATCCTATACCGTCTCTCTGGCTGCCCGCTTGCTGCGATAGTGAAGGAGACATTCTCGCCCTTTATCGTCTTTAGGTCTCTTCTTATTGTCCGAATCGTCATCTGGTCTTCGCTCCCCCGCAGCCCCAGCTGGGCCGCAGCGGACGCGAGGAGAAGGGTCTTCTCTGACCCGTCGTCAAGGACGGCGTAGGTGTCCATGACCTTGTCTTGGTAACTCAATGTTACGCGGACCACCTTTAAGAGCACCCGGGCGCCCCCGCTGCTGGCGGGGTCAATGTACATAACACTTGCCTTTGTGCTGCTTGAGGGTGCAGGCTTTCTTCTGTTACTGTCATGTAGGACGTCTAAGTGGGCTCCGTCACACCGACTACACCTCTTCTTTAAGCGGCAATCGGCTGACATGTGACTGCGCGCACATCGGTAACAGCGTCGGTTGGACTTTATCCATTGACTCACCTCGTCGGTGGTCATCTTCTTGAACGTGTCACAGTGTGACAGCCAGTGTTCCTTTTCGCAGTACGGGCACACCATCTTCCACTTCTCTTTCGTCGAGGGGGTACTGTGGTTCTTGTTGCTCTGTACTGATTCTGATTGGTGCATGACGGTCACCAATCTGCGGCCATCATTTGCTCTCCTAGGTCCCTCTCTGGAGCTTGGTGTGCTCCGCAAGAACGTATCCAACCGTAGGCTGTTGACTTCTCTCGCCAGGAAGTCGGCTAGGTCTAGGAGGGATGGCTCGGGACCGTTAGGATCACGGTGGTCTCTTTGCCGCCTGAAGCGCTCTTGTCGGGCGGGCGGAAGCTTCTCTAAAATCCTCTCGACATTAGAGTTTGCGTGTAGTTCGTACATACCCTTTTCCTTTTGCGCCCCCAGCATCCCTACCAGGGATTGTACCTTGATAGACAGGTCATCTAGTGAGCGATTGTCTGTGGCTGGGGGTAGACGGTCAATATTCCGTATCTCTTGTATTACGTAGTCCCATATGCATCCATATCTTTGGTCGAGTGCTGCTAGAGCCGCAGTGTATGGGGTAGTAGAGGTGGAATATGCCAGCGCTATATTGTGCGCTCGGGGCACCTTGAGGTGCTTGAGTAGGATAGCATATTTGTACGGTTCATCAGCTACATCGGACATCATTGTCTCTAAGCACATTCGTAGCTCTGTGTACTGTGCTCTGTTCTCGTGTGTGAAGTCCGGGAACGTCGGTGTGCCAAGGTACGATGCCATGGATGGCTGGCACATCGGTGAGCGTTGGAGGAGAGGCCTCCTAGGCGAGTCTCCTCTTACGTGTCGTGGTGGGCTGGTACCTGCTGGGTACCAAGGCCCGCGTACCCAGGTGCTGTTCCTCGGGGCTGGTCGTGCGTCAAGCTCACCCGTGAATTGAGTCGGGGGTCTGTAGCGCAGAGCCGCGGGGGTAAAGTCTGGGCTGTACTGGACCTCCTGGTCCTGTGGAGTACTGTGCTGCTGTTGGGCTTGACTCTCCTCCTCTCCCTCTTCTTCTTCCTCTGGCAGGTCATCTAGATCCTGTAGTCGTCTATTTAGCCTCTCCGCGGTATAGACCGGTTCTTCCCTGTAGCTGGGTCTCGCTTGGACCGGTCGGGGAAGGGGTTCGGAGAGGGGTATAGGCTCTCTCTGGTGGTCGGGCTCAGGGTCGCTTGATCGGGTAGGGGAGGGTGCCCTTGACCCTTGTCTTGACGAGGCCCTGGAGCCCCGTGCGGAGGGAGGGGGGGTTGCCCTGGTAATCAGCTGCTCCATTATCTGCGCTTGTAATCGGTCGCGCTCGGCTTCGCGCTTGGTGAGAGCGAGGTCGCGCTCTGCTTCTCTTTGGGCACCGGCAGCGGCGCGCTGGGCTTCGGCGGCGGCGCGCTGGGCTTCGGCGCGGTCTCTTCCCATATTCTCTTCCGTCTGGAGGTGTCTAATCTCTAGACGTATACGGTCTTCGTCACTCCGTTGCTGCGCTTGAAGGCGTTCTCTTTCCATGGAAGAATGTTCGCGCTCACTAAGCGTCTGTGCTTGGAGTCGATCGCGCTCGGTTGAGGCTGCCAGGCTGGCGAGGAAGGCCTGCGCCTTCCTACAACCTGAATCTTAGGAATTATATCTATGGTACACTAGTAATATAGCGGGAGATACTGGTAGGGTCCCCCCGGTTGTAAGCCAGCAAGGGTAGAGGATTTGTCGGTAGTAGAGTCTGGGTCAACGATGATAAGGAGACTCCAAGTACAGGAGACGGTGCAATAAGATCTTGATCCACAGACGAATACAGCTGTTCTCCGTAGCATGCAGCTCCGCATGGAAGAAAGCTAGCCGGCCTCAGGCTTCTGAGAGGCGGACTCGACGTGGCTCCTCACAGGGTAAATCCCACACAATTGTGGGTGTCGGCGATTCTCCGCTCCATCAATTACAGGACCAAAAGCAAATATAATCCAGCCGAAAAGGGCTATGCAGTCGTCGGTAGGTTATCCAGTGTACATAATCCACACGGTCCTCGTCTAGGGCCCCTCGGGTGAAAGCGCCATGGTAAGCAGCCCAGCCTGGATAAGCACTCTAGCTGGTACGAGGAAACGTTGGTGATGCTGGTCACTGTAGAACTTTAGCCGCACGATACACTATACACAAATAGACTATTACTGACTTAATAGAATCGGTCGAACTCGACGGTACAGCGTTAAACTCTGATACTTCAGTTATTAATTCGCACGCGGTCTCAATGCTCTATCTGGGGCCAAACAGGCCATACTTCACCACACGTTGTATCGTGGGTGAGGCTTCAACTTATTGGTAACTCTTCACTTCTGACTAAGTAAGACTAAGTGCTTCTGTATTCACCTGCGCCGTATTTATACGTTTAGGTGAACAAACTAGTACCAGCTTTATTCCTGTCTCATATCCTTGCGCAGAACCGTTCATGTCCAGGCAAGTCCCCGGCGGTGACTTTGAACCAGACCTTGGAGGTATGGCTATGGCGCCTGTGGACCGCTGTCCAATAGGAGAATGAAATATTATGGTCTGTACTAGGCTAAAGGGATATTCCGTGTATATGTACAAGGAATATACAAGGGATATCAAACGATATACAAATATTATGCAATATATATCAATCAATAAATATATATATTCGGTTTAATCTGATCCTTCGTAACAATTACACAGCGTCTTTTATTATTACCAGCCTAAAAAAACTACCAGCCAAAAATGATAAATAGCTTTTCATTATATCGCCATGTGTTATTACTATATAATACTCTCATATGCCATTTTCAATTAATATAATAAACAACAAAAAGAATATTAGCATCATTTTGAGTGGACTGAAGGAATGAGTCAGTGTTAATAGTTTAAAATACAGATCATTTATTAAAACATATATATATTTAGTGTAGGGCTGTCCCAAATACCATTTTACAGGATTTGAATACCGTACTTTTCGGACTATAAGCCGCGGCTTTTCCCCCCATTTTTCGACCCTGCGGCTTATATAACGGTGCGGCTTATATGTGGACAAAACCCGAAAATCTAAATATTGCTTTTTTTACTGCATTGAAATGTTATTTAACTGTTCCCTTATTTGCTAAACTTAATACAACTTGTAAATGAGTTAATTCTTGTTATTTGTCCGACAGTATTGTGTCCCAATGGGAGTCATTCTCTGTAGAGGTGGGAGTCATTCTCTGTAGAGGTGGGAACTTAAAGCTCAATATAAGAACGGCCTCTGTAGAGGTGGGAGTCATTCTCTGTAGAGGTGGGAACTTAAAGCTCAATATAAGAACGGCCATGCACCACCACCAACAGAATCGAGAAAGAGCAATCAATCTGTCAATCCTTTCCGTGTCCGGGCCGGGTGAGGTTTCCCGTGTTGAGTCAAATTAAGCCGCAGGCTCCACTCCTTACATATGGTAATTAAACATTAAAACAAATGCGGCTTATAGTCCAGTGCGGCTTATATATGTACATTGATATAGATACAGTGAGGAACCTCTTCCGGAGGCTGGATAAGGGCAAGGCAGCAGGCCCGGATAACATCTCACTTGCCTGCCTCAGCTATTGTTCTGACCAGCTAGCACCAGTCTACACTGGCATTTTCACCACCTCACTCCAGCAAATGCAGATCCCAGCCCTCTTCAAACAATCCATCATCATCCCCATACCCAAGAAAGGAAAAATATCTAGCCTTAATGACTATAGACCCGTGGCCTTGACGGCAGTAGCCATGAAGGTGCTGGAACGCATAGTCCTGTCAGTTTTAAAAACACTCACATCCCCCCTGATGGACCCTCTACAATTCGCCTATCGCACAAACCGGTCTACTGATGATGCAGTCAACCTGGCACTGCACTACACCCTCCAGCATCTGGAGACCAAAAACAGTTACGCCCGGATACTCTTTATTGACTTCAGCAGTGCCTTCAACACCATCGACCCCCTCATACTGTTCCAAACCCTGACCAACATGAACATTGCCCCCTCCCTCTGTTTCTGGTTGCTGGACACACTGAAGGGCCGCAAACAGGTAGTCCGCTACAACAACCTCACCTCTCTCCCTCTGACCACCAACATTGGGGTACCACAGGGGTGTGTTCTCTCCCCGTGGCTTTTTTCCCTCTACACTAACAACCTCCGTTCAGCATCCCCCTCAGTCAAAACCCTTAAATACGCGGACGACACCACCATCCTAGGGCTGATCTCCAACAACAAGGAGGATGACTACCGGCTGGAGGTGGAGCGAACACTCACATGGTGCAAAGAACATAACCTGATACTCAATGAAAACAAGACCGTGGAACTCATTATTGACTTTCGCAAAATCACACCCACCAAAACACCCATGCTCATCAATAACCAACCCATTTCAGCCACAGACACATTTAAATACTTAGGAACACACATCAGCAACAAACTCAACTGGGATCATCACACCACTCATTTACTTAAAACAGCCAACCAAAGATTATTTCATTTAAGACAACTCAGGAAGCACAAGGTCAGGAAGACGTTAATGATTCAATTTTACACAGCCATCATACAAAACATCATTTCACTCTCCATCACTGTTTGGTACGGCAACACACCCAAACACACACTACACAGACTAGACAGGATCATCATTAGGGCATCCAAAATAATTAACTGCACACTCCCCACCCTGGACTCCATACACAAACATCACACCATCACACGCGCACACAAAATCATCAGTGACCCCCTGCACCCAGCTCATCACCTCTTCCAACTCCTCCCCTCTGGTAGAAGGTTTAGGTCACTAGGTAGTCGCACGGTTAGGTTCAACAACAGTTTCTTCCCCAAGGCCATACAATTACTCAACTCCAACTCATCCTAATTTCACCCCCTGCTGTTATGTTATGTTATGCATGTTATGTTATGTTATGTTATGTTGTTGTTGATGTTATGTTGTGTTCCATCATCCATGTGGTGTATTGTCGCAGCTACCACCTGCACCGTGCTCAAATTCCACCGGCCTGGCCTTGTGGCAATAAAAGAAACTTGAACTTGAAACTTGAACATCATTCAATTTAGCTGCTGCGGCTTATAGTCAGGTGCGGCTTATAGTGCGAAAAGTACGGTACTCCTTCGTGTTTCCGAACGCGTATTTGAATACTCTAAAAAACACTAATGATACCAATCAATTACAAATCACAAGTGTTGGCTACCATTCTGTTCTATCCAGTAGCAACCAGAGACGTCACGTCAAATTGCGTTGGCAACATGCATTCTGAACACCGCTGTACTACCAGTATGCTTCTGCGTGTATAGTGTGTACGTACATTCACACGGGGAACCGATCTTTTTAGTTTTCATTTACAAAAAGAAAGTGTCTGTGTTTCAATAGACTTCGCTCTTTTATTTTGAAACCCCCCGACCGGAAGTATTATTGTTAGCTAGAAAGAAAGAAATCTGATTAAAGAATTTACATTATAAAAAAGCAGATAATTCATTGACGGTTTTTGCTGCACGCCTGGTGATACTAAATCCAGATTGAACTCTTGCCATTTGGCCCGATCCATAGACGTGCGACTTGGCCATGAGGTCATTTATAGGCCCGATATTCTATATTCAAATTGCATGTGTCCGGATGGCAGAATTCAGTACTGTATCTACAAAACCTCCTGTTAAAATCATCTGCCCTTTATTAATTTGCTTAGATTTTTTGTACACGTGATCTCAAGAAGGTGCTGAATGAGCTCAGTGGCAATTTTTCATGTGGTAAAGAATTTATATTCTCCTTTGGTTCATTGCAATTTAGTAACAGAATATCTCTGACACTAAGAACACATTCTCCGAGATGTCCCTAAATGCCAAGAACATGCAAATGGAACTAATAGAAGTGGAGCAATCTTCCATTTACTTTATTTTTAGGTGGATTTTCAGAAAATATGGCTAGGGCTTAAGAGGTTAACTATGAATGAAAACACTAAGTTAACATCTTTTAGACGCTTGAAAACCTTGTTCCACTGAACTTGATATGGTTCTTTATTTTACATGGTTACTCAATTTACATGAACACTCACCTTGAAAAGCACCAAGTAGACAAACAGCGCATCCTTCTATGGCAGCTCAGGCTTGTAAATGACATCTAGGAAAACAAAAGTTGGTGAGACGTTAACATCCCAGTCCATTGAAGACGATACAGTCTGGTCACAACCAGGTCATGTTCAGAAAACCGAGAGTCACCACTAACAATCTGACGGTAATTCCAGCATTTCAGTTTGGATTTCATCAGCACAATGACTGCTGCAATTCACAAGAGGGTCAGTGCTCGTTAAACCCACCTCTGGAGACGTCACCTTCAGACAACTCCTCTGGAGACGTCACCTTCAGACAACTTCTCTGGAGACGCCAACTTCAGACAACTCCTCTGGAGACGTCACCTTCAGACAACTTCTCTGGAGACGTCACCTTCAGACAACTCCTCTGGAGACGTCACCTTCAGACAACTTCTCTGGAGACGTCACCTTCAGACAACTCCTCTGGAGACGTGACATTCAGACAACTTCTCTGGAGACGTCACCTTCAGACAACTCCTCTGGAGACGTCACCTTCAGACAACTTCTCTGGAGACGTCACCTTCAGACAACTTCTCTGGAGACGTCACCTTCAGACAACTCCTCTGGAGACGTCACCTTCAGACAACTTCTCTGGAGACGTCACCTTCAGACAACTTCTCTGGAGACGTCACCTTCAGACAACTTCTCTAGAGACGTCACCTTCAGACAACTTCTCTGGAGACGTCACCTTCAGACAACTTCTCTGGAGACGTCACCTTCAGACAACTTCTCTGGAGACGTCACCTTCAGACAACTTCTCTGGAGACGTCAACTTCAGACAACTTCTCTGGACGCGCCAACTTCAGGCTGAATCCCAGCTGTAAGAAACAAACAGAATATTATGAGAAGAGACCCAGGGCTTCCGAATAAAAAGAAAAACTACACTTCCCAGCTCACGCCAGCTCCCATCAATCAAAATCAAGATTTTTTTCTCATGATAATCTCACGGGTGGAACAAACCTGAACGTTATTAGAACGCAGTTAGTTTCTCTACCTAAAATTTGGCCGGATCCATAGATGTGTGACTTGGCCATAACAAGGTCCTTTATAGGCCCGATATTATATAGTCATAGATCACATTGCATGTGTCCGGATGGCAGAATTCAGTACTGCATCTACAAAACTTCACGTTTATCATCTGCCCTTTATTCATTTGCTTAGATCTCTTTTACACGTGATCTCAAGAAGGCACTGAACGAGCCCAGTGGTAATTTTAGCATGGTGTTATTCACCGTTAAAGATGAAAAAAGAAAAAGTATTCATTACAATACAATTTATTTCTGACACTGGGAATACATTCCCGAGGTCCATAGATGTCCCTAGATACCAATAATATACAAATGGACCTTGTAGAAGTGGAGCAATCTCCCATTTACTTGGGTATGTACTTTTAGGCGAATTTTCTGAAAATAGGGCTCGGGCTTAAGAGGTTAAAAGGGGCGGTTCAAGCAGCCTTCTCCTCAACCCTCCAGTTAGATGTTGTGTGATATCTGCCGTCACTCAGTATAATACAATGAAGCACTTGGTTTCTCAAAGCACCAAAAAGAACTAAAGGTGAGAAATGGCCTGATAATCCAAGTGATGGGTCAGTGTCTCAGAGTGTTCGAGCTACATCACATGATCAGATCTCAACCTAAACACAACTCATCATCGACACTTCCGCTCAGCTGATATCTGGACATTTAAGGTGTCGGTGGAACGCTAACCAAGCCAGCTCTCTACTGGGTCTGAACAGAACACTAACCAAGCCAGCTCTCCACTGGGTCTGAACAGAACGCTAACCAAGCCAGCTCTCCACTGGGTCTGAACAGAACACTAACCAAGCCAGCTCTCCACTGGGTCTGAACAGAACACTAACCAAGCCAGCTCTCCACTGGGTCTGAACAGAACACTAACCAAGCCAGCTCTCCACTGGGTCTGAACAGAACACTAACCAAGCCAGCTCTCCACTGGGTCTGAACAGAACACTAACCAAGCCAGCTCTCCACTGGGTCTGAACAGAACGCTAACCAAGCCAGCTCTCCACTGGGTCTGAACAGAACGCTAACCAAGCCAGCTCTCCACTGGGTCTGAACAGAACGTAACCAAGCCAGCTCTCCACTAGGTCTGAACAGAACGCTAACCAAGCCAGCTCTCCACTGGGTCTGAACAGAACACTAACCAAGCCAGCTCTCCACTGGGTCTGAACAGAACACTAACCAAGCCAGCTCTCCACTGGGTCTGAACAGAACGCTAACCAAGCCAGCTCTCCACTGGGTCTGAACAGAACACTAACCAAGCCAGCTCTCCACTGGGTCTGAACAGAACACTAACCAAGCCAGCTCCCCACTGGGTCTGAACAGAACGCTAACCAAGCCAGCTCTCCACTGGGTCTGAACAGAACACTAACCAAGCCAGCTCTCCACTGGGTCTGAACAGAACACTAACCAAGCCAGGTCTCCACTGGGTCTGAACAGAACGCTAATCAAGCCAGCTCTCCACTGGGTCTGAACAGAACACTAACCAAGCCAGCTCTCTACTGGGTCTGACCAGAACACTAACCAAGCCAGCTCTCCACTGAGTCTGAACAGAACACTAACCAAGCCAGCTCTCCACTGGGTCTGAACAGAACACTAACCAAGCCAGCTCTCCACTGGGTCTGAACAGAACGCTAACCAAGCCAGCTCTCCACTGAGTCTGAACAGAACGCTAACCAAGCCAGGTCTCCACTGGGTCTGAACAGAACACTAACCAAGCCAGCTCTCCACTGGGTCTGAACAGAACGCTAACCAAGCCAGCTCTCCACTGGGTCTGAACAGAACACTAACCAAGCCAGCTCTCCACTGGGTCTGAACAGAACACTAACCAAGCCAGCTCTCCACTGGGTCTGAACAGAACACTAACCAAGCCAGCTCTCCACTGGGTCTGAACAGAACACTAACCAAGCCAGCTCTCCACTGGGTCTGAACAGAACACTAACCAAGCCAGCTCTCCACTGGGTCTGAACAGAACGCTAACCAAGCCAGCTCTCCACTGGGTCTGAACAGAACGCTAACCAAGCCAGCTCTCCACTGGGTCTGAACAGAACGTAACCAAGCCAGCTCTCCACTAGGTCTGAACAGAACGCTAACCAAGCCAGCTCTCCACTGGGTCTGAACAGAACACTAACCAAGCCAGCTCTCCACTGGGTCTGAACAGAACACTAACCAAGCCAGCTCTCCACTGGGTCTGAACAGAACGCTAACCAAGCCAGCTCTCCACTGGGTCTGAACAGAACACTAACCAAGCCAGCTCTCCACTGGGTCTGAACAGAACACTAACCAAGCCAGCTCCCCACTGGGTCTGAACAGAACGCTAACCAAGCCAGCTCTCCACTGGGTCTGAACAGAACACTAACCAAGCCAGCTCTCCACTGGGTCTGAACAGAACACTAACCAAGCCAGGTCTCCACTGGGTCTGAACAGAACGCTAATCAAGCCAGCTCTCCACTGGGTCTGAACAGAACACTAACCAAGCCAGCTCTCTACTGGGTCTGACCAGAACACTAACCAAGCCAGCTCTCCACTGAGTCTGAACAGAACACTAACCAAGCCAGCTCTCCACTGGGTCTGAACAGAACACTAACCAAGCCAGCTCTCCACTGGGTCTGAACAGAACGCTAACCAAGCCAGCTCTCCACTGAGTCTGAACAGAACGCTAACCAAGCCAGGTCTCCACTGGGTCTGAACAGAACACTAACCAAGCCAGCTCTCCACTGGGTCTGAACAGAACGCTAACCAAGCCAGCTCTCCACTGGGTCTGAACAGAACACTAACCAAGCCAGCTCTCCACTGGGTCTGAACAGAACACTAACCAAGCCAGGTCTCCACTGGGTCTGACCAGAGAAGTAAATACCAATAACATGGCTCTCACCAGTTCCCTCAGCCCCTCTTGTTCCCTCAGCCTCGTTGATACCATCCGGATCCCAGGCGTCCTGACGAGGAAATAGGAGGAAGGATGGTGACAGAACAGAGGAGGGATGGGGAGAGCGGAGAAGGAGTATTGTGGTTATTATCAGAACCACTAATATAAATTAACAGAAAAGTCTGATTAACATGAGATTCAGAAAAAATATATTTGTTCCACAAATGTAAGTTCAGATATGTGCTTGTAACCATCATTATCTCAACGTACAACTACGAGTGTTTCCTCTGAGACGGTTTAGTAGCAGCGGTGACGGGGTTAACGTTTATATATATATATATTGATCAACTAGGTTCCATTACACCCGTACTACAGAGCTCATCCAGAGGACAGACAGTAAACAGTAAACTCACCCCATTCCCTGGGAGGAGAATCTGTTAGCGACAGCATCCCGTCCTCTCCCACGACCTCCAACCCCTGAAGACACAACGATAGGTTACAACACTAGATCCACAGTGTGCAAGTTGGCTATAATAAGGTCATTTATAGGCCTCATATTCTATAATATTTCAAATTGCATGGGTCCGGATGGCAGAATTCAGTACTGCATCTACAAAACCTTCTGTTTAATAATCTTCCCTTTATTCATTTCCTTAAATTTTTTTGTACACATGTACTCAAGAAGGTACTGAACGAGCTCAGTGGCAGTTTCTTATGTGTGGTCATTTTTAGCATGGTGTTATTCACTGTCAAAGAAAAATCATAATTCATATTCTCCTTTGTTTAATCAAATGTTTTTTGTATTGATCGATTTATGGGGCGATATGAATCTCGGCCCTGTACCGGGCCCGTCGAGGTTAAGATCGTGGTCAACGAAGCAGAGTCATCAAACAACTGTCGAGCAGCCAAGAAATATAATGTTAGTGTAATGTTGGCGAGAAGATGGTGAGCAGTCAGAAAAGATGTTAACCAAAAGATGCCAAGAACAGCCTATTTCAACATGTGCCCATATTATGAAACAGCCTTTTTCCTCACAAAACTGAGATGGCTGGGATGAATATATGGACTAGTCTCTCTTCCCCTGCCAGATATAGGGTTCAGTGTCATGAAAGGACACCGCCTTGCCCAGTGACAGGGGGGGTTATCACAATTTAAGCAAGCCTAGTAATACACAATATTTCTGACACTGGGAATACATTCACTGAGGTCCATACACAGTAAAATTCGCAGTGTCAAATATGCAGTGTCAAAGTACATTGACTCTTTCAGAGTTATTACAACAACAGTTTGAGTAAAATGCAGATAGTGTTGGTGAAATATTTCGTAGTTAATTGGCTGGTGTCATCACTACTCTGGGAAGCTCCGCCCATCTCCTTCTCTTGAAGAACGTCCAAGACACGCCATTTTCTTCACGTCGCGGCAGAGGTAACTCGGCAGGTAAGTTTCTCCTAATCACATATTAATTAATTAATTCGGTAGCTATTGGCTTCCAGCAACTTGCAAGAGGTAATGTTAATGTTGTTAAATACAATGTGGAGGGGTGATTGTGAATTGTATCGTTTGGAAAAAAAGATCGATAAAAACACAGGGCGATACATTGGCTTATAGTAACAAACATTTGCACGCCATGTTCTGAGGTAAATGTGTGTACAGTATGAAATCAATTAACAGTTATTTGGCATTTGACCAACATTATTATTTTGTTAAGTCCACATATTTCGGCGACAGCCAAGAAGAGTGCACGCACGTGCGCCATTTCACATTGAGTCAGGCCTTGAACGTGAGCCAGCCCTTCGTGAGTTTTTTCAAATGTGTCTTGCTAGCTAATGTTAATGCGGGGAAATACCCTTGAATGATATAAGTAATCTGTACTATGAAATGGTGTGTTATGAGAGTGAGTGCATTAGAATGCATACAATATGGTTGATTGAGTTTAATGGAAGAAACACAGGGCGATACATTGGCTTAACAAACATTTGCACGCCATGTTCTGAGGTAAATGTGTGTACAGTATGAAATCAATTAACAGTTATTTGGCATTTGACCAACATTATTATTTTGTTAAGTCCACAGATTTCGGCGACAGCCAAGAAGAGTGCACGCACGTGCGCCATTTCACATTGAGTGAGGCCTTGAACGTGAGCCAGCCCTTCGTGAGTTTTTTCAAATGTGTCTTGCTAGCTAATGTTAATGCGGGGAAATACCCTTGAATGATATAAGTAATCTGTACTATGAAATGGTGTGTTATGAGAGTGAGTGCATTAGAATGCATACAATATGGTTGATTGAGTTTAATGGAAGAAACACAGGGCGATACATTGGCTTAACAAACATTTGCACGCCATGTTCTGAGGTAAATGTGTGTACAGTATGAAATCAATTAACAGTTATTTGGCATTTGACCAACATTATTATTTTGTTAAGTCCACAGATTTCGGCGACAGCCAAGAAGAGTGCACGCACGTGCGCCATTTCACATTGAGTGAGGCCTTGAACGTGAGCCAGCCCTTCGTGAGTTTTTTCAAATGTGTCTTGCTAGCTAATGTTAATGCGGGGAAATACCCTTGAATGATATAAGTAATCTGTACTATGAAATGGTGTGTTATGAGAGTGAGTGCATTAGAATGCATACAATATGGTTGATTGAGTTTAATGGAAGAAACACAGGGCGATACATTGGCTTAACAAACATTTGCACGCCATGTTCTGAGGTAAATGTGTGTACAGTATGAAATCAAGTAACAGTTATTTGGCATTTGACCAATGTTATTATTTTGTTAAGTCCACAGATTTCGGCGACAGCCAAGAAGACTGCACGTGCGCCATTTCACGTTGAGGGAGGCCTTGAACGTGAGCCAGCCTATACCCTTCGTGAGTTTTTTCAAATGTGTCTTGCTAATGTTAATGCGGGGAAATACCCTTGAATGATATAAGTAATCTGTACTATGAAATGGTGTGTTATGAGAGTGAGTGCATTAGAATGCATACAATATGGTTGATTGAGTTTAATGGAAGAAACACAGGGAAAATGCAAGGAAGGCCCTGTTACCAAGCTGCTAACATTGGCTTAGTAACAAACATTTGCATGCCATGTTCTGAGGTAAATGTGTCCTACAGTATGAAATCAAGTAACAGTTATTTGGCATTTGACCAATGTTATTATTTTGTTAAGTCCACAGATTTCGGCGACAGCCAAGAAGACTGCACGTGCGCCATTTCACGTTGAGGGAGGCCTTGAACGTGAGCCAGCCTATACCCTTCGTGAGTTTTTTCAAATGTGTCTTGCTAATGTTAATGCGGGGAAATACCCTTGAATGATATAAGTAATCTGTACTGTGAAATGGTGTGTTATGAGAGTGAGTGCATTAGAATGCATACAATATGGTTGATTGAGTTTAATGGAAGAAACACAGGGAAAATGCAAGGAAAAAACCCTGGGTTATATAGCTCTCCTTTTTTTGTCTGTTTGCATCTGTGGGAAATTAGTGTCAGGCTTGAATATTCAGTGACTTTGTACTTATTATTTACCTTATTGGGGACATTGATCTAAGTAAAACATTTAATAATAACTTAACTTAGATCAATGTCCCCAATAAGGTAAATAATAAGTACAAAGTCACTGAATATTCCAGCCTGACACTAATTTCCCACACTTCCCTGTGTTCAAGTTGCCCACTCGTTGGTAACTCTCTTGCAGGCTTGCTGCAAGCATGCTGTTGAAAGTCCAACTGGGAGATGTCCAAAAGTTTGTTCGGATTACAGAAATAAATCTGATCGAGTTTCTGAGTGCAGGTAAGAAATTGGGATCATTGGGAAATTGTCCTCAATGTGATACGCAATGGTTATCCACTGGGTGGATCTGTGGCTTCATCTATTGTATTGCAGACAGCAATTATTCAAGATTAAGTGAATATTTAGTGAGTAGATTTAGAAATCACTGGATACATCCAATGACATTTCTGTTTACAAACGCTTTTGTGCCCGTTTCTAGCATTTGCAAAGTTTGGTGTCCCAGCTGTAACGGAAGGTGTGAAAGTTTTTGACAGTTCGGGGACCGAATTGGATGACGATGTTTTTGAGGAGGTAGCAAGAGATGCATCCACTGGGGTGCTAATCATCAAATATGACACAGGTTTGATTACATTTGTAATATATATTTAATGAATAAGTTATTTGTCATGTGAAGCTTACATTCGATTAGATAAGGGACATCTTTATGAGGAAACTGTGTATAATCTTTTTATTTATTTATCCTGTCTCCACGCTAGCCTCATCTGAGCAGTCTGTCTCCACGCTAGCCTCATCTGAGTGGTCCCAACCATCATCCCTGGATTCGTCAGGGTCACAGCCATCATCCCTGGATTCGTCAGGATCACAGGATACTGTCATCATTTCAGAGGACCCTTCACGAAAACGCCATAGGCTGGATACAGAGGCCAAGCAAGTAAGAGTTGACACACATGTAATATGTATGCATCACCCTGTGATTCACAACTCAGAAATGCATGTTTTTTACTGTCAATGTTATGCCCCCATCTTTTCCATTGTACTGGTCGCGTGCCTGTAAGAATATTGTAGCTCACTTGAGATTGGATGGATCTCTCAAATTATCATCTCCACGAGTCAGAAGCATGCATTGCTAGACAGACCTCAGATAGGGTTAAAACTGATATTAAGGATACTTATCCTTTACCTTAACTTTGAATTGCAGTCTACAGTATATTCCTAACACTGAATTGTTTTTTGTGCATGTGCTTTTGTGCTTCAAGTTGGTGGAATCCATTCTTCGTGAGAAATCTGGTGGAGAACGCATAATAAATGAATACAATCGAACCAAGTCCTTGCACGATGACAACAGAAGGAAAATGGTGAACCTATTGGCAGCTGACTTGACAGAGAAGAATGGGTAATTAGCTCCTTGTTTTTAGTTTGTTCTCAATCTAGCTTTCCGATTAATTTGAAATCTAAATGAAATCCAGGGAATATGACTGAGAAATACATTCTTCTTTAATCTTAATCTTCCAGTACTTCACCACCCAGACATCTGAAGGAAAAGTATGCCAGAGGGATCGTGACCTTATTCCCCTACCTCAGTGACCCACACTCTAAGAATGGCTATGTGAGTTGCACACAGTAATGGTTGTGGCAATATTGATACATTTTTAATCCTACCAGAGCATGCTGTTTTTCACTTTTAAATGTGAAGTGTCTGTTTTTATTCCACCCTCCAAGGAGCATTATTATGATGGCCAGAGTGGCAGTGGATACTTGGCCTGGAGGATTAAAACTATTCAGAGAACCGCTGCTAAAGACAAACGATCATCATTTGGAGGTAACACTAATAATGCATATCTTGAGTACAACGAGTTGATTAACAAAACAAGCAGCATTATTGATTACTGTATACAGGGCCGTAGCCAGGGTTTAGAAATTAGGGAGGTACATTTTTTTTTTATACAAACTTTATTATCTAGAGATCAACTTAAGGTCAGTCACTCACAAAGTAATTTACATGACGTGGGGGCACTTACAGGTGAGTGGCCTAAAGAGTGCACCAAAGCACTGTGGTCTCTTATGCATTTATAATTTGGTGAATGGGCTAAATGCATACCAAAATGAGTTATACAACCCAACCTATTCATTCAAAATGCATTATCTATAATAAAGTCACCTGTTGTTGGTAAAAAAAATTTTTTACTGAAGTATTAATATATTTCTCCACTTCTTGGCTCACTGAAAGTACACAAAATAAGGACAGACAAAGACAGAGACACAAAAAGCTGTACAATTTAAACAATACCATACTGGTAATGAGCAAATATGAGCAATTAATGCATGGAGCTGTTCCATCTTATTTCATTTGATACTAACTACTCAGTTCATACAGATTTCAAGTATCCAAATATCCATGATGAATATTGCATAAGGTTTACACAGTAAATAGATCACCTGTTTTATATTCATGCTCAGAGAGGAGTAATAGTTAGATCTTTATGTGTGATTTATATGTCAATTAAATCAATGGTGTGCTTGTTTGGTTGGGGAGTTTGACCTCGGTGGCCTCATAGCTGGCTACGGCCATGACTGTGTACCTGCAGAACTCCATCAATCAGGCCTTTGATAGATTCTTTTTTTGTGTGTTTTTCCCCATATTCTGTAGAATCCTGTGGAGAACCATCTCGTGGAGGAGGACCAACTGCCAGACGAGATTCCCATGTTGTTGCAGAGACTGCCCTGAGCGAAGAGGAGTGCAAGGAAGCGATCTCACTAATGAAACATTCAGCTGATGAGGACACAGTGAAGAACAAGATGAAACTGACATTTGACTATAGGCACAACAAGGTCCTCGACCCCCAGCAGTCAAGCAACATACTGTCTGACTTTCCACGTTTCCAAGACGTCAAGGGCTTGGTAATTATCTATAGTTAGTAGAAAAGACTCACGCACATCCCAAGTGTATAGTCACGGGTGCTAGACTCAAAATAGATCTGTAATGTTGTGGAAAAAAAGTCTGCACACCGTCTGTAGTGTTCCCAAGTTTTAATATACTTGAACACAACGTTTCGGCCTGTGGTAATTATCTGCCATTATTTTGACCATTTTGTGACACTTGAATGATAGACGGTAGATGTATTGTACCTCAACTAGCACCCACTAACTTTGGTTGGCTGTGAAATCCTGAAATTGTCCCCCAATCACCCCTCTACAGGTTGAACAGGATTTCGTTCTGATGTTTGGAGAAGGTGTATCGGGCAAGCTTCTGGAAAAGTGGCCGACCACATACAAGAAAAAGATCATCCAACAATGCAGACGGCTTCCATCCACCAGTGAGCTTCAAGAGCTCCTGCTGATAGCTGATCCTCCTGAGGATGACACTGAAGTGGATGCTGACGTTGGTAAGCTGCTTTTGAGCATACCATTCTTGTTGTTTTTCACTGAACTTCTGTGAAAAATGTACGAGGCATTTTGTATTATCAACCAGTCAAAAGTGTCTTCCCATTCACTTGAATGAGTGCATCCAAGCTTTTTACTGGTACTGTATATTCATATTTTGAGTGGCAGAGCTTCTTGTGATGAACTGCTGTCTTTTATCTTATTTTGTAAAAATACTGCTAACATTGCAGATGGACTGAATTTTGTTTATGGTCTACATAATTCAAGTGTCTTAACATCCAACTTGTATCGTTACAGGTTGGGACAGTGACCTCTCATCGATTCTACTGCTGTTGCACTTGATCCCACCCTCTGCTCAGGGGCGGAAGAGACCAGGGAAGGTGTCGGCGTCCAACGCGGAGCAGCATCTTGTGATCTTCAAGAAGGTTGGTATTTTCTCCTAATGTACAAATTTATAATTATAATGCTACAATCATGTAATTATTATTATTATTTTTTTTTATATTCCCCCCCTCCTTTTTCTCTGTTTTTCTCCCATTCCAATGTTAGTCGTTATGCCAATTCTTAGCCCCTTTCGTGACTGCTGCGCCACCCAGCCGCCACAATCATGTAATTCTAATTGTTTCTCCATGTGTGTTTGTCTTCTCAGACTGGAACAAGCATCCAAGAGCATCTTGATGCCATCACTACCAGCAATCAACCCTATCTCCTGGCTGTTGGAGTGAAGAAGAATGCGATCCACCGGTTCTACATCATTCTTGACAAGAAGGCTGTTATGGTTTGTAACCGACCCCAATCGCACAACACAAGACAGGTATGATGGTTTGCCAAGAAACAGATATTTATTGAGAACAGGGAAAAAGGGCACTGTCCCTTTAAGGGAGAAAACACAAAACACTGGAATAACACAAGAGGGGAAGGTAAAGTGCCTTTAAGAGGCGGGCAGGAAAAGGGAACACAAAGGGAAGGTATAAGGGAACGCCTAGGGACAGAGGAACTAGAGACTAGGAGAACTAGGGACAAGGAGAACTAGGGACAGAGGACTAGGGACAGAGAGAACTAGGGACAAAAGGGACAGAGGACTAGGGACTAGGAGAACTAGGGACAAGGAACTAGGTGGAACTAGAAAGGGGAGAACTAGGGACAAGGAACTAGGTGGAACTAGAAAGGGGAGAACTAGGGACAGAGGAACTAGAGAGGGGAGAACTAGGGACAGAGGGGACTGAGGCCCGCGGAGGCGGGCTGGGGACAGGGAGGAACTGGGGACTGGTGGGAAAACATCTGGGCCGCTCTGCAGAACAGAGGAGAGGGTTAATATTCAAAAGGGAACAAACAGAGCAGATGCAGAACAGTCCAAATAAACAAAGTAACAAAGTAATAATTTCTTCGTGTGACAAACACACAGGGGGAGATGTAATGTCCAAAAATACTATCTAAGTGAGAACAAAGACAGAGTGGGAGATGAAATGTCCAAACTACTAACTAAGTGAGAACAAAAAAGGAGGCATTACGCTGGGTGAGTGACTTAACAATCAAAACTCACCCAGGCGTATGCGTAATGGTACAGGAACAGCAGCGGGACGAGGGCAAGAGGCATTACGCTGGGTGAGTGACATCACAATCAAAACTCACCCAGGCGTATGCGTAATGGTACAGGAACAGCAGCGGGACGAGGGCAAGAGGCATTACGCTGGGTGAGTGACTTAACAGTCAAACTCACCCAGGAGGCAACACGCTGGATGAGTGACTTAACAATCAAAACTCACCCAGGCGTATGCGTAATGGTGCAGGAACAGCAGCGGCGGCGAGGGTGTCGCCACCGGGTAGCTGGCTGTCCGAGCCGAGGAACAGAGTGCTGGAACAGCGGCGGTGGCGAGGGTGTCGTCACCGGGTAGCCGACTGTCGGAGCCGAGGAACAGAGTGCTGGAACAGCGGCGGTGGCGAGGGTGTCGTCACCGGGTAGCCGACTGTCGGAGCCGAGGAACAGAGTGCTGGAACAGCGGCGGTGGCGAGGGTGTCGTCACCGGGTAGAACTATCTTCGTGAAAAATACACAAAGAGCAAGGTACCAAAACAAATACGAAGAGAATACTATCTTTGGTGTGAACACACACAGTGGGAGATGTAACGTCCAAAATAATATCCAAGTGAAACAAACGCTGGGTGGGTGACTGTCAGATTAAAAAGGTGGTAATTCTTCAGTGTTAGAAACACACGAAAACGGAGATGATCTAGACAGTCAAAACTCACCCAGACGTATGCGTAATGGTGCAGGAACAGCAGCGGCGGCGAGGGTGTCGCCACCGGGTAGCTGGCTGTCCGAGCCGAGGACAGAGTGGTGCTGGAACAGGCGGCGGTGGCGAGGGTGTCGCCACCGGGTAGCCGACTGTCCGAGCCGAGGACAGAGTGGTGCTGGAACAGGCGGCGGTGGCGAGGGTGTCGCCACCGGGTAGCCGGCTGTCCGAGCCGAGGACAGGGTGGTGCTGGAACAGGCGGCGGTGGCGAGGGTGTCGCCACCGGGTAGCCGGCTGTCCGAGCCGAGGACAGAGTGGTGCGCCACTGCTTGAGTGCGCGCCGGAACCGAGAGACGCATCTGGGTGCGTCTGCGTGGAGGAGTGTGCCAAGCACGAAGGTCTGGAAGATGCGCGTCTGCGCGCTGAGGTCTGGAGAGCGTGCCAAGCTCGAAGGTCTGGAAGATGCGCGTCTGCGCGCTGGTCCGGAGAGCGTGCCAAGCTCGAAGGTCTGGAAGATGCGCGTCTGCGCGCTGAGGTCTGGAGAGCGTGCCAAGCTCGAAGGTCTGGAAGATGCGCGGCTGCGCGCTGGTTTGGAGAGCGTGCCAAGCTCGAGGGTTCTTGGAAGATGCGCGCTGGTCTGGAGAGCGTGCCAAGCTCGAGCGTCCTTGGAAGATGCGCGTTGCGCGCTGAGGACTGGAGAGCGTCTGCGCTGGTCTGGATGTGCGTCAGGACGAACAGCTGCGCGGGGGTCTGCAGTGGAACGCTGGGGTGCCTCCCGTGGAATGACAGGGAGCGCAGACCAGTCTCCCCCACAGGCAACGGCGACAGCTGGCGAAGGCTGGAGAAAACATCTCGACGCCGGAGAATGGAACAGCATAGGCAGACAGAGGATCTCCCGAAAGAGTCTAGATGTTTAGAGAATATGACTCGGCAAGTATACAACACGACCCCACGCCGAAACGAGGGGAAGCGCCCTGGTATTTAAAGCCCACAGGGGGACTAATTAGCCTGCCACCACAGGTGCGAGAGATAATAGATAATCGAACAGGTGTGGCCACTGAGGGTAAAGAACGAGAGGGTGGGGGCTAGAGAGAGTGAGTGAGAAGGGAAAATAAACAGTATAGGCTTAAAGAAACAGAGAAAAGGTGGTGAGCAGCGGGCAAAACCTCACAAAGGCCATACCTTGCAAGTCAATCTCTTCTCTTGGTGCTTTAGATGAACTCTTTAAGGCACATTATGTGTTTGGCACAGCATACAACACCATGCTGCGCAACATGTACACGTTCCTCCAGACCACTGTGTATAGTATTGATGTTGGGAAAGTCAAGGAGAGTCCTCGTGTTGCTGAAGTTAGGGCGAGGTTGCTTCATTAGTGCATGAGGCTTCTCCTCCGCCATGAAGTGTTTTGATTGTCGGAAGGAGTTAGGTTGTACAAATAGGCTTGTTAGGCATTTGCGAATAGTTCACGGTTACGTTCAAGGAAAAAAGCTTCGCCTTAAATGTGCTCAGACTGGATGTGGCTATAGGTTTGGTACGTTTTCAGGTTTTAGGAAACATTTAGACAACAAACACACTGAGTATATTGACCAAGAGGTTGACACTGATGTTAATGTAAACAGTGTAGGAGAGGCGGTGATCGCTAATGTAGATGAGACCGCCACAACATCTGATGTCGATGCGACGGCCACATGTGGACTGTTCAGAAACTCTAATAGGAGCACTCTCGATACGTGTGCAACTGCTGTTGCACAACTCAAGGCTGCTGGAACCAGTCAGTCTACTGTAAAAAGTTTTGTCTCAACCATGGAAGAAGTGATTTCTGAGATTCATAGTCACGCTAAAGATGCAGCTCTACAGTGCTTATCTCCACAGGACACAGAAAATAAGAACAGCTTAGAACAGTCATTCCAAAAGTTGGAAAACCCATTCACACACTTAAATTCTGAGGCAAAAATAAACAAACACTTCAAAGAGAAATGGGGAAAAGTTGAACCCGTTGAAAAGGTGCTTGGCACAAGATTTGACAGCAGAAGAAACAAAACTACTGGGACATATGACCAGGTCATTGTAACTGATAAGTTTGCATATGTTCCCATTTTGGAAACGCTGAAGAGCATTTTTCAAAACCCAGAACTTGCAGACATGTTAAAGCCCAGGCACATGACTAAGGAAGGTGTGTATGCAGACTTGAGAGATGCCACCTATTTGAAAGAAAGTCCCCTGTTTTCAGTAGAAAAAGATTCCTTTCAAATTCAACTTTTTTATGATGACTTTGAAACTGCAAATCCATTGGGCTCTAAAAAGGGTATACATAAATTAGGTGGTGTATACTTTACATTAAGAAATTTCCCCCCAATCTATAATTCCTCTTTGATTAATATTCATTTGTGTGCTCTTTTCCATGCACAGGACATTAAGCGTTATGATTTCAATTTGATACTTGAGCCACTTGTCAATGATCTGAAAGTACTGGAGACAGAGGGACTTAAAATTCCCATGTTTAGACACGTAATTCGTGGTACCATAGTTCAGGTCACTGGGGATAACCTTGGCTTGCATGGTCTGTTTGGGTTTGTGGAGTCATTTGGGGCTCGGTATTGCTGTCGTTTCTGTCTCCTTGAGAAAGCTCGTTTTCAGACTGTATTCTGTGAAGATGATCCGGCTGTTGTACTAAGAACTGTTGAGATGCACGCACAACACTGTCAAACTATACAGACAGATCCAACGCTACCTCATATATATGGCGTGAAACGCAGTTGTCTGTTGAATTCACTTGAGTATTTCAACACAGCCACAAACTTCTCTGTAGATATCATGCATGATATTTTAGAGGGGGTTGCTCAGTTTGAGGTGAAACTTATTCTCAAGTACATTCTTCAGGAGAAACTTCTAAATGCTGAACAACTGGCTGGCAGAATACATGCTTTTGACTATGGTTACAATCAGCAGCGAAACCGTCCGCCAAGAGTCAAGTTGTTGGATGAAAGTAAGGATTTGGGGTTGAATGCCACACAGTCTTGGTGCTTGTTGCGCAATATGCCTCTGATATTTGGTGATTTAATACAGACTGATGATAAGTACTGGCATCTTCTGCTTTTGCTTCTACAGATTGTTAACATTGTATTTTCACCAGTCCTGTCATATGGCATGACCATTTATCTCAAACATGTAATCACTGATCATCATCGGCTCTTCAAGCAGTTATTTCCTAGAAGCAACCTATTGCCAAAGCATCACTTCATGATACATTACCCTCGTAATATAAGGAACATTGGCCCAATTCTGCACATGTGGTGCATGCGTTATGAAGCTAAACATAACTTCTTTAAGAGACAATTAAAAAGCTTTAAAAACATTACAAAGACATTAGCCCAAAAGCACCAAAGTTGTATGGCAATGTATCGGGAGTCCTTTACCAAAGAAAGATTAACCATAGGTCCAGGAAAGATGGTGGCACTTGTTGAGCTCAAAGAAGGTCCAGAGATTGCTTCCTTATTTGGAGATGTAACCAGTGTTTTTTCTGCCAAGTGGATAAAACATCATGGTACAGAGTACCGCTGTGACTTGATTATCTGTACTGAGGTAGCATTTGAGATGCCTGTGTTTTGTAAGATCAAGACTATTGCTGTGAAAGATGACAGTGTATTGCTCTGTGGAAAACTGATGGAAACCATGTGTTTTGATGACCATTACCATGCCTTTAAGGTCAGACTGCATCCAGACGGAGTTGTAAAGGTCTTGGATATAAATCAGCTGTGTTACTTTAAACCATTTGATATTCAAATGAATTATCGAACGACAGATTGCTCAAAGTATATTGTTCCATATTGCCACTTTATGCAGACCTGCTAATGTGATTGTTTTATTACTGCATCCAGACGGAGTTGTAAATAGGGTTGGGTACCGAAAACCTGTTCTAATAGCAACCGGTTCCTAACATCCGGTTCTGGAACCGGAAGTAACATATTTGCATTTCGATTCTTAATTTTTTATTTTTTTTACTTTGTTAATTAATACCATAGTTACAGTACAGCAACCAAATTAAACTGTATCAAGTCAACTGAAAATGTGAATAGTATGAAAAAATGTACACATTTTCAAAAAAAATCTGAACCGGAATCGTTCAAATCCAAACGATGCCCAACCCTATATAGTTGTAAAGGTGTTGTATAAATCAGCTGTGAAGTATTGTTCCATATTGCACTTTATGCAGACCTGCTGAGGTCAATGTATATTTATGTTTTATTTTTTTATAAGCCTGCCTGACCCTGCCTGACCAACAATAAAATTGTTGAAATCATTTTGTGGTAACTTGTGATTTTTTAATGTATATTGTATGTAAATGCAATTTCACACTATACAAGAGTAAATTAAGTGTAAAATTAACACCAGTGAGGTTTATTTTCACCAATATAGTGTCCGGTTTCATTGACACTGTGCAGTGTTAATGGGTGTTATTTGCAGAGCTGTTTTTTCACTACTAGTGAGTAAATTATCAACACAGTACTGTGTAATGTCAACACTTCAGCAGAGTTATTTGACCTCAGTGTTAACTTTTAATAACTCAATGCAGTGTTAATGAGCATTGGAATTCAACTCAATCAGAGTTAATTTGTTATCACATAAGAGTAAATTATCAACACTTCTGAGAATAATAATTACACTCTCAAGTGTTATTAAACCTATAGTGTAGTGTTAAATTTGTACTCTATTAGAGTTAATTTAACTCAAAAAATTTAACACGGGAGCAAGAGTCGATTTAAATAACACCGTACAGTGTAAGCGAGTGTTAAATTTGTACTCTATTTAGAGTTAATTTAACTCAAAAAATGTAACACAGGAGCAAGAGTCGATTTAACACTATTCGTAGTTGGAGTCATATACACTCTGGAATAGTGTTAAATTCGACTCTTTAAGTGTTAATTTGACACTGCGGATTTTACTGTGTAGATGTCCCTAGAAACCAAGAACATGCAAATGGCCCTTGTAGAAGTGGAGCAATCTTCCATTTACGTATGTATTTTAGGCAGATTTTCAGAAAATATGGCTAGGGCTTAAGAGGTTAACTATGAATGAACACAACGTTTTTTTTTTTTATCTACTTTTTCTGTAGTACTTCTGTTTTTCCCCCCATCCCAATTTACCTCTCATGCCAATTCTCCCTCCCCTGATCGTTGCTCACATATGCACCCCACTGGCCGGTTGTACGGAGGATAGAAGCCTTGCATCACATGTCCCTTCCGATACGTGTGGAGGCAGCCTGTCTCAAAACTTTTCACCTCCCAGCGCGGACTCTCATTTGGCGAGGAGTAACGTGTAGGAGGCTCACACTGCCCCCGCCATTTTCCTGACTTTGCTGTGCAGGCGCCCTAACAGACCTGTAGGAGTCGCTGTTCACAACGACCAGACTACCACCCTTCAACTTCCCACCCGCTAACTCTGCCAATTGAGTTAATATGACGGCCGGCCCAAGCCGGAGGCAACGCCGACAGCCGGATTCGAACCCGGTGTCTCTTGCGTTGGTGACGAGCGCAATGTCCGCTGCGCCACCCAGCCGCTTTCACAACACTAAGTTAACATCTTTAGACGTTTGAAAACCTTGTTCCACTGAACTTAATATGGTTCTTCCTCAGAGTTACTCGATTAACATGAACACTCACCTTGAAAAGCACCAAGTAGACAAACAGCGCATCCTTCATGGCAGCTCAGGCTTGTAAATGACATCTAGGAAAACAAAACAAGATGGAAGTTGGTGAGATGTTAACATCCCAGTCCATTGAAGACGATACAGTCTGGTCACAACCAGGTCATGTTCAGAAAACCGAAAGTCACCACTAACAATCTGACGGTAATTCCAGCATTTCAGTTTAGGTTTCATCAGCACAATGACTGCTGCAATTCACAAGAGGCTCAGTGCTCGTTAAACCTACCTCTGGAGACGTCACCTTCAGACAACTTCTCTGGAGACGTCACCTTCAGACAACTTCTCTGGAGACGTCACCTTCAGACAACTTCTCTGGAGACGTCACCTTCAGACAACTTCTCTGGAGACGTCACCTTCAGACAACTTCTCTGGAGACGTCACCTTCCTCAGGCTGAATCCCAACTGTAAGAAACAAACTGAACGTTATGAAGATGATCATATGATTCACACAGAAGCCAGTGCAGGTTTGAAGCCTCAGAAGAATTGGTTGAAACAAACTCGTCAGTTGTCGCATCGGACGGCACTTCCTATACCAGGTTCTCATCACAGACAAAAGGTTTGAGAAACTAACAGCCAACATGAACACTCACCTTGAAAAGCACCAAGTAGACAAACAGCACATCCTTCTATGGCAGCTCAGACTTGTAAATGACATCTAGGAAAACAAAACAAGATGGAAGTTGGTGAGACGTTAACATCCCAGTCCATTGAAGAAGATACAGTCTCGTTACAACCATGTCATGTTCAGAAAACCAGAGACAATGATAATGTTATACAGTTGATCACATCTTCACGGACAGGTTTGAAGACTCAATTGGTTAAGAAAAATAGTCAGTCATAGCATCGGACAGCACTTGCTACTCACAAAGCTGCATTAAAGGGATAGTTGTGATTTTTGGACCCCTTTCTTATTCACCAAGGATAATGTTTACCAGTGATGGGTATAAAAAAAAATGTCAAGATTTAAAAAAATGCGTATGTACATTTGTGTGTATGTACGTATGTAAGTATGGATATGTGCAGTTATGTATGTGTATGTGTATGTGGGTACACATACTATACCTAAATTTAAAATGACTTTCGTTGAAACAAGTATTAAAAAAAAAGGGTAATGACCAACTTAAAAATGAATGTTCATGATTCAGATTTCTTTATTCACCATTTTGTACAAAATGGAACGTGATTTGACATTAGTGTATGATTGATTTTTTCACAATTAGGAACAACATAATAATAAATAAATAAGTAAGTGCAAGACAGGACAGAACAGCGAGACAACAATAAGACAGTAAAGTGTAGTGGTAGGGGACATGGATACAGTGCAGCACAGTTCAAGTCCAGAGGTCCAGCCCTAGCAGCTCGCCATAGAGGGGGGGGGGTTATGATGTGATAACTTCACAAGAACTCACCTGCCAAGGAACCCAGTTGGAAGCTTGTGGCACTGGGTCCACTGCTCAAGTTAGATCGCAGCCATAAGATAATCCAACACTGCCTGAGGAAAGAGACCACTTTTATTGTATTTTATTTTTTTAGATGGTAAATTAACCAAAACCAGCTGCAGTTATCATAAAGTATCTTTAGAGTAAGATTAGCTGGTTTGCAACTCGTGGCACGCCCTACTGTATGATTGAACATTGTATTAACAGATTGCAGAATGGGTACACGGGAATGCAGACCAGAGAAAGACTTTCATCTTGTTTACATCAGGGTCCCCCATTTATAACACATAACATACAGATAGACAGTACTGCTACATCTATACATCTATGACATACCAGATTTACAAATACAGTACAGTTTGATACAAAAAGAGTCCAGAAAAGAGAGTATATATACATTTGACGTAGAAACTGTACACTGGAGGTGGAGTTATGAAAAATGCCTTTATGAACTTGAACCGTAATAGAAATGAAACAAGGTAGATATTAAGATCAGACTTAAAATGTTAGATCATGACTCCTGCAGCTCGTGCTGCTCTCCACGTGTCTCTACTGGCTGCACCGAGCTACAGCGCAGGCGCACCAGGCAGCCAACACCGGAAATAACCCCGTTTTGACCAGTTTATAAAATATATTTTAAATGTTTATTAGCAACGCCGAGCTTTCAAGCCCTCCCGCATCTCTGTCCGAGAGCCTCGTGCTGCTGTGAGGACCCGTGACACGTCTCTGTGATGCTTGTGTGATGAGCGGTTGGATCAGAACCAGGCCTTCATGGTCAACACTGTGGTTGGTTTCCTGTCGAGGAGCACGCGACTGTGGGGCGTCAGTCACGGATGAATGAATGAATGAAAACTTTATTTAACAGATTGCAGAATGGGTACAATACAGTACGGCTCAATAAATACAATTGTTAAGGGGATGCAGACCTGAGAAAGACGTTTGTCTTGTTTCCATCAGGGTCCCCCATTTTCAATTCATATAGACATTTATGACATACACAACATACATGACATTTATGGCATAGGGACATATAGGTATTTAGTACTGATACATTTGTGACATAACGGTATTCAAATATACAGTACTGTTACCCCTAGATCCTGACAGAGTATATACATATGATGGGGAGGGGACTGTACATTAGGAGGGGGTGGGTGGGTGGGAGGGAAATATACATACGGCGGGGAGGGAATATATACATGCGGTGGTGAGGAGACTGTCTATTAGGAGGTGGTGGGGGTTTTGGGCATTTACGGTGGCCAGTTTCGAATTGCAGCCTCCCGTAGGTGCTTAAGAGCGGTTTTGAATGTGGGCAGGGATTCACATTCCTTTACAGCTTTGGGTAGGGCGTTCCACATTGTTGTGGCATAATTGCGAAACGTGTTTCGTCCCTTGTTTGAGCCGAATCTGGGTTTAACATGATTTGTTGAGCTTCCTCTGGTGTAGTGGTTGTGGTATTCACTGACCTTTGGGAAGTATTTTGACATGTACATGGGCACCCCGGTCGTATAGTGTATCTTGTAGACCAGGCCCATTGCAAGTTGCTGTACTATGTCGTCTACTCTAAGCCATCCTAGGTTGGCAAAGTGGGCAGGGGTGAGGTGGGTTCTGGGGTTCAGGTCAAGTAGTAGTCTGACCAGTTTGTTTTGTGATGTTTGTAATTTTGTTTTAAGCGCCTTTGAGGTGCTTTGGTACCATGAGGTGCACGCATAGTCATAGTACCCTTGAATGAGTGCTCCTGCCAGAGTCTTCAGGGTATTCTTGTTTACCAGAGAGGAGATCCGGTACAAGAATCTAGTTCGTTGGTTGACTTTTTTTATTACATTGGATGCCATTTTGTCACAGGAAAGATTTGCCTCTAGGATGGAACCCAGGTAGGTAATTTCGTCTTTCCTTGTGACAATATTGTCACCCACTGTAACTGAGAATCCGTCGGTCTTGCTGAGTTTGTTATTTGAACCGAAGAGAATGGACTCTGTTTTGCCCATGTGTAATGATAGTTTGTTATCAGCGAGCCATATGCAGATTTTGCCTAGTTCCGTGCTGAGGGTTTTTTCAACCTGCAATTTGTTCTTGTCAGAGACCAGCAGGGCTGAGTCGTCCGCAAACAGGAACAAGTTGCAGTCACAGGCTGACGACATGTAATTTGCATAAATTAGGAAGAGTAGCGGTCCTAGTATGCTTCCTTGTGGAACACCACAGCTCACTGTGAGGGGGGGGGATAGAGTACCGTTTACCTCTACCATCTGTTCTCTCCCCTCCAGGTAGGATTGCATCCAGCTCACTGATAAGATATCAAAACCAATTGCTTTTAGCTTGTCCATTAGAATGGAGTGATTGACAGTGTCGAAGGCCTTTTGTAGGTCCAGCATGACCATGCCGCAGTATTTGCCCGCGTCCACCTCTTGTTTGATGTGGTCGTTCAAATAGAGGAGGCATGTGTCAGTGGAGTGGGACGTTCTGAAGCCAGATTGGAATTCGTAGATTAGATTTTTTTCCGCCAAGTACTTTTCGACCTGTTCATAGACTATTTTCTCCATGACTTTCGAGATGGAGGTAAGAATAGAAACAGGGCGGTAGTTGCCTGGGTCTAATTTGCTGCCCTTTTTGTGTAGAGGGGTCAGTCTCGCAATTTTGAAGTCCTTGGGGACGTGCCCCTGTTTTATAGAGAGGTTTATTAAGTGTGTGATGACTGGGGTGATGGCGGCTGCTGCGTCTCTGAGGAATTTGGAGGGGATGTTGTCATGGCCAGTGGCCTTGTTAGGTTGGAGGGCGCTCAGTTTATTGAGTACCTCATCTGTTGTTACCATTTCCAGCTTGAAGTCGTCTTTGTGGACCCCTAGGTTTTTGTAGTATGCTACTATGTGTTCTACCCCATAATGCCCTGAGTGGGAGGGTAGTTTGTTTACCAGTGTTGTGGCTATGTTTGTGAAGAACGGGGACGGGGCTAGCAGGGAGCTAAGCTAGCAGGGAGCTAAGCTAGCTCAGTGAAAATGTAACCAGTAACACTTTATTGTATCAGAGAACCATCCATTCAAACAATAACCAGGTTATATATCTACCTCAGTATCCAGTGCATCTGTTAGAAAGCTGGTATTCTGACGAAAACGAGCCTAAACCTCACACTACTGCGACCAGCAGCACTAGTAGTGCCCGAGCCACGTGTCGCGAGCTGCGCTCAGCAGCACTGTCCTCTGCAGAAAGACCTGCGCAGCCGCAGGAGGGGCACGGCACTCTCTGCGCCTCCTCCATGCTGCTTCCTTGTTGTTGTGATCAGCTGACCGGCCGACCAGGAAGTGCACGAGGAGGGTATATCTGCAGAGCCGCAGAGTAGGGTATATCTGCAGAGCCGCACGGTGACTCCAGATTACAACTGCAGTGGATGGAATGCATTGCCATGGGTTACTTAGTTTTTAAATTTTAAATAGTAACCGTTACTATTTAAAATCAACATGCTCCAATTATTCTTTCTGTCTTTCTGTTTCTGGTTATAATCCATTTAGACACTAAAGGTACGTTGTATTATTATTAGGGCTGTCAAAATTAATGCTTTACTCTGGAGATTAATTTGAATTCTTTAAAGCGTTAAAAAAATGTAATCTAGATAAAACCTATGGAGTGAAAAATGTTCAATATTGTCCTGTAAGGGTTTGGCCTGTGTTGCTACACGGACACATTTGTATGTTGCACGTTAGTTCCTGACTGACCTAGAATTAAAGAGTCAACGTGATCACATCTCTCCGTCTATTATTATCTGTGAACTAAAGGTATAAGGTTTACACAACATGGTGTCAGAAGTGGGGTCACTTAGTAAGAAGACGAACTATACAAAATAAAAAAGAGAAAGACGACGACAAAATGGGAGATGAAGCAGCCCCGTTGCCGTTGTGGTAATATTGAGTTGAGTTTCATAAATAATATGTGTGAATAATTAGAGAGTCATAATGTAGGAGAGACAGACATTTCACACCAACCCCCTCGCATGAGAAGGCTGCATACCCAAATGGTATATAGGGGAATAGTTACAAGTCACAAAGCCCTCACTCAAACTGACTGTATGTAAATGCTGATTACATGCTGAAGAGTCATGGATCTATTAATCAACTGTTTAGTATCAAAAGAGTAAACCATAATATTAGAAATAAGGTTTGAAGGGTGATTACACTCGTGTTAAAGAAGTCATCACAGCTACTCTGCCAACTAGCAGGGGTGACGAGAGCTACTCTCCACCCCCACTCTGTAATCAGATTAGTACTATATGGTAATTTGGCCCAAAGTGTCAAAGTGTATTCACACCCCCCACCAGAAGGACATCAGGCCAGCCCCCCCCCCCGTGAGAAGACACACAGAGGAACCCAGAGGGAGGGGCTGCCAGCACCACAGGACACCGCTCACAGAAGGCGCCCACAGGAGATGCATGATTGGATCAACTGTAATAGTGAACTGTATTCTATTTTGGCTAGAAATGGTAGTATAAAGGAGGGGACATTTTGGTAATTCGGGAGCTCTCAGACCGGAACCAACCCAGGGGGTCTGGGGGCTCCACCGCTCCTTCGACCATCGAGAGACTGCTGTGCTGTTTGCATTTTATGTGAGTAAATCATGGGAAAACACCATTTGTTGTTTAAAGTTTAGTGTAAATCCTTAATATCTGAAACCAGATTTACTCATGTATAAATGTGTGCAGCATGGTCAATGTATGTTCAGATTATGTTACCGACTGTTTTATGTACATTATTGAGGTTGGAGATGCAAACCTGATTGTGATATTTCTGTACAACAGACAGCTCTGTTAATGTTCTCTGATAATCTTTTGTATGTAAAAGGCAACCTTTTATTCACTCTTGGCCCTGACTCCAATAAATCAGCTGAGTTGAACTACAGTTCTGGTTTGTCTGGCGTACACGTTTTATTCCTCATCTGCTAAGTCAGATGAGGAGACCAACAATTCTATCAAGTATGAATCTTTCCTCCTCCTTCCAGATAGTCAATCTCATTGTGTTGTACTACAATAACCTCAAATTATTGTAGAAAGTCTGTGGGAATTTACCACACCGTCGCTGCCACAGTTGGCTCCGCCAGGCAGGTTCGACTTCAATAACATTAATGACTGGCCGAGATGGATGAAGCGCTTTGAACGCTATAGAATAGCGTCTGGTTTGGATAAACAGTCAGAAGAATTCCAGGTAAATGCCTTCATGTATGCAGCGGGAGACGATGCCGAAGACATATTAAGTGTTTTGCCGCTCACAGAGGAACGAAAAAAGAAATACAAAGACGTCACGGATGCGTTCAACGCACATTGCGTCAGTAAGAGGAACGTCATATTTGAAAGAGCATGTTTCAACAGAAGGAACCAAGAACCGGGTGAGAATGTTGAATCCTTTATCACTGCTGTGCACACACTGGCTGAACATTGTCAATTTGGAACCCTAAGAGAAGACTTGATAAGGGACAGGATTGTAGTAGGCATAAGAGATGCCAAGCTATCAGAAAACCTGCAAATGGATGCAGATTTGACTCTGGAAAAGGCAATGACTAAAGTGAAGCAGAGTGCAGCAATAAAGAAACAACAGCCCGTCTTAAGAGGCACTGAGCAGCAGGCAGCTGCACAAGTGGAGGCCATACAAAAAAATAGATGGCAGAAAGCACAACAATACAGAACTGACACACAGTCTCCTGGATGTGGCAGATGTGGAAATGTAAAAAGACACATGTGGAAAGAATGCCCTGCCCGGGATGCTGAGTGTAGAGTGTGTCATAAAAAAGGACACTTTGCAAAGACATGCAGAACAGGAAAAGGGGTCCATGACATCACACTGGCACACACAGAGACTTCTCAAGATGAAGAGGAGGACTTTGCGTTCCTGAACGTAGTGAACCTAGAGGAACCTGAAGATGAATGGCTGGAACTGTTAGAGCTGAATGGACAGGAGGCCATATTCAAGCTGGATACAGGGGCCCAGGTCACAGCGGTGCCGAGCAGCATGCACTCAGTTGAAAAACATGGGAATCTACAGCCACCACAAAAAGTACTGTATGGACCAGGAAAATACAAGTTAAATACAAAAGGCTGCTTCAGTGGTGAGCTAACCATTAGAAAGAGAACAACAGCACAATTAATCTATGTTGTAGAAGAACTAACCAGGCCCCTCCTAGGCCTTCCTGCAATAGAGGCGCTTGGACTCATAAAGCGGCTGCACACAGTCGCAGCCCAGCAAGAGGATGTCAAGGTTCAATACCCAAAAGTATTCTCAGGCTTAGGGAAGCTAAAGGAGCCCTACAAAATTGAGCTAGAGCCCGATGCTGTCCCATACGCCCTGTCAACTCCACGTCGTGTGCCCTTGCCCCTACGAGAGACAGTGAGAGCAGAACTGGAGCGCATGGAGAAGATGGGGGTGATTTCCAAAGTGACACTACCAACACCGTGGTGCGCAGGCATAGTCGTGGTTCCCAAGCCGACTAAAGGAAAAATACGGCTGTGTGTAGATATGACACCTTTGAACAAATATGTCAGAAGAGAGAGACTCATCCTCCCAGCGGTGGATGAGACACTTGCCATGCTTGAAGGGGCGAAGATATTCACAAAGTTGGATGCTACTGCTGGCTTCTGGCAAATCCCGCTGTCAGAGGAAAGCAAGCTACTCACAACCTTCATCACACCGTTCGGGCGGTATGCATTCAATCGCCTCCCGTTTGGGATTTCATCTGCCCCAGAGCATTTTCAACGCTGTATGTCACAGATGATAGAAGGCTGCACAGGTGTCCAGTGTCATGCTGATGACATACTGGTGTACGGAAAGGACATACAGGAGCATAATGAGAGATTGCACAGGGTCCTAAAGACACTGCAGGCAGAAGGCCTGACACTGAACAGTGAAAAATGTGAGTTTGTAAAAAACAGTATAATGTTTCTGGGTCACCGCATCACAGCAGACGGGGTGGCCCCGGATCCAGCTAAGGTCAGAGCAATCTTGGAGATGCCTGAGCCTACCGACGTCGAAGGAGTGAAAAGACTGATGGGGATGGCCCAATATATAGGCAAGTTCTCACCTCATCTGGCCTCGTACACTCGCCCAATCAAAGACCTGTTGTGCGGGAAGAATGAATGGGTCACCGTCTGGGAGGCCCCACAAAAAGAAGCTTTTCAGAGACTGAAAGCGGAGTTAATTTCCCCGCGGGTGTTAGCCCCGTACTCACCTACAGCAGAGACGTGCGTATCGGCCGATGCCTCGTCCTACGGTATCGGAGGCGTTCTGACGCAACAGACAGATGGGATATGGAAGCCGGTCGTGTTCATCTCTAGGAGCCTGTCAAGCCCAGAGAAGAATTACGCCCAGATAGAAAAGGAGGCGTTGGCAGCCACATGGGCATGTGAGCGGTTGTCATCCTACCTTCTGGGGGTCAGATTCAGGCTAGAAACTGATCATAAGCCACTAGTGCCATTGCTGAGTAACAAAGCACTAGATGAGCTCCCACCCAGAGTTCTGAGGTTTCGGCTGAGACTGATGAGATTCACATACGATATTGTACATGTGCCCGGTAAGTGCTTGATAACAGCAGACACATTGTCGAGAGCTCCTGTCAAGCACACGCTCACACAAGAAGAAATGGACAGGGAAACAGAAGTCAAAGTGTTTGTGGATGCAGTTGTGCAAAGCCTCCCAGCCACGGAAGCTAGGCTGAGGAGCATACAGGAGAAACAGGGTGTTGACCCTGTCTGTGCAAAGCTCATCAGATACTGTAAGACAGGTTGGCCTGAGAAGCATGACCTCCCACCGGAGTTGGGGACATACTGGCCAGAAAGAGAGAACCTCACACTGGCTGGTGAGCTACTGCTGCGTGGTCAGAGGATCGTGATTCCCCAATGCATCAGACAGGAGGTGCTTAATGACCTGCACGCTGGACATCAAGGAGTTGTCAAGTGCAGAGCAAGAGCACGCCAGTCAGTCTGGTGGCCCGGACTGTCGGTATACATCAATCAGCTGGTGGAAAAGTGTGACACATGTTCACAACACAGGGCAGAACGCAGAAAGCCCTTGGTCCCCACACCAGTGCAAGAAAGGCCCTGGCAGCGGGTCGCTACTGACTTGTTTTTCTGGGAGAAGAAGACTTATATGGTGATTGTGGACTTTTTCTCACGATATATAGAAGTTGCCCATCTTAAGGTAGCTTCGGCGGAGACAGTCGTGGCTGCGCTGAAAGACGTGTTCAGCCGTCACGGGACACCGCAGACCCTGGTTTCGGACAATGGGCCCCAATACAGTGGGTTACCCTTCCAGAGCTTTGCGGTTGAGTATGGTTTCACCCATGTGACTAGCAGTCCACGGTATCCGCAGGCAAACGGAGAGGCTGAGCGGACCGTGGCTACAGTGAAGGGGCTGTGGAAAGGAGGAGGCGACAAGGCAAAGGCGCTGTTGGCATACCGCGCCACGCCCCTGGAGAGCGGTTATTCCCCTGCACAGCTCCTCATGGGGAGACAGATTCGCTCCAACATACCACAACTCCCAAAGACTCTACTCCCTCGCTGGCCAAACATCAGAGACTTCAGGAAGTCGGAGATGCAGGCAAAAGAGGATCAACAACGTCGCTACAATCTACGTCACGGAGCCCGTCCCTTACCTACGCTGCAGTGTGGCCAAAATGTGTGGCTCCCCAAAGAGAACAGAGGAGGGATTGTCATACAGCAGGCGACAACGCCCAGGTCATATATCGTACAGACGGACGAAGGACCGTTGAGAAGAAATCGTGCTCACCTGCGCACTCTTCAGCAACCTGCTCCACAGGCAACAACACCTGAGATACCTGAGCCTACTGTGGAACAAGGTAACTCAGAGACACACCCATACCAGCCAGCTCAAAGTGCCAGTGACATTAGAAATGACAGACATTCTGATAACACCAAAGTGCCCTATGTGACCTCCTCTGGCAGAGTGTCACGTCCTCCGGTTAGATTGGATATGTGAGAGACGGGGGGGGGGGGGTGAATGACTGTTTGAAAAAAAAAAAAATAGAGAGGAAAGATGATGTGATTTGCATCTGTTCATAATCTCAGTAAGAGATGCAAGACAAGAGAGTCAACGTGATCACATCTCTCCGTCTATTATTATCTGTGAACTAAAGGTATAAGGTTTACACAACAAATATAATATAAGAAAGCGGTCTAGCTGAGTCAATGTTGATGGTTTTGTTGAACATTTGTATTTCACAGGAGAGAAACTGTATTCAAAGAAAGCTATTAAAATAGTCTTTGAATCTAAATATACTTTCTTTGTGTTGATTTTACATTAATTCCATGATTTTACTCAACTAAATATCTGTTAGAAGCTTCGGTCTTAAGTAGAAAAATGCTATTTTTAATCTAGATTAATTACAGAAAGTTGTGAGATTAAGTAGTTAATTTTTTTTAATCTATTGACAGTACTAATTATTATATTATCTAATAATAATAATAATGACTTGGATTTATATAGCGCTCTTCATGACACCCAGAGCGCTTCACAGAGTCCATTATTCGTTCATACACAGTCATACCGGTGGTGGTAAGCTACAATTGCAGCCAGAGCTGCCCTGAGGCAGACTCACGGAAGCGTGGCGAATAATCATCGCCTACGGCCCCTCCGACCACCACCAACATTCATTCACATGCAGACACGTTCACACGAGGCAAGTAGGTTAAGTGTCTTGCCCAAGGACACAACGGCAATGGGATGGACATGGGCTTGAGCGGTATTCGAACCACCAACCATTATGTGTATGTGGGCTGCCTTCATGTGATATTGATGAATACAAATACGTTTGACTTGTAATATTCAATAATGTGACAATCAATATAGCAGTGCAGTGAAGCAACGTAGTTCCCACAACAACACAAGGTCATGATGATCAGTATCTGCGTTATTTTTTTTCCTAGCCGCATTTGTCGGAGACGCTCTCTGATTGGCCGACGCCTGTTTCTATACACTGGTTAAGCTTATGTAGCATCCTGAATATTCTGCTAAGTATTCAGAAGTGCTGACTAACTTGTTACTTCCCCTGTGTGTGTATAAAGTGTGATAAACAGTGTTCCTTTTGATATCTCGCCCGGACTACTAATGATGCGAGGTGCTCCTCTTTCTCCGGCTTCGATATGGTTCACTAACATGACATTGAAGCATCTTTCTCCCTGCGGTTGCCAGCAGGGGGCAGTGGTGGCAGGTGGAGCTGAGGGGAGAGAAGCAACGAGCGAGAGATGATTACCTGGAGGGCGGAACAGAAGGAAGTCCTCTTTGACAGTGAACTCGGACGTGAGCGGTCGCAACAGGCGTGTGCTTTGAAGAGTCCCATTGAAGAGTCCCGTTGGAGAGCGACGGGTGATAGAGAGTACTTGCTAGATAACGTGTTATCCTAGAAGCGATAGTGAAGTGTGTGAGTAAGCGATACGGAAAGAAGAACCAACGTCCATAGATAACGTGTTATCCCAGAAGTGTGAGCGGTGTATTAGCATGCTGCTAACGGCTATAGTGACTCAAGTATATCACCAGGCGAGCGTCGCTGAAGACCGGTGGTGCATACAGCCACGTTGCGTTAGTAGTACAGACGATAGCAGGAGGGTTCACTAAGACCCACAGTTTAGCTGTGTTTAAGGTAGCCAAACAGTTTAGAGCGCGCCAGCCCAGACAGCAGCCCGCAGTGGACGTCTCATCGACACCGCAGAGGACACCTCTCCCACCAGCAGAGGTCGCCACAACACAGCACGCTCCTCCAGTTCCACCACTGCCCATGCTGTCTACCCCAGCCCGCTGGCTGTGCTCGCGGGATCGCCCGACGCCATCTTGTCACCCGGACGAGAGGTGATGAGAGTGGGTCCGCCATCTTGGCTAAGTACAACGGTACCTTGTGTGCCCACAACAGTATCCATTCGAGCGAACGCTAACGACCAGTGTCCAGGGGTACCCCAAACATTATAAGCTGGCTTTAGTGTAGGTTTTATTTGGTAACGTGGGCCCACATGTAAATGATTTCTTTTGTATTTGTGAATCACTGTGACGTTCTTGAATTCCCATTGAACTCCTTACCATGTGCCTGGGTCTTCCCCTAAGCATATTCGTTGAGGGTCTATACAGGTGGTCAAGGAAGGGTACTGCTTAAAGGGAAGCCCAATATAACTATTGAACTGACAGTCACCGGGTGTGGGAGGGCTAACGGAGGTACTGGGGGAAGTGAGAGTGTGTGGGGAGCTACTGCTGACCGACTTGGAAGGCGAGGAAGACCAGAGTACCACCCCCCAGGTTAGTAAATCCTGGGCCCCATCCGCTCCTGCTGCCCGCCCTCCAGAACGACGTTCCGGGCCCAAAGACGGGGGTGCAGATAGATCGAACTCTACTGTATCCTGCTACCAGGTGGCTGTGTATAACTACTCCCATAAGCAGGGATAATCCACCCTTCTATACTTGGGCACTGTTTCGAAGTTGGTTAAGGTTAGAGTTTGTCTTAGAGCAGGGCGATAGAACCATAGATATATATTACTTACTTACTTAGGCCCATCGCTCCCAATGGACGACTTTTCTCCATCCAACACGGCTTTGGGCTGTCCTTTCTGCCTCCCCCCAGGTAGTTCCTCGTCTCTTGAGCTCTGCCTCAGTGTCCCGCCTCCATGTGTTCTTAGGCTGCCCTCTCTTCCGCTTCCCCTGGGGATTCCAAGTCAGGGCCTGTCGTGTAGTACTGGTAGCCGGTTTCCTCAAAGTGTGGCCTATCCATCCCCACTTTCATCTCAGGATCTTCTCCACTGGTTCCTGTCTTCCTTTCAGCCATAGTTCCTCATTCTTGATTTTGTTTGGCCACCGGATTCCAAAGATGCGTTTCAGACAGCTGTTTATAAAGGTCTGTATCTTCTGCAATGTTCTTTTCGTCATTCTCCAAGTCTCTGAACCGTAGAGAAGGACGGATTTTACATTTGAATTGAAGAGCCGCACTTTGGTTGTCATGGCGATGTCCTTGGAGGACCAGATGTTCTTCAGAATGATGAAGGCTGCTCTGGCTTTGCCTACTCTGGCTATGACATCGCCATCTGTGCCGCCCTTCTTATCCAAGATGCTGCCTAGGTAAGTGAAGGAGTTGACTTCCTGTATGGATTCATCACCTACTGTGACTGTGTTGTTGGTAGAGGTGTTGATCATCATTAGGTTGGTTTTCTTCCTGTTTATTCTCAACCCAGTCTCAAGGGATGTAGTTGCCAGCTTGGTTGTCTTGTCCTGCATCTGGTTGTAGTTGTGTGACAGGAGGGTCATCAGCAAAGTCGAGGTCATCCAGTTGTGTCCATAGGGTCCACTGTATGCCGTTTTTCTTTCCTTTTGTGGTGGTCTTCATAATCCAGTCTATGACTAGGAGGAAGAGAAAGGGCGATAGGAGGCATCCCTGACGCACACCGGTCTTGACCTCAAAACTCTCTGACAGTTGGCCTGCATGTAAAACTTTGCATGATGTTCCTTGATAGGTGTTTTGAATCAGAGTGATGATTTTCTTTGGGATACCATAATGCCTCAGCAGTTTCCACAGAGTCTCTCTATCCACGCTGTCAAAGGCTTTTTCATAGTCTATGAAGTTTATGTATAATGGAGAGTTCCATTCGATGGATTGCTCTATAATGATGCGCAGGGTGGCGATCTGGTCCGTGCAAGATCTGTTGCTCCGGAAGCCTGCCTGCTGGTCTCGAAGCATGGGATCCACAGCAACACTCATTCTGTCCATTATAATTCTGTTGAGTACTTTTCCCGGTACTAAGCATTATTCCTCTGTAGTTGTTGCAGTTGGTGAGATCTCCCTTTTTTGGTAGCTTGATGATGATTCCATCTTTCCATTCTTCTGGAATCTTTTCTTCCTCCCAGATCTTGGTGAAGAGGCTATGAAGCATATCTACTGCAGTCTTCAAGTCGGCCTTGATGGCTTCTGCTGGTATTTCATCTGGTCCTGCAGATTTTCCATCCTTCGTTGAGATAATAGCTTTTTTGATCTCTGCTTTGCTGGGTTTATCACAGTTTATTGGAAGTGTTCTCTCCGCTGGTGTAATGTCCGCTGGCTCTGTCGGGGCTGGTTGGTTCAGTAGTTCTTTGAAATGTTCAGCCCATCTTCTCCGCTGCTCCTCTGTTGTTGTAAGTGGGTTTCCCTGTTTGTCTTTTACCGGTTTGTCCGTCTGTTGGAACTTGCCTGCTAACTTCCTAGTGATCATATAGAGGTCTTTCATGTTGCCTTGCCCTGCCGCTGTTTCTGCTTGTTTGGCTAGGTTGTCTATGTGATCTCTTTTATCCTTCTTAATGCTACTCTTCACCTCCTTATTGGCTTGGGTGTATTCTTCCTGTGCCTTTGCTTTTGCTGATCTTGTTTTGCTTGTGTTCAGTTTCTCTTTCCTCTCCTTTCTTTCTTTCAGTTTCTGGTGTTTCCATTGAGACCCATTCCTTGTGTTTTGTCTTCTTTCCCAATATTTCTTTGCAGGTGTCCCGCCACAACGTCTTTGTGTGCTGCCATTGAGTTTCTATGTCCACATCTGTGTCTTCATCCTGTTCCTGTAGTTGCTGGTACCTGTTGGTAAGGCTGATCTGGAATCTACTCTGTATTTCTTTGTTCCTAAGAAGTCCAATGTCATATCTGGTTCTTGCGCCGGTGGTTGTGGCGTACTTCTTCAGACGTAGTTTTATGATCGTCAGCACGAGATGATGGTCTGATGCCACGTCTGCCCCTCTCTTGACTCGTACATCTTGCCATGACCTCCTGAACTTTCTGTTGATGCATATGTGGTCTATTTGATTCTCCGTAACTTGATCTGGAGATCTCCATGTGGCCTTGTGGATACGTTTGTGGGGGAAGATGCTGCCTCCTATTACCAGTTGGTTGAGGGAGCACAGGTCTGCAAACCTTTCTCCATTTTCATTCATCTGCCCCAATCCATGTACGCCCATGATGTCTTCGTAGCCCGGGTTGTTGGCTCCTATCTTGGCGTTGAAATCACCCATGAGGATGGTGATATCTTTTTCTCTCCGTTCGTCCAGTACAGCCTGCAGTTGTTCATAGAAATTGTCTTTCTTCTCATCTTCGGTGTCGTTTGTCGGCGCGTAGCACTGAATGATGGATAGTCTGATGTTGTCCTTCTTAGTGGTGAACTTGGCGGTGATGATTCGTGGGTTCACCGGTTCCCAACCAATGAGAGAGTGCTGTGCCTCCGGAGCCAGCATCAGGGCCACCCCTTCCGTGTGTGGGGCGCCTTCTTCTGTATGACCGGAGTAGAGCACCATCTCCCCAGATGCCAATCTCAGTTGCCCTGCTTGTAGCCACCTTGTCTCACACAAGCCAAGGAGAGAGATGTTGTAGTTCCTCATCTCCTGTGCTACCTGGACTGTCTTCCCTGGTTCGTACATCGTCCTGATGTTCCATGTGGCAATTCTGGTGGTTTTCCTGGGGGTTAAGAGGGGAGTCGGCCTTACAGCTTCCTTTCGGCTTTCACTGCACGGCGTCATGCGCCTCCTGTGTGGGAGCCCTTCTTTTCCCAGGTCGAGTTGGTTTTGAATTATCGTAGATGCTTTAGTAACATGCTTTTTTTCCAGGTAGGGTTGTTGGCCCTACGCAAACCCATTTAACCTCTGGGGGAGGGTTTTGGAGTTGGCTTGTTAGTCCTCTTCCCACGCCTATTGTCTTCCAGGTGATGGATTGCAGCCTCATACCACGTGAGGCCAGACAGGCTGAGGGTTGTGTACAAGCTGTCTCGGCACGTCAAGCCCAACCAACTCCTGCTACTGTGTATTGAAAGCTGCACTAGGCAAGCTAACCCTACCAGCAACGCAAGCTATTGACCTGTTAAAACGGTGGTTTAAAAACTTGTCTAGTACACATATATATCTATGGATAGAACGCCAGGTGTGAATGAATGAATGAAAACTTTATTTAACAGATTGCAGAATGGGTACAATACAGTACGCGTGTTGCTTATTAACAGCGGAGAAGTGCAAGAATGTGACCATGTGACCGCGGCAGCGCGAGAGAGCGGCAGTGCGGAAATAGGCTGTCTATTGCCATTCTCTAAGACAAACGCTAACCTTAACCAGCTCCTTAACAGCGCCTAAACTTAACCCTTCTAACCTTAACCAACTCCGAAACAATGCCTAACCTTAACCTTAACCTTAACCTTAACCATGCCTAACCTTAACCTTAACCATAGAAAGAATATTGCCATTCTCTAAGACAAACTCTAACCTTAACCAGCTCCTTAACAGCGCCTAAACTTAACCCTTCTAACCTTAACCAACTCCGAAACAATGCCTAACCTTAACCTTAACCTTAACCATGCCTAACCTTAACCGGCGAAAGAATACACGTTAAAAAGAAAGAAAAAAAAATTTATGGGATTCGAACTTGTCACCAACGGACCGCAGGACCGCAGGACGGCAGCGCTGCCAGGTGAGCTTCGAATGAAAATCATCACGGATTACGGCTACATAATGCCGCAAGCTCTGCCGCAAGCTCTGCCGCTCCGCTCCGCGGCAGAGCAGAAGCTCCGCTCTGCGGCTGCCGCGCCTGCCGCGGGGCGTGTCGCAGCCAATCAGGGAAAACGCGGAAGCACTCGGCAGGGGTGGTAGTGCAATACCCGTGGTACGCTCGGCTGAGCGCACCACTCTCTGTAGGGCCTTCTTGTCCTGTGCCGTGCTGTTTCCATACCAGGCAGTGATGTTTCCAGTCAAGATGCTCTCTACAGCTCCAGAGTAGAAGGACTGGAGTATCTTCCCAGATACTCTGAACTTCCTTAACTGTCTCAGGTGGTAGAGGCGCTACTTTGCCTTCTTTACGACTGAGTCTATGTGTGTTGTCCATGTCAGGTCCTCTGAGATGTGGACCCCCAGGTACTTAAAGCTGCTCACCCTGTCCCCGGTGGCCCCGTTTATCATCAGTGGTGTGTGTGTCTCCTGCTGTCCTCTCCTATAATCCACGATCAGCTCCTTGGTTTTACCAATGTTCAGGAGCAGGCTGTTGTTGTGCTTAGTTGTGCTTAGTATCACATAGTTCAATATTCAATATTTGATCACCAAACCCCCCCCAAAAGCATAAAAAGGCCCCTCCCACCCAAAAATGTTCAATGTCCCAATGTTCAGGAGCAGGCTGTTGTTGTGCTTAGTTGTGCTTAGTATCACATAGTTCAATATTCAATATTTGATCACCAAACCCCCCCCAAAAGCATAAAAAGGCCCCTCCCACCCAAAAAGGCCCCCCGAAAATAGCACAGGCCCAGTGCCCTTTTCAGCCTTTGAGCACCTGCCCCTCTAAAGTCCTGTGCACGTCCCTGCGTCCTACGCCAACTACACTGGCTTCCCATTAAACACAGCATAGACTACAAGATCCTCCTCCATACATACAAGGCCATCCACAACCTCGCCCCTCCATACCTGTCCGACCTCCTCCACATCAACATTCCCACCCGGTCCCTCAGGTCTGCCTCCTCCATCAACCTGACCGTCCCCCCAGCCCGTCTGTCCACCATGGGGTCAAGAGCCTTCAGCCTTTTAATTGTTGTACGGCGACCTTGAGTGTCTTGAAAGGCGCCTTATAAATAAAATGTATTATTATTATTATTATTATTATTATTATTATTATTATTATTATTATTATTATTATTATTATAAAGACACTATGGTCAGGCACTCTACTACTGGCCCCTGAGCAGCTAACACTGGAGCGGTTAAAGCTGAGGTGCCTTGCTCAAGGGCACAGCTAGCAGGCACGTGCACACATAGAGCCCAATGGGTGCACAAGCACCTGCCCTTTTGTGCCTCATAAAAAAGTGCCCTTTTTATGCCAATTATTTTTACCATATTTTCTTTTTTACCTCCATATAGAGAGAGTGATCTGCAATCTGCTTGGGTTGGGGGTGCAATTCCTAACAGGCTCAACCATATGGATAAAAGTTCCCATATTATGTGCAAACTAAAAACAGATATTACATTACATTACACAAACTACAAACAGATATTACATTACATTACACAAACTAAAAACAGATATTACATTACATTACACAAACTACAAACAGATATTACATTACATTACACAAACTAATGCACCACCTTTGGCTGATAGTTCAGTTCAGTAGTTTTTTATTTCGGGCTTTCGACACATAACAACGGTCATTCCATAAATCACCACACTTTTACCAGCTGCTATTGCAGCATTGTCCAATTGTCCGAAAAGGGCTAGGGAGAAGCACTAGGCTTGTCGGGCCCTACCCCTGAAGACTTACGCTTAAAAAAAAATCATTTTATTTACATACATACATAGTAGATACATATAGTACACATTTCAGTGCACACATATAGTACACATTACAGTACACATTACAGTATAGTATACCTGCAGTATATAATAGTATATATAATAGTATATAGTACATAATAGTGTATACAGCACATATATAATTTGATGTGAGATATAAAGTACATGATATATACAATACAATATAGTACCATAATATAATAGTACATACTGCAAATATAGTTCAATATAATATACAAATGAATTATAATATGATTATATAATGTGATATGATATAGCGCACAATACAGTATCATACGTATTTATTATTATTATTATTAATTGTTTTAAATATGCCATTAAAGCTCTTCTTCCCTTCTGTAATAGATTTTTTTAGTCTAGATTTGAATTGATTTATGTTTTCACAGTATTTTTGCTCATCCTGTAGCCCATTCCACAGGGTGGCTCCGTAAGAGGAGATACACATTATTTTCAGGTTGGTTTTCATCACAGGTTTTTTGAAGTTCAATGGTCCTCTGAGGTTGTATCCCCCCTCTTTATCCAGAAATGTGCTTCTTACATTTACCGGTAATTGATTATTTCTTGCTTTGTACATAACTTGCAGAGTTTTAAAGTTTACCATATCAATGAACCTCAAAATGTGTGACTGTAGAAACAGTGTGTGTGTGTGGTCCCGATATCCTGCATTGTTTATTACTCGTATTGCTCTTTTTTGTAGGATAGTCAATGTATTTATGGTTGTTTTGTATGTGTTACCCCGTACCTCTGTGCAGTAATGCAGGTAAGGCAAGATCATTGCACAGTACAGAGTGTGCAATGAGTTGGGATTGAGTACATGTCTCACCTTACTAATAATTGAGATGCTCTTTGCCATCTTAGCCCTCACATATTCTATATGGGGTTTCCAGCCGAGTTTATTGTCTAAAATCACTCCTAGGAATTTATTTGCATATACTATTTCTATTATATTATTATCTATTATGGCTGATAGTAATTTATTAATTTCTTAGGATTTATTTTGGTCTAATAAATGTTTAAGGTTCTTAGATGGATCCCCTGCTGCCTCCTCCTCCTCTTCCTCCTCCTTCTCATCCTCATCTTCCTCCTCCTACTCTTCCTCCTCTCCCTCTTCCTCCTCCTCCTAATCCTCCTCTTCCTCATCCTCCTCCTCCTGCTCCTAATCCTCCTCTTCCTGCTCCTAATCCTCCTCTTCCTCCTCCTCCTCCTGCTCATAATCCTCCTCTTCATAATCCTGCTCTTCCTCCTCCTCCTCCTCGTCCTCCTCCTCATCCTCCTAATCCTCATATTCCTAATCCTCCTCATCCTCCTCCTCCTCTTCCTCATTCTCCTCCTCCTCTTCCTCCTCCTCTTCCTCCTCCTCCTCCTGCTCCTCCTCCTGCTCCTCCTCCTGCTCCTCCTCCTCCTCCTAATCCTCCTCCTCCTCCTCCTGCTCCTGCTCCTCCTCCTCCTGCTCCTCCTCATCCTCCTGCTCCTCATCCTCCTGCTCCTCCTCCTCATCCGTCTCTTCCTCCTCCTCCTCCTCCTCCTCCTCCTCCTCCTCCTCCTCCTCCTGCTCCTCCTCCTCCTCCTCCTCCTCCTGCTCCTGCTCCTGCTCCTCCTCCTCCTGCTCCTCCTCATCCTCCTGCTCCTCCTGCTCCTCCTCCCTCCTCCTCCTGCTCCTCCTCCTGCTCTTCCTCCTCATCCGTCTCTTCCTCCTCCTCCTCCTCCTCCTCCTCTCCTCCTGCTCCTCCTCCTCCTCCTCCTCCACGGGGAGCAGCGTACTGGCTCATGTAAAATGGCAGGCCATGAATTATGCAGCAGCTTAGGTCAAAGCGCTGGGTCTTCATGTCCTCGGCTACAGTCCACTTGTCGCTGCTCTGGTCGTAGCGCTCCACTTTGGAGATGGTGCTGAAGTCATCAGTGTAGCCTCCGACCACGAAGAGCAGGTCGTCCAGCACCGCGATGCCAAAGTAGCTGCGGGGGGTGAGCATGTCGGGCAGGGCGCTCCAGGAGTCAGTCAAGGGGCTGTAGGCCTCCGCGCTACGCAGGGCGTTTCTACCGTCTGACCCTCCCACCTGAGGACAGGACACATGAGAGGAATGTTTTAGTGTGTGGTTAAGGCAGGCAGACACTGTATTAATCCATTTAGGGAAATGAGGGCATCACAGAAGCATTGAAAGTCAAATGATATATCTATACAAATATCTAGTATAAAGCATTTGTCTCCGTGTGCACCTACTGCATAGACATGTCCTCTGTATGCTGCGACTCCCACTCCGTAACGCCTGCTGCTCATGGGGGCGATCAGAGTCCACTGGTCGGTGTCTGGGCTGTAGCACTCAGCTGTGAAGCCACAACAGATGTAAACCTGTAATAAGAAATAATATTCTAATTTAAAGACATTTATGATTTCTGATCTAACGTTCCTTGTGTTCATCTAGCACCCCGTGTCCCTCAGTTCCACCCACCTTGCCCTGGAGGGCTGCTGCCCCGGCGTGGCCCCTGTGCTCCAGCATGGGTGAGATCACTGTCCACTGGTTGGTTTCAGGCTCGTAGCGCTCGGCGGTGTTCAGCTCCATGTGTCCGTCGTTCCCTCCCATGGCGTAGATACAGCCGTCCAACACGACCACGCTGAGCTCACGGCGGCGTGAGTGCATGGGAGCCGCCTGCAGCCAGCTGCGAGTGACGGGGTTGAACCTGCGCACACTGTTGAGATCTCCTATGACGTCCCAGCCACCGACGCAGTAGACCAGACCGTGGAGATAAGCGGTGCGGTGGCAGACCCGGGGACTCTTCGCCTCAACGCTCACGTCCATCCATCCACCGGCTCGGATATCGTAAGCCTCCATGGTGGTGCTGCCGCCACCCCAGCCTCCGATGGCCAATAGGACCTCCTGGGGCCGGCGTGGGCGGGTCAGGGGGTTTGGGAGCCTGTCGGAGCCAGGGGGGTTCAGGACGCTGAGGATGAGGGGCCTGCAGTCGTGGCTGTCCCTCACCACAGGGTTGTTCTGGACGTTGCTCCTGAAGTAGTCAGGCCTCATCAAGCCCATGCGAACCTGGGAAGAGACAAGCAGACAGCGGGTACAACTTAGACATCGGTTGTAGACGGTTTCTGTTGCTAGGGAACAGTTTGGACCCAAATGTTTGACAACCACTGTACTAGGGAACCTAGTGTTGTTTTAATGTAATGCACAGTAATACAATTCGTTTTTTTAAATTTTTTATAAATGTTTTTATTTAATTTTCATACATAAAACAGAACATAACAGTACAACAATAATAATAATAATAATAATAATAATAATAATAATAATAATAATAATAATAATAATAATAATAATAATAATAATAATAATAATAATATAATAATAATAACAATGACAACAGCGACGACAACAATAATAACAGTAACATGAATCATAATGACCTTGGCAAGAGACAGACAAACAAGGAAAAGTAAAATAATTAAAAAATAAATAAAATAAATGTGGCTCAGGCAATAGCAACCATGTTTGCGTATCCATAATACAATTAGTTACCTTGGGCAGCAGCAAAGGGATGTCTGCTTTACACTCCTCACGGGAGTGGTCGATCCAACGGAGGACGGCCTCGAACACCGTCTCCTCGCTCTTCACGTTCAGTTCATCCCTCTCGATGATGTCCACCAGTTGCTGCAGGGACAGCTCCACAAACTCCTGTGAGACGTGCAACATCTCCTCAAAGTGGCACATGATGCAGAGATGGGCCTTGCGCCTCAGGTCAGGGCAGCAGTAGATGTCCGTGAACCTCCAGATGCCAACACAGTTTTCCAGAGACAGCTGGCCCTCTAGGAAGTCAGAGCATGCTCCTACTATGCCAGTGACGCGAAGCTGGTCTGCAGCCACCAGAAGCTCTTCCACGTTCTCTGCTGTCACCAGCACAAAGCGTGTGTAGGAGTGCTCTATGATGAGCTGCATCATACCCGGGGACACCCCAGGGATAGTGTAGACTGCTTTCTCTGAGTCGCTCCAGCGAGTGAAGAGGGCTCTGTGGGACGCAGAGTATAGAGATATCTGATGAGTAAACAGTAAGCAACATTCTGTCCTGTGTAGTAATATATTTTCACTGTAGAAGTATAGGGTCTTAGCACAGTAGAAGTATAGTATCTTTTTAGGGTAGAAGTACAGTATAGTATCTGTTTACAGTAGAAGTACAGTATAGTATATGTTTACAGTAGAAGTACAGTATATTATATGTTTACAGTAGAAATACAGTATATTATATGTTTACAGTAGAAATACAGTATAGTATATGTTTACAGTAGAAGTACAGTATCATATATGTTTACAGTAGAAGTGCAGTATATTATATGTTACAGTATAAGTACAGTATAGTATATGTTTACAGTATAAGTACAGTATATTATATGTTTACAGTAGAAGTACAGTATAATATATGTTTACAGTATAAGTACAGTATTGTATGTTTACAGTAGAAGTACAGTATATTATATGTTTACAGTAGAAGTGCAGTATAGTATATTTTTACAGTATAAGTACAGTATATTATCTGTTTACAGTAGAAGTGCAGTATAGTATATTTTACAGTAGAAGTGCAGTATAGTATATGTTTACAGTATAAGTACAGTATAGTATCTGTTTACAGTAGAAGTACAGTATAATATATGTTTACAGTATAAGTACAGTATTGTATATGTTTACATTAGAAGTACAGTATAGTATCTGTTTACAGTAGAAGTGCAGTATAGTATATGTTTACAGTAGAAGTACAGTATAGTATCTGTTTACAGTAGAAGTACAGTATATTATCTGTTTACAGTAGAAGTACAGTATATTATATTTTTACAGTATACGTACAGTATAGTATATTTTTTACAGTAGAAGTACAGTATATTATATTTTTACAGTATATATACAGTATATTATCTGTTTACAGTAGAAGTACAGTATAGTATATGTTTACAGTAGAAGTACTGTATATTATCTGTGTACAGTAAAAAGTACAGTATGGTATCTGTTTACTAACCAAGCTAACCTGAACCAAGCTAACCTAAACCAAGCTAAGCTGAAGCAAGCTAACCTGAACCAAGCTAAACTGAACCAAGCTAAGCTTAACCAAGCTAACCTGAACCAAGCTAACCTGAACCAAGCTAACCTAAACCAAGCTAAGCTGAACCGAGCTAACCTGAACCAAGCTAACCTGAAAGAGTAGACGACAGAGTACAGCAACTTGCAATGGGCCTGGTCTACAAGATACACTACACGACCAAGGTACCCATGTACATGTCAAAATACTTCCCAAAGGTCAGTGAATACCACGATCACAACACCAGAGGGAGCTCCACAAATCATGTTAAACCCAGATTCGGCTCAAATAAGGGACTAAACACGTTTCGCAATTATGCCACATCAATGTGGAACGCCCTACCCAAAGCTGTAAAGGAATGTGGATCACTACCCACTTTCAAAACCTCTCTCAAGGGACACCTACGGGAGACTGCAATTCAACACTGGCCCCTGTAAATATCCTAACCCAACCCCCTCCAATGTACAGTCATTTACCTAGTATGGTTTTGTCAATAGTCCAATGTACAATTTTGTTTGTTTGTACAGTGTCTCCCCCCCCCCCCCCTCAATGTACAGTTTTGCTTGTTTATACAGTGTGCCCCCCCCCCCAACCACCTCCAATGTAAATTACCCAGTATGGTTGTCAATATCCCAATGTACCCAACCCCCCCCCCACCCAACCTCCTCCAATGTACAGTTTCTACGTCAAATGTATATACTCCCTTTTCTTGACTCCTTCTGTATCACAAACAGTACTGTATTTGCAAATCTGGTATGTCATAAATGTATAGATGTAGCAGTACTGACTATCTGTATGTCATGTATGTCATATATGTCCTGATGAATTGAAAATGGGGGACCCTGATGTAAACAAGACGAAAGTCTTTCTCTGGTCTGCATCCCCTTAACAATTGTGTGTATTGAGCTGTACTGTATTGTACCCATTCTGCAATCTGTTAATAAAGTTTTCAATCAATCAATCAATCAATCAATCAATCAATCAATCAATCAATTCAATCAATCAATCAATGAAACAAGCTAAGCTGAACAAGCTAACCTGGACCAAGCTTACCTGAAATAGTCGCTGCAGTCACACAGGAGGGCCTTGTGGGCATTCAACTCAGTGCTGTTGACTTTAATAACCACATCACAGAGCCTTCCCTCCAGACGCAGCTCATTAAGGATTGTACAGGACATTGTTTCCTTTTCCATGTGGGGATTTTAAATTGTATCTACAGAATATATTCAAGCTTACAGACAAATAGCCAGGAACAACAAGTGAGATCTTAACTTGTCTTCTGAGATCTGAGAATTGTTGAATATATACTCTACACAAATGTTCTAAAATGTTTGATTATGACATCATACTGTGACATCACAAATGTTCTAGAATATTCTATTATGACATCATATGGTGCCATCACGAATGTTCTAGAATGTTTGATTATGACATCATACTGTGACATCACAAATGTTCTACAATGTTCTATTATGACATCACAAATGTTCTAGAATGTTCTATTATGACATCATACTGTGACATCCAGTGATGGGAATATTTTTCAGTAACGAGTAAACGGATTACTCTTCCAATCTTAATAACGCTGTTACCGTTACTGCCAAAAAATGCGGTGCGTTACTATGATTGAAGCTGTTTTTTTCAGATCAGACAGATCTCTGCGCTGAGAAGCAATACTTTTTTCCTTGGTTAGTGGGCAGTGCGCGATTGGCTGAGGTTGAGTAAAATGTCATGGTAAGCCAATCAGAGGTAGAGGTGGGCGGGTGTTCGAAATAATCCAGAGGCTGACACACAGCGACAACACAAGCGACTCAGTCAACGACAGACCGCGGTTCCGTGTACGTTTTGATAGTTTGTTTGGCGAGCCCAAATAATCCAAAACGAATCCAACGAACAACACAAGCGAGCAGTCAACGACAGACAGTCCATGAGCATTTTTTGTTCACTCTTGTGTTAGTTGTGTTGCAGCGCAGGGCACTACAGTAGTGGAGGCTACAGCCTTATCAACAGTGCTGCACTTCCTGGTTTAATAGCACAGTCTTCAGGTGCTCAGATATATATATGTATGTCATGCATGTCTTAAATGTCACGATTAGATTAGTTTAGATGATTAGATTAGATTCTTATATCTGTATGTTGTGTATGTCATAAATGTCATGAATTGAAAATGGGGGACCCTGATGTAAACAAGACGAAAGTCTCTCTGGTCTGCATCCCCTTAACAATTGTGTGTATTGAGCTGTACTGTACTGTACCCATTCTGCAATCTGTTCATTAAAATGTTCAATCAATCAGTATATATTTGTTATTTATTTTTGGTATAGTGCTTAACAAGCATAATTTAATGTTGCCCAGTTGTGGCCTGTTGAGGGGCAATACATATCAAAAGTTCCAAAACATCTATTGTGTTTGTATTTGTATGATCCACTATATAAACATAGTAATTATAATATCTACATACATGACATTTGATTGGAGGCTAGTCTCACTTTGTCCCACAGCAACATTAAAATAGTTTAGATTTGTGTATGTTGTTTATGTAAAAATTGTACTTGAAAGTAACACAATAGTTACTTTCTGAAGTAACTAGTTACTTTTATAATTTGTAACTGAGTAAGTAATTTAGTTACTTTTTGGAAGAAGTAACTAGTAACTGTAACTAGTTACTTTTTAAAAGTAACTTGCCCAACACTGGTGACATCACAACGGAACATGTTTGAGTACCATTTGAATAATTTAAATAATATGTTGACATTAAAAAAAGAACAAATAAAATGGAAAAAGAAACTACATAAAACAATGATACACATTATAATAAAATATTTAAGTAAAATGTATAGAAATAAAGAAAAATCAAAAACTCAAGAAGGCCATATCCGAAATGAAAAATGGTAAGGCTCCTGGAAGAGACGGTATCCCATCAGAAATGTACCTTTCTTGTTGGGACATAATTGGACCCTTATTACTAAATATGATCTTATACTCAGTCAAGGAGGGGAGCTTCCATAAACACGACAATATTGCACTCATTTCAGTCCTTCTCAAAAAAGACAAAGACCCCACCGAGTGCGGTAGTTACAGACCCTTAAGCCTCCTCGGAACCGATGTCAAACTGTACTCTAAGGTATTAGCTATCAGATTACAAAAGCATATGACGTCTTTAGTTCATCCGGACCAAACTGGCTTCATAAGAGGTCGCCTGATCACTGATAACATAAGACGAATACTGCACGTACTAGATGCAGACAAAGAAGACACCATACCTAAGGCGATGCTGTCCCTGGATGCTATGAAAGCCTTTGACAGGCTGGAATGGTCGTATCTATGGGCAGTATTAGAAAGGATGGGGTTAGGAAAAGGATTCATTGATATGATTAAAGTATTATACAAAGACCCATCGGCCATGATTACAACAGGTACATTCATCTCCAAAATCTTTCCGGTATCACGCTCAGCCAGACAGGGTTGCCCTCTTAGTCCCGGACTATTCGATCTATCATTAGAGCCTTTAGCACAATATATAAGACAATCCCAATCCATAGAACCAATCGTAATCAAGGGCACACAACATAAAATTAGTTTATATGCGGACGACGTAATATTGTTCATGCAAAGCCCCAACACCACATTGCCTCATCATCATCTACTCAAGTTGATTGAGAACTTTGGTGATTTATCGGGATTTAAAATAAATTGGCCGAAGTCGGCTTTCCTTCCACTTAACACCCATGCAAAAAAAGATACAACCCTCCCAGGTGAGATACCTATGGTAAAACATTTTAGATGCTTGGGTGTGGAAATATTTCCCACCATAACACAAACGGTGAAGCACAATTACACAAAAATACAGAACAAAATCAAAGACGACCTGGACAGGTGGGCAAAACTTAAAAACTCAGTACAGGCAAGGGTATCAATAGTTAAGATGGATGTACTACCTAGAATCAACTTCATCAGTTCAATGCTACCGTTACCCCCTCCAGAGGGTTACTGGAAAAGATTACACTCCTCCACATACAAATTTATTTGGAATAACAAACCACCTCGCATAAAAAGATCCACTGCACAGAGAAATAAAGCAGACGGTGGCATGGCAGTTCCAGATTTTTTCCAATATTTTAAGGCATACACATTAAGACCATTGACAATATGGTTTGATCCCCAGGCATTGGTATCCTGGAGAAAATTGGAAGAAAACATAGTAGCCCCACATAGACTGAAGGACATAGCACACACTAAACTACCAATCAAGCACTGTGAGCGGAAATTTGGCCCCATAATTACCCATGCAATCCGGATATGGCGTGAAACACAAAAAAATGGCATAATCACACTCCCTTATTCAATAACAATGCACTCTTAATTGAAAAACGTCCTATAAGATTCCCTATATGGGAAGAGCAAGGCATACACTCATTAGGGGATATTTTTAATAACCAGGGTTTTTGTAGTTATGGAGAAATATGCACAAAGTTTAACCTCACCGGGTCCACATGGCTTTTTTACATACAGTTACAGCTGTTTGAAGTCTCACGGTGTTCCATTAGACATACCAGTTGAACACCACAGATACCACAAATTCTTCTATGAAAGAGAAACATCGAGAGGTTTTGTATCAGGTTTTTATTATCAATTACTAACGTCCTCGTATGAAACCCTCCAACTAGACTCTGTCTGGAGGAGGGATATACCAGACCTGGAAAGTGACTTTGATTGGCAAGAAGCATGGGCAAATGTCCGTCTTACATCAAGGAACCCGGACCATCAACAAATCAATCTTAACTATATTCACAGGACATACTTGACTCCTATAAGACTGAACAGAATGGGTCTTAAACAAGACTCAAAATGCTCCCAATGTACAAATGGAGACGAAGGGACATTTATGCACATGTATTGGGACTGCCCACCAGTTAAGGCATTCTGGAAAGATGTGACTCATCAATTATCAAAACTCGTATCTTGGAATATACCAGTACACCCCTCTGTATTACTATTGAATGATGTTTTTGAGTTTGCAGTAAATCCACAGCTAAAGAGATTGGTTTTATCGGGTATCACAGTAGCTAAAAAACTGATCGCATCACGCTGGTTTCAACTGGAAAAAATGTGCCGGAAGGTTTGGTTTCTTACATATCTCGATGTGATTTATCAAGAAATATCTACAGCAAGAATTCTGGGTCTCAACGAATCCAAAATGTCAATGTGGTTAGAAGTGGTGGAGAGAATAAAAGCTAGCTTATAATGGTAGTGTCTGGTTAGGAGTGAGGGATAATGGAGGTACTATCCAAGGAGGGGTCCGGGAGGGGGGGGGGTTCGAGCTGGAGCATATGTGTGTAGGGTTTTAGAAAATAGGTATTAGGGGTATATCCTGTATAAGGCATTGGTATAATTGGTAATTTCGTTGGATATACACTGTATACGGTAAAATATTATTATAGACTTTTTTTTTGTTTTCTGTTTCTGTACTTGCATGTCATTTTAGCCACCTTGATTGTTAGTTTCATTATGCATTGTGTGTTGAGTACTGACTTTTAATAATTTTTGTTTTGCAATAATATAAAAAAAAAAAAAAAAAAAAAAAAAAAGACAATGAAATAAAGATAATAATTCATTTAAAAGCTATTTTAAAGAGGTAAGTTTTGAGCAGTGCCAACCGAGTCTGCTGTCCTAACAGACTTGGGGTCTGTAGGGTAAGCACTTATTCCCTCCGCCCTGAACATTTATGGAGATGTATGGGCCTTTTAAGTCAGTGGTAAAAGTGTCGTTCAAGGATAAGTGAGCTCCTGCACTGATTATTATAGTTCAATATTTGATCACCAAACCCCCCCCAAAAGCATAAAAAGGCCCCTCCCACCCAAAAAGGCCCCCCAAAAATAGCACAGGCAGTGCCCTTTTCAGCCTTTGAGCACCTGCCCCTCTAAAGTCCTGTGCACGTCCCTGCTCGGCAGCACTCCTCCGCTGTTAATAAGCAATAAGCATACAGTACGGCTCAATACACACAATTGTTAAGGGGATGCAGACCAGAGAAAGACTTTCGTCTTGTTTACATCAGGGTCCCCCATTTTCAATTCATATAGACATTTATGACATACACAACATACATGACATTTATGGCATAGGGACATACAGGTATTTAGTACTGATACATTTGTGACATAAACGGTATTCAAATATACAGTACTGTTACCCCTAGATCCTGACAGAGTATATACATATGATGGGGAGGGGACTGTACATTAGGAGGGGGTGGGTGGGTGGGAGAGAAATATACATACGGCGGGGAGGGAATATATACATGCGGTGGGGAGGAGACTGTCTATTAGGAGGTGGTGGGTAGTTTGCAGGCTGTTCGACGCGGAAATGGGCAAAGACACAGCTCGTCACGCGATTGGGCAAACATGTCAGTGGCCAATCAGAGAGCGTCTCCGAGAAATGCGGCTAGGAAATAAAATAACGCAGCGTGCGGCTTTCTATCGAGTCGAATTCTGTTTGTGTAGTTCTTGTGGTTCGCCGCCAGGTGGCGACACTGCTCCCCACAGAGCGTCATCACTCTGCAGCACGAGAAGAAGAAGGGTTGATTGATTGATTGAAAACTTTATTAACAGATTGCAGAATGGGTACAATACAGTACAGCTCAATACATACAATTGTTAAGGGGATGCAGACCAGAGAAAGACTTTCGTCTTGTTTACATCAGGGTCCCCCATTTTCAATTCATTATATGACATACAGATCGACAGTAGGCCTACTGCTACATCTATACATTTATGACATACCAGATTTGCAAATACAGTACCGTTTGTGATACCAAAAGAGTCCAGAAAAGAGAGTATATACATTTGACGTAGAAACTGTACATTGAAAATGGGGGACCCTGATGTAAACAAGACGAAAGTCTTTCTCTGGTCTGCATCCCCTTAACAATTGTGTGTATTGAGCTGTATTGAGCCTCCAGGCTCCACAACAGGGGGCATCGACAGCTGCCAGACATTGACCTAGGACTTATAGGAACCCAAGGAGGCAATACACTACCTGAAGCATACTGCACCTTGTGACACTGTGAATACTGGAATATATATTTCATTTAGTTAGATTTCATTTATAATTATATTGACCAAATTGTTTACACTGCTTCCCCCATGCTCAGTATATTCTTACTGTATTTATTTCTGTATATTTTATTTCAATTTATTCTATTTTACTCTACTCTTATCCTAGGCAACTTGATTTGATTTGTGTTATTATTCTAACTCGTGGCCTGTCCTGTCTAAATGTTTAAATGTTGAGCGATTTGCAGTGCCAAATTTCCCATGGGATAATAAAAGTATTTCTATTCTATTCTATATACTGTACTGTACCCATTCTGCAATCTGTTAATAACGTTTTCAATCAATCAATCAAGGCTCACGCTGCCCCCGATACTTCCTGTTTCTGCTGTACAGGCGCACCAACCGACCTGTAGGAGTCGCTGTCCACAACGTCCGATCCCCACCCACCGGCTTTCCCACCCCTAACACTGCCAATTGTATTAGTATGAACGACCAGCCAAGCCGGAAGCAACGCCAAGAGCTGGGCTCGAACCCAGCATCTCCTGCGTTAGTGGTGAGCGCCTTGCCCACTGCGGCACTTAGCCACCCCAGCATTTGCATTTATGTGTTCCGTGTTGCGGGTTAGGGTTAAAAATAAACAGCACAAACTGACTAATTCCGGGTTTTACAGGAAACAACACACAGTACAAGCCCCGAAGCCCCGCCTCACACAGTACAAGCCCCGCCTCACACAGTACAAGCCCCGCCTCACACAGTACAAGCCCCGCCTCTCACAGTACAAGCCCCGCCTCACACAGTACAAGCCCCGACGCCCCGCCTCACACAGTACAAGCCCCGCCTCTCACAGTACAAGCCCCGCCTCACACAGTACAAGCCCCGCCTCACACAGTACAAGCCCCGACGCCCCGCCTCTCACAGTACAAGCCCCGCCTCTCACAGTACAAGCCCCGAAGCCCCGCCTCTCACAGTACAAGCCCTGCCTCACACAGTACAAGCCCCGCCTCACACAGTACAAGCCCCGACGCCCCGCCTCTCACAGTACAAGCCCCGCCTCACACAGTACAAGCCCCGCCTCACACAGTACAAGCCCCGACGCCCCGCCTCTCACAGTACAAGCCCCGCCTCACACAGTACAAGCCCCGCCTCTCACAGTACAAGCCCCGAAGCCCCGCCTCTCACAGTACAAGCCCCGACGCCCCGCCTCTCACAGTACAAGCCCCGCCTCACACAGTACAAGCCCCGCCTCACACAGTACAAGCCCCGCCTCACACAGTACAAGCCCCGCCTCACACAGTACAAGCCCCGCCTCACACAGTACAAGCCCCGAAGCCCCGCCTCTCACAGTACAAGCCCCGACGCCCCGCCTCTCACAGTACAAGCCCCGACGCCCCGCCTCTCACAGTACAAGCCCTGATGCCCCGCCTCTCACAGTACAAGCCCCGCCTCTCACAGTACAAGCCCTGATGCCCCGCCTCTCACAGTACAAGCCCCGAAGCCCCACCTCACACAGTACAAGCCCCGAAGCCCCACCTCACAGAGTACAAGCCCCGAAGCCCCGCCCAGACGCTGGGCTTGCAGCTCTGCAGATATACCCTACTCACATAATGACTAACCTCGTTCCCAACTTTATCTCGAGAGATAAAGCCTGGTAAAGCACTACGGCCGAAAGTGGGAATCAGGTAGGAAGTCCCGCCCCTGAAATCACGACACGGTGCTCATGAAGATGTATTCCCCCCAGAAACAACCTCGTTATCGCCTCCCTCGACAGGCTGACACACCTGCTTGTTGTTTGTTTCGCTGGGGACTGTAAACAGATCAGGGGGTGCCCGGAAACCGGAAAGCCTGTAGCCGGTATTTCTGTATTTCCGATTCACATTTTAGGAGGCATAGCTTTACCAGCCTACAGAATGACCTCCTAGACCCTAATCAGTCTGGCTTCCGGACTGGTCACTCCACAGAAACGGCCCTCATTGCGGTCACAGAGTCTCTTCACTTAGCAAGAGCGAAAGGCCTCTCCTCTGTCCTGATTCTCCTGGACCTGTCGGCAGCCTTCGACACAGTCAACCATCAGATCCTCGCAGGAATGGGAGTGGCTGGCTCTGCGCCGACATGGCTGACATCCTACCTCGACGACCGCTCCTACATGATAGTAGTTTCAAAGAACACCTACGGGTGACTGCAATTCGAAACTGGCCCCTGTAAATATCCTAACCCAACCCCCTCCAATGTACAGTAAATGGCCTAACCCAAGAATACACAAGACCCTCCTTTTGGAACCAAGTATGGTTTCATCAATATTCCAATAGTTTTGCTTGTACAGTTGTAGTTTCCCCCCCCCCCCCACCTACCCGGCACGGTGGTGTAGTGGTTAACATTGTCGCCTCACAGCAAGAAGGTCCAGGGTTCGATTCCCACTTGGGGACCAGGTTTCCATGATGCCAGGTACCCAGGTGGGGTATCTCCCAGGCCTTTCTGTGTGGAGTTTGCATGTTCTCCCCGTGCTTGCAAGGGTTTCCCCCCGATAAGATAAACCCAATGGAAAAACATGCACAACAATAGATCGCTAACGCTGTGGCGTCCTTGACGAAGACGGACAGGAGCACTTGGATTGGTCCCAGGACCCGCCCACAACCGAATTACTATCACTCCGCCGTGCGGCTTTTTAGGAAAAAACAAGATGAGGACAATAATCTTTACGAATGGATATGTTGATAGCGTCATAACGACTAAATAAAAACCGATTCTGTCACGGCGAATGTCTTAGTTGCTTAAACAATGTTGGATGATGTAATTGATGGGTCATGAGTCATTGTGGAACAAAATAAAAATCGCGCGAATTGATCGATGCAATTTTTTTTCTTTTTCTATAGAAGCAGCTGGGAGGTGCGCTGTTTTAAGTGAGCGTGGACTATTGAATTGATTGATTGCTAATTGTATTACTGTCCACCTTGTTTCCAACTGGTTAAGTTTAGGCCCCCTTTCGAAGTTGGTTAAGGTTAGAGTTTGTCTTTAGAGCAGGGCGATAGACCACCAGCCCTGGTTCCAAACTCTAACCTTAACCAAATTCGAAAGAGGGTCTAAACTTAACCAGTTGGAAACCAGGCGGACAGTAATAAAATTAGCAATCAATCAATTCAATAACCGACGCTCACTTAAAACAGTGCACCTCCCTGCAGCTGCTTCTATATGTAGCAGGGTGGATTATCCCTGCTTCGTGGGAACTGTGGGGTGCGGTCAATAGGTAGCGAGACACAGTAGCACCCTGGCCAGCTGCACCTCCGTCTTTGGGGTCCGGAGCGTCAACTGGAGGCTGGCAGTGGGGGTGAATGAGGCCCAGGGTTTACAAACCTGGTCTGGTACTCTGGTCTTCCTCCCTCTCTCTGGAGCAGTCAGCAGTACTCCCCAACACACCCTCACCCTCCACAGTTGCCCCTTTTTCCCTCCCACACCTACTGACCGGATGGTAGAGAAATAACTGGGTTCCCCCCGCAAGCAGTACCCTCCCTTAGTGACACCAGAACCCTTACAATGGAAATGGAAAAGGTAGAATAGCAAGGGGTTACGATTACATATATTACCCGTAGCAAAGGGTTAGGGTTAGGGTTAGAAATAATGAAAGACACACACACAAGACTCCCATCTACATCCTTTACTGTTATTTAAAGACTGGTCATCTACAAATATTTAATAGCAATGGGTCAAACGGAAGGTAGTTCTACTATTACTCAAGTTGTAATTCAATACCTTGCAAACACTTATATTGTACACCCACACAGTATAGACTCAGGTATTGCAGACCCAAAGTTAATAGACCCAGGTATGGTAGACTTCAATATACTCGACTCCTTACCCACGTCTGGGCTAGTACCAATAATAATACCTCTTCTTAGGCTTTACCTATATGGCAGCGTTACGTTTACCCCCAAGAGGGGAAGGGTTAAATAGATGGGAAAGTAATATTACACACACATTGTATCACGCTCAAAGAAAAGGAAATAAAACCAAAGGTGTGGGCCCACAATTACCAAAACAAAAGCCCTATGCTAATGCCGGCATGTAATGTTTATGGGGTACCCCTATGCACTGTGGTTAGCAAACACCAGCTTCGCCCGTAGGCTGCGACACACTGTGTAATGTACGATAGGATCCTGGGCGCCGAAGCCCTAATGTTTACTCTACCAAAATGGCCGCCTCGCCACTCCACTGTTGTCCGTGAGGCAAGATGGCGTCGAACGCTCTCGCGAGGATGTCCGCAGGCAGAGCGGTAGCAGAGAGGCAGCGCTGGCAGAGCTGGTGTTGGCGATGACGACCTCTGCTGGTGGTGAAGAACTCCCCGTGTCCTGCAGGCAGCCTGGAGCAGGTGTGCTGCAGCTCTCCGGTGCAAACAGCTGTTGACGCCCGGGCAGACTGCTTGGAGGTCCCGCACGTCTCGGGCATGCAGGCTATACCGTCACTGTAACTAAGTATAACACGAGCAATGCTACTGTGATCCTTAGCCGCCCGCTACCTTTACCGCTCACTGTAACTAGGTATAACTCGACTGTTAGTGCGTGACTCTGCACTTATTGTTCATATCATAACACTGGTACTGCTAGGATATCGTATCCACTAGCCAGTACTTCCTATCACCTGTTGTCCTCTCCCGGGGCACTCCGGCATAAAGTCAGCAACGGGGCTATCCAGAGCCCCCCCGTTAGACGTGACTTCTCGTTGTCCAGTTCACTGCCGAAGAGAACGACTTCCGCTCGGCTCCTCCCTTTATCATCTCTCAGCTCTCTCCGCCACTCTCTGCCTGCTACCGCCCCCTGCTGGTCCCGCCTGCCAGTCACAAGGGGAGACGCACTGTAAAATATGAATCAATACTGTAATTGATAATCCGTGTCCGTTTGTGTCATTGTTCGTGTGAATCAATGACACTAGTTAGAATGTCTTTGTGTACAAAAAGGGATATAAACACAGTCAGCAGTTCTGAATAATATACCATATTTTCCAGACTGCTACATTTCCCCCCACTTTGAACTTGCTAAGTCCTCTGCAAGTTAACAACAAAACAACAAAAACAAACGCATGCATGAAAACGGTCCTGAGACCAACAGTTTCACACATCGGTCGACAATTACACATTATGCCAACAGTTTTACACATCGGTTGACAATTACACATTATGCCAACAGTTTTACACACTCCCTCAGGAGTTGGACACACTGTTCCGCGAACACGCTCTTGAGCACGTAGTCCTGGCGATACCGAGCGGGTAGCCGACCTCTGGTGCTCCTCTGGGGCCGAGCGGCCTCCACTCTAGGGGGTTCCACCTCCCCCGCCTCCGACTCCGTGTCGGATTCCTCAGTGTCCGTCGGCGGGTCATGGACCACGGCCTCACCCTCCGGGGCCATCGATGGACCGCCCGCGGCCTCCTCTTCGACTCCGTCTCCGCCGCCTTCCCCCTCCTCTCCTGAAGGGGTCGACTCCACCTCTGACTCTGCGCTTACGGCCTCCTCAGGGGCGTCCCGCAGGGGACCGGGGTGGTTACACGCCCTAGGATGCGGTTCCCGCCGGTGCCCGAAAGCACCTCCGATGTCTGATTCGGACGAGCTCCGCGGTGCCACCGGGATCTGTCGAGGGGCCCTCCCCCGCACTTCCGGGTCAGAAGCCGGGAAGGGACAGGTCTTGAGCTGGTCTCGATGCACGGTCCTTTCTGGACCCCCTGCTTCGGGCCTGACCGTGAATACGGGCGTCCCTTCGTGGCTCTGCTTAACCACCACATATGACGTAGGCTCCCACTTGTCTTGTATCTTATTACGGCCCCGGATTCGGTGGTCGCGTATCAGGACCCGGTCTCCGGCCCGCAGGAGTGCACCTCTGCTCTTCCTGTCGTAAATTCTCTTGCGTCGATGGGATGCCTGCTTCGCCGTGGCCTCAGCGGCCTCCGCGGCGGCCTTTAGTCGCTCGTGGTGACTCCGCACCCACTCATCTAGGTCCGCCGCCCCCTCCTCAATGACGTCTCTGCCCCCCAGGACATCTCGGGGCATCCTAGCGTCCCTCCCGAAGAGCAGGTAGAAGGGAGAGTATCCAGTGGAGGAGTGCTCGTGGCAATTGTATGTAAGTACCAACTCGGGTAGGTACTCCTTCCAGTCCCGCTTCTTCTCTGCGGGCAGACTACGCAGCATGTCGTGCATTGTCCGATTGAATCTCTCGCACTGCCCATTCCCCTGGGGATGGTAGGGCGTGGTGCGACTCTTTGAAATCCCATACAGTCGGCAGAGCTCCTTGATGACGCTCGACTCGAAATTTCGCCCTTGATCGGCATGGAGTCGGGCAGGGCAACCGTAGTACACGAACCAGTACTTGATGATGGCAGTGGCGGTGGTCTTCGCAGTCTGGTCTTTGGTCGGTACGGCAATAGTGAATCTGGTAAACATATCGGTCAGCACCAGTACGTTCTCGTAGCCACCCATCGACCTCTCCAACACGGTGAAGTCCATGGCCAGGACCTCCATGGGTGCCGTCACGTTAGTGCAGGTCATCTGGGCCTGGGCTTTAGGGAACACATTTACATTTACATTTAGTCATTTAGCTGACGCTTTTATCCAAAGCGACTTACAAGTTCTGTGCGACAAGACAGCAAGAAGGGTATAACTCTATCAGCTGAGTAACAATGTTCATCAAAGTGTTGCGTGTTACAGTGTAGGTTAGTTTATTAGGACAAGTGCATGACATTAAGGTTAGTCGGGGTTAGATTTTTTTTTTTTTTTTTTTTTTTTTTTTAATCATTTCAGATAATGGTTGAAGAAGTGAGTCTTTAGTCGACGGCGAAAGATTGGACGGGATTCGGCTGTCCTAACTGGGATGGGTAGTTCATTCCACCATTGTGGGGCAAGGACTGAGAATAGGCGACTTCTCTTTGATGACCCTCCCGGAGCTTGGATAGGAGTAGATCTGAGGCGGCCAGAAGACGCAGAGCGTAGGGGTCTTGAGGGTGTGTAGTTAGAGACCATTGACCGGAGGTAGGCGGGAGCGGTTCCCTTTGCCGCACGGTATGCTAGGTCGAGGGCCTTGAAGCGGATACGTGCAGCAATGGGGAGCCAGTGCAGGTCCCTAAGAAGTGGGGTGACATGGGCTGACTTCGGTAGGTTTGAGATCAGGCGGGCCGCTGCATTTTGAATGAGTTGAAGAGGCTTGGTGGCAGTGGCACACGTCGCGGGCTAATGCACATCGCTTGCATCGCTTCACCCATTGCTTCACCTCTTCTGCCATTCCGATCCAGTAGTAACCTCGCCTCATCAGGACCACCGTCCCTTGTCCCCCGTAGTGTCCCGCGTCTTCGTGCTGGGTCTCGTAGATCCTCCTTCGCAGGGCTGTGGGCACCACCAGCTGGAGAACCTCCTCTCCATCCCGGGGATCGCTTACGCGCCGAAACAGCACTTGCTGATGCAGACGGAGTCGTTCCCACTGCCCGTATAACTTGCGGAGTTTCGGGTCTCCTTCCTTCAGCTGTACCTTAGTGGGGGGGACCCCGTGTCACCGCCCGCCACACCGGACCCAACTCGGGATCGTCCGCCTGGAGCTGCCGCATTTCCACCCAGTCATATCCGCTGTTCCCCTTCTGTGCCGCTATCCGTCGTGCGCCGACACTCGAGACCTCCCGCGTCTCTGTCGGTCTCCCAGGGCACAGCAGGGCCCGCACTTCCTCCGCTGGGACCACGACGTAGCCCTCGCGGGCGACTGGGGCGGGGACGGACAATGGAGCGGCCCGTTCCTGGAGACCCTGACGGGTGTGGGTGCCAGCCGCGGCTATCATTAGGAAGTCTTTCTCAGTGTCTTCCACTTCAGGTTCTGATCGCATCGGCATGCGAGACAGAGCGTCTGCGTTCTGGTTGAGTCGACCAGGTTTGTAGTGCACCACGAAGTCATACTCCGCGAGCTGAGCGTTCCACCGCTGCTCCACTGCTCCCAGGTTGGCCGTGCCGAGGTGTCTCAACGGGTTGTGGTCGGTGATCACGGTGAACTGGGCGTACATCAAGAGGTCTCTGAACTTCTCGGTGACCGCCCACTTCAGGGCGAGGAGTTCCAGCTTGAACGCACTATAATTTTGGTCATTCCTTTCGGACCCACGCAGGCCTCGGCTCGCAAAGGCGATGACTCGCTCTACGCCCTCCTGTTTCTGACTGAGTACCGCTCCCAGTCCCAAGTAACTCCCGTCGGTGGTCACTATGAAGGGGAGCTGGAGGTCGGGGTAGGCCAGCACCGGGGGTGTCGAGAGGCACTGCCGCAGATGGTCGAAGGCCGTCTGACACTGCGGCGTCCACTTGAAGGCCTCGGGCCGGCCCTTGGCGAACCCCTTTTTTTCTTTCCCCATCAGGGCGTGCAGTGGCTGGGCCACCTGGGCGAAGTGGGGCACGAACCGCTGATAATAGGACAGGAACCCGATCACCTGCCTCACTTCCTTCGCTGAGCGTGGCGCCGGCCAGTCCTCCAACGCCTTCACTTTGTCGGTGTCGACCTGTATGCCGGCCGCGGAGACAACGTGTCCCAGGAACTTGACTTCGGTCTTCAGAAGGAAGCACTTCCGGGGCTTGAGCTTGAGTCCATGCTCCCGAAGCCGTCCAAACACCAGGTCCAGCTTCTGACAGTGGCTCTCGAAGTCGCTGGCGAACACCAAGACGTCGTCTAGGTAGACGAGTAGGACGTCGAAGGCCAGGTCCCCCAGCACGGCGGTCATCAACCGCTGGAACGTCGCTGGTGCGTTACACAGTCCGAAGGGCATACGAGTCCACTGGTAGAGGCCGAAGGGCGTCGTGACAGCCGTCTTCTCTTGGTCTTCCTCTTTCACCGCCACCTGGAAGTAGCCGGCGGTGAGATCGAGCGAGGAGAAGATCTTGGCTTGCCCCAAGGCGTCTAGGGACTCCTCGATACGAGGTAGGGGGTAGGCATCCCGGTGTGTCACGTTATTTAGGCGGCGGTAATCGCAGCAGAACCGCACGGAGCCGTCTTTCTTTATGACGATCACGGCTGGTGACGCCCACGGACTGCAGCTCTCTACCAGGACACCCAGGTTCACCAGATCTTGCACGTGTCTCTTTACTTCTTGGAACACGTGGGGCGGTATTCGGCGGTGCCGTTGCTTGACCGGGTGTGCGTCACCAGTGGGGACGTAGTGTGTGACCGTGGTTGTGTAACCATAGTCCCCGTCGTCAACGGAGAACACCGCCTTGTGTTTCTCCAATACTTGATTCAGCCGGCTCACTTGGGCCGGTGTGAGATCCTGCAGGTTCGCCTGTACGTCCACGGCGAGCCTGTGGGTCTTCCCGTCCGGCTCTGCCTCTGGCGGGCTGGCTCGAGTCTCAATCGCCGTCACTCGGACGCCTCCGTCTACTTCCTCTACGGTCACCCTCTCCTGGGGCCGTACCTGACGGGGACAGTGAATCTCTGCCAGTCTGGACCGGGGTCGGAGCACAATCTCGACGTCGGTCGGGTTCAACACCCGCACAGGCACTGTCCCCTGTCGGGCGTAGGTCACCACGTTCGCCACCAATAGTCCGGGAGGCAGGTTGGCACTCGGCGTGTTCTCCAGCATCACGGGACGCCGCATCCCCGCTGTCGTCGCGCAACGGCCTGAGACGACCATTTCGCTGTGCGGGGGAATGACCACAGACTCTCTGCCGGCCACTTTGACGTACCCCATCTTTCCCGGGGCGGTACACTCTCGGCCTTCTTGGGCCAGGACGGCGACCACACAGCGGATGGCGATGCTTCTAGCTTCGACATGTCTTCGGTTCACCGGCCGCATCCCCTTGATCCCTGCGAACAGGCCGTCTACCCCGCCGAGCACGTTCATGCCCAGCAGTCCCTGGACAGCGTCTCCTAGGTCCCCTCGGCCTGGGTCGTCTTTTAGTATGAATATGCATTTCCCCGTGAATGTCATATCTAGGCACTTCACTTCGGCGTAGAGACACCCCACCACTGGGATCTCCAACCTGTTGGCGGCGATGAGAGTGATCCAGTTGGCGGGGGTCAACTTCGACTTCGGGAAGTGTCTTTGAAAGTGGCTCTCGTACATGGTGGTGACTTCGGCGCCGGTGTCGAAGAGGCAGCGGGTCTCGACCCCGTCGATCTGGACGTCTAGTGTGAGGCATTCCCCTTGCGCGTCTTGCGTCTCAGTGCCCTCCGCGGCCGCGCCGGCGACTCCGGTTACGACGGCGTCGACTGTCCTTCGTGCTCCGGGTCGGTACCCTGACGAGCCCGGAGCTTCGGGGTTGGGAGTAAAGGCGGGGCGTGGCTCGCCGGCCGAGCGGGGGCAGTCTCTGCTGATGTGGCCCGGCTGATTGCAGGCATAGCAGATCAGCCGGCCGTCTCGGCGGGTTTCTCGCGTCGCGTCGTCTCGGCGTCGCCGTCCGGTGGCGCCTCTCCGGGGCGCGTCTTGCTCCCGTGAGAAGGTCTGAGCCAGTTGTTCCTGGCGCGCGCCTAGTTGCTCCAGTCCCGCCTGGATCTGCCGAATAGTCTCCCGCAGTGAGTCAACGCTCGGCGGGGTCTCCCGTCCCTCTCCAGCCGCGGCGTGTACTAAACCCCGGGGGGGACCCTTGTCGGCGGGGTGGACCAGCTCGTCCTCCGTCCAATCGATCGCCGCCTGCAGTACCTGGGGAAATGGCCGCGTCCCGTCCTCCCTCATGTACTTCCGCATTTCTCTCCTCAGGGCATCGTCCCTGAGGCCCACCACAAACCGCTCCTGCAGCAGGGCGGTGGCGTCGGCGACCAGCGCGGGCGCCCGACGTCGTAGGCGACGGATCCTCTCCTGCAGGTCGTAGGCGAACTGGCGTACGGTCTCTCCGGCGGCCTGTCTTCGGTCGAAGAACTCCCCCAGGCGGACGCTGACCGGGACCTTGTCCCCATAGGTTTCTTCGAGTATCTTGAACAAGGCTTCCGTGTCGGGGGCGGTTCCCTCCGTCAGGAAGCGTACCGTCTGCTTCGCCTCGCCTTTGAGGTGGAGCTGTACGACCTCCGCTTGTTCCTCCGCGGGCACTCGACTGGCACGGAGATGGGCCCTCATTGCCTGGATCCAGTCCTCTACAGGCAGTTCCCCCCTCTCCTGTTCACCTCCAAATTCGCTGCACTTCCGCTCTCGTTGGACGTACACCACCGGGAGGGGCGCTGGGGGAAGTTGTTGGATTATGGCCTGGGCCAAGGCAAGCGACTCTCGGTGCCTGGCCTGCTCCAGTTGTTCGTGTTGGTGGTCTAGGGCTTCCGCCTGGTCTTGGAGTTGACCCTTTAGGAACTCCATTTCGGCTGTCAAGGTCCGCACCGTCTCGGCTTCCCTCTCTTCCTCTTTGAGCGGGGCCGGCGAGTCACCTCCTTGCGTCACCCGGGACGGCCCGGCTTTGGCCTCGGGCTTCGGGGTGTCGTTGTCCGACATCTCAGGTCTCTGGGTCGTCACTTACAAGGGAGTGGAGTAGGATGTTGATCCTGTTCGTGACGCCAAATGTAGCAGGGTGGATTATCCCTGCTTCGTGGGAACTGTGGGGTGCGGTCAATAGGTAGCGAGACACAGTAGCACCCTGGCCAGCTGCACCTCCGTCTTTGGGGTCCGGAGCGTCAACTGGAGGCTGGCAGTGGGGGTGAATGAGGCCCAGGGTTTACAAACCTGGTCTGGTACTCTGGTCTTCCTCCCTCTCTCTGGAGCAGTCAGCAGTACTCCCCAACACACCCTCACCCTCCACAGTTGCCCCTTTTTCCCTCCCACACCTACTGACCGGATGGTAGAGAAATAACTGGGTTCCCCCCGCAAGCAGTACCCTCCCTTAGTGACACCAGAACCCTTACAATGGAAATGGAAAAGGTAGAATAGCAAGGGGTTACGATTACATATATTACCCGTAGCAAAGGGTTAGGGTTAGAAATAATGAAAGACACACACACAAGACTCCCATCTACATCCTTTACTGTTATTTAAAGACTGGTCATCTACAAATATTTAATAGCAATGGGTCAAACGGAAGGTAGTTCTACTATTACTCAAGTTGTAATTCAATACCTTGCAAACACTTATATTGTACACCCACACAGTATAGACTCAGGTATTGCAGACCCAAAGTTAATAGACCCAGGTATGGTAGACTTCAATATACTCGACTCCTTACCCACGTCTGGGCTAGTACCAATAATAATACCTCTTCTTAGGCTTTACCTATATGGCAGCATTACGTTTACCCCCAAGAGGGGAAGGGTTAAATAGATGGGAAAGTAATATTACACACACATTGTATCACGCTCAAAGAAAAGGAAATAAAACCAAAAGTGTGGGCCCACAATTACCAAAACAAAAGCCCTATGCTAATGCCGGCATGTAATGTTTATGGGGTACCCCTATGCACTGTGGTTAGCAAACACCAGCTTCGCCCGTAGGCTGCGACACACTGTGTAATGTACGATAGGATCCTGGGCGCCGAAGCCCTAATGTTTACTCTACCAAAATGGCCGCCTCGCCACTCCACTGTTGTCCGTGAGGCAAGATGGCGTTGAACGCTCTCGCGAGGATGTCCGCAGGCGGAGCGGTAGCAGAGAGGCAGCGCTGGCAGAGCTGGTGTTGGCGATGACGACCTCTGCTGGTGGTGAAGAACTCCCCGTGTCCTGCAGGCAGCCTGGAGCAGGTGTGCTGCAGCTCTCCGGTGCAAACAGCTGTTGACGCCCGGGCAGACTGCTTGGAGGTCCCGCACGTCTCGGGCACGCAGGCTATACCGTCACTGTAACTAAGTATAACACGAGCAATGCTACTGTGATCCTTAGCCGCCCGCTACCTATACCGCTCACTGTAACTAGGTATAACTTGACTGTTAGTGCGTGACTCTGCACTTATTGTTCATATCATAACACTGGTACTGCTAGGATATCGTATCCACTAGCCAGTACTTCCTATCACCTGTTGTCCTCTCCCGGGGCACTCCGGCATAAAGTCAGCAACGGGGCTATCCAGAGCCCCCCCGTTAGACGTGACTTCTTGTTGTCCAGTTCACTGCCGAAGAGAACGACTTCCGCTCGGCTCCTCCCTTTATCATCTCTCAGCTCTCTCCGCCACTCTCTGCCTGCTACCGCCCCCTGCTGGTCCCGCCTGCCAGTCACAAGGGGAGACGCACTGTAAAATATGAATCAATACTGTAATTGATAATCCGTGTCCCAATGCTCTTTGGACGGGGACGTTTGTGTCATTGTTCGTGTGAATCAATGACACTAGTTAGAATGTCTTTGTGTACAAAAAGGGATATAAACACAGTCAGCAGTTCTGAATAATATACCATATTTTCCAGACTGCTACATATAGAAAGTAGGTTTACAATTTTTTTTTAAAGATCTTATAGGGCAAAGAAAATTATTTGAATGTGTTTACCTACTTTCTATAGAAGCATCTAAGAATGAAGTTATATAGAAAGTAGGTTAAAAACTAAAGAAAAGTTGGATGTGTTACTGTATTTGTAAATCTGGTATGTCATAAAGTCTCTCTGGTCTGCAACCCCTTAACAATTGTGTGTATTGAGCCGTACTGTATTGTACCTGTTACAAAGGGTCAGATTAAACCGAATATATATATTTATTACTTGAGATACCTTGTATAATATTTGTATATCGTCTGATATCCCTTGTATATTCTTTGTATATATACACGGAATATCCCTTTACCTAGGTACAAGCCAGACCATAATATTCGTTCTCCTATTGGACAGCGACCCCTAGGCGCCAACGGCCATACCCCCAATGGCAAGTTCAAAGCCACCGCCAAGGCATGTCTCAACATGTCCAGGTTTGCGCAGTAATACGAGACAGAACTGAGGTTGGCACTAGATTATTCACCTTACGTATAAATACGGCGCAGGTGGAAAGCAGCAGCAGTTCATTCAGTTCATCGTTCGTTCATTACTAGTAAAGCCTTCACCACGAGTCAACGACCAAGTGAAGTGAGCAACCTTGCGGCTAAATAGAGCACTTATAACATGTGCGAATAGGATAGTAAAAGTGTCAGTTTAGTGAAATAACGTCAAGTTCGACCTAGTTAAATGTGAAGTATAGTGCACAGGAGAATCTACACCGGCGAATGCAGAGCCTTTTCCGGCTGGATTATATTGCTTTGGTACCGTGGCTGCTGGAGCAGAGAACAGTCTACCCCACTGTCGTGTGGGATCTACCCCTGTGAGGAGCACCCTCAAGCCCGCCTCTAGGACCAGAGGCTGGCTAGCTTTCATCCATGCTGTCGAGCATACTGGATTATAGCTGTTGCTTTGTCTAAGGATCAAGGGAGTACTGCACCGACTCCCGTAGCTGGAGCTTCTTTATTCTGCGTTGACCCAGACTTTGCTCCCGAACATTCCTCTACCCTGCCGGCTTACAACCGGAGGGAACCCCCTAGTGTCTCCAGCTGACTACGAGTGTGCCTTATGTAATTACTATGCTACAGGTGGCGTCAGTTATACCCATCTTACTATTCTCATGGACTTACGCTCTTGACCTACTTTAAGTGTTCTTCGCCTTACAAGCGCAATTATAATTCTCAATCTGTAACCTACCGTTGCTGCTCTAATAATAAATCCCTCTAACTAGAACTTTGTCATTGCCGTATTCTTGTGTGGGTGTTCACCAGATATACCATGTACTGTATGGCCAGTAATTAAAGTACATAACTAAGTAGTGGTTTAATGATACCATACTCTCAATACAGTCAGGGAATTGTACCCCTCAGTTACAGTACCCATTCTGCATCTGGTAATACAATTTTCAAATGGATTATGGGCTATTGTAATAATTCTGCCTCATGTACATTGAAAAGCTTTCCATTTTTGCACAAAATTAGTTGCCTTCCATCACGGACATTGTTTAAGCATTTTTGGTTGAAATAAAATGTTAAATAATTACATATCATTTCATGTTGAGCTATATATTGTAGATTAATACAGAAAGGTACAACGTGCTTTATTTGTTTTAAACAAGACTATTTAGAAATCTGTCCATGTGGACCGGCTGGAAACAATGACGTGACCTCTACACCTCCCTATAAACATCAGGGCTGAACAAATAACTACAATTACAATTATTTTGACTGCCATCATCTTTATTTCAAACATGATTTTAAAGAGAAAGAATAAAGACAAACAACAAAAAATATGCATATCACTGTTCAAAAAGGAAGCCTAGGCTCATCATGCCCTACCAATATAAGGATATAATTCATGATATCAAAATGGTATGATTTTTTTTAATCAATTTTTTTATTGTTACCACAGGCAAAAACGTTCATTATTAATAAAAAATTTTTTTTTATATATTTTCTTTATGCATCTATTCATTCTGTTTAAACAGATTAAAAACTGATGAGCTATATTTGTTACAAAGGGTCAGATTAAACCGAATATATATATTTATTACTTGAGATATATTGTATAATATTTGTATATCGTCTGATATCCCTTGTATATTCTTTGTATATATACACGGAATATCCCTTTACCTAGGTACAGGCCAGACCATAATATTCGTTCTCCTATTGGACAGCGACCCCTAGGCGCCAACGGCCATACCCCCAATGGCAAGTTCAAAGCCACCGTCAAGACATGTCTCAACATGTCCAGGTTTGCGCAGTAATACGAGACAGAACTGAGGTTGGCACTAGATTATTCACCTTACGTATAAATACGTCGCAGGTGGATACAGAAGCACTTAGACCAAAACGTTGAAGCCTTCACCACGATACAACGTGCCGTGAAGTGGGCCTCTTTGCCCCTAAATAGAGCCTTGAGAACCGCGTGCGAATAGATAGCTAAAGTGTCAGAGTTTAACGCTGTATCGTCGAGTTCGACTTATTTATTGTAAAGTAATAGTCTATTATTTATAGTGTATCGTGCGGCTACCGTTCTACAGTGACCATCATTACCACCGGTTCGTCGTACTCTAGCTAGTGCACTTATCCAGGCTGGGCGGCCTAAACTCGTGCCGCCATCCGAGGAGTCCTAGACGAGAACCGTTGGATATGTACACCGGAGAACCTACACCGACGAATGCAGAGCCTTTTCCGGCTGGATTATATTGCTTTGGTACTGTGGCTGCTGGAGCAGAGAACCGTCTACCCCACTGTTGTGTGGGATCTACCCTGTGAGGAGCACCATCGAGCCCGCCTCTAGGACCCACAGAGGCTGGCTAGCTTTCATCCATGCTGACGTGCATACTGGAGTATAGCTGTTGCTTTGTCTACGGACCAAGGGATTACTGCACTGGCTCCTGTATCTGGAGCCTCTTTATTCCGCGTTGATCCAGACTTTGCTCCCGAACATTCCTCTCCCCTGCTGGCTTACAACCGGAGGGAACCCCTTAGTATCTCCAGCTGACTACGAGTGTGCCTTATGTAATTCTTATGCTACAGGTGGCGTCAGTTATACCCATCTTATTATGCTCATGGACTTACGCTCTTGACTTACTTAAGTGTTCTTCGCCTTACAAGCGCGACCAATAATTCTCATTCTGTAACCTATCGTTGCTGCTCTAATAATGAATACCTCTAAATAGAACTTTCTTTGTCAAGCCGTATTCTTGTGTGGGTGTTCACCAGATATACCGTGTACTGTATGGCCAGTAATTAAAGTACATAACTAAGTAGTGGTTTAATGATACCATACTCAGGGAATTGTACCCCTCAGTTACAATATTCATTAAAGAAAGTTGATTTAATAAAAAAAGACAAATTTAATCACAGCTTTTCCCGTGTCCGTATGACCAGAGCCACCAGATCCCATTTACTTTGCATCTCTTCAGTTCCCAGATCTTCAGTGTGAACCGTGCTCCTGTGGGTACAGTTGGCAACATGGTGAGAGAGCTCATGCTTTGGCATCACGTGGCGAGCGTTAAAGGGACAGGTTTTCAGCTCACTGGCCAGTTTAGGGTATAGAGTTTAGAGGCTGGGATCTGGTGGCTCTGGTCACACGGACACAAGCTGATCTGGGTTACAGTTATGGGTTCCATCCTCCTCCCATGGTTGGCTGGTTCTGACCGCATTGATCCGGCTGGGGCTGCAACTGGTTCCATATTGGAAGGTGGGTGACATCTTGAGGAAGCTGGTGCTGCCGGATCGTACGCTCCAACGCCGTCCCGAAGAGGAAGTTGCCTTTAACAAACATCATCACACGGCCCTAGAGAGATCGATGAGTTGTTCAGCCATAAGGTGCACGAACAGCATGATTCGTCGACATCCAGAACCACGTTCGCCTCACGTCTTCAGACCCAGAAAATCCACTCCGCCACCTGTAGAGGAAACAGGAAGGACTTGTAAACGGCATCCATTAAATAAAGAGGTAAATACATTCACTTTGAGACCAAAACTGTTCAGAAAACCGAGAGTCACCACTGAACAATCTGCCGGTAATTCCAGCATTTCAGTTTAGATTTTCATCAGCACAGGTAGTGGTCAGCCATCGTGCCCAGGAAGATGAGCAGCAGGCAAACCCACCTGTGGAAATGTTCAGCTTCATTCACAACCTTGTAGCGCAGAGACCTTCAAAGATAAAACAGACGTAAAGACAATTATTGTCAGAGAAGAAAGTGGATAACTATCAATTTACAGAGAAGGCATTTTAAGACTCAGAAAATTGGACCATAAGGATCGTCAGCTGTTGAAACATCAGACTGTACTTTCTACTTTCATCACTGATGGCATTTACAGGGCATCTGCAGGCGTCAACAAGTTTCACTGAAGACCTTTTTAATAATAATTCAATTGAGAATCTAATACTAAAGCCTTTTTAATCCCCCGCAGATGCCCTGCATTTAAGAGAGCTGGTCAGAACTACCGACGCTCACCTTGAAGTCAACAAGTAACAGAACGGTTCCCTTCATGGCGGCTCACAGACGACATCTAGGAAGACAAAGGAAACGGTTGGTGAAATGGAAACTTGAAGACGATGACACATCATGCATCAGCCAGTGCAGGTTTGAAGCCTCAGAAGAATTGGTTGAAACAAACTCGTCAGTTGTCGCATCGGACGGCACTTCCTATACCAGGTTCTCATCACAGACGAAAGGTTTGAGAAACTAACAGCTAACATGAACGCTCACCTTGAAAAGCACCAAGTAGACAAACAGCACATCCTTCTATGGCAGCTCAGGCTTGTAAATGACATCTAGGAAAACAAAACCGATGGAAGTTGGTGAGACGTTAACATCCCAGTCCATTGAAGACGATACAGTCTGGTCACAACCAGGTCATGTTCAGAAAACCGAGAGTCACCACTAACAATCTGCCGGTAATTCCAGCATTTCAGTTTAGATTTCATCAGCACAGTATTTGATGGCAGAGAAAGAGTTTAAGCTACAGATGGCGAGACTAGGATGGGCTAATAATTACCTAGCAAGCACCAAGTTGTAATAGAGTGCATCTTATTCTGGCCAGAGGTTCTTCTACAGCTGACTGCTTGCATTCAGCAACTCTGAAAAACAAGATGGAAGAGGTTGATGAGAAACAGCACAATCCATTTCACTGAAGACGAGGACAAGTCCAGGTCATGTTCAGAAAACCGAGAGTCACCACTAACAATCTGACGGTAATTCCAGCATTTCAGTTTAGGTTTCATCAGCACAATGACTGCTGCAATTCACAAGAGGTTCAGTGCTCGTTAAACCCACCTCTGGAGACGTGATCTTCAGACAACTCCTCTGGAGACGTCACCTTCAGACAACTCCTCTGGAGACGTCACCTTCAGACAACTTCTCTGGAGACGTCACCTTCAGACAACTTCTCTGGAGACGTCACCTTCAGACAACTTCTCTGGAGACGTCACCTTCAGACAACTTCTCTGGAGACGTCACCTTCAGACAACTTCTCTGGAGACGCCACCTTCAGACAACTTCTCTGGAGACGTCACCTTCAGACAACTTCCTCAGGCTGAATCCCAACTGTAAGAAACAAAACGAACGTTATGAAGGTGATCATATGATTCACATAGAAGCCAGTGCAGGTTTGAAGCCTCAGAAGTTACAGAATCGTCAGTGTTGCATCAGACTCTTCCTATTACATGTTTACATCACAGACTAAAGGTTTGAGGAACGAAAAATGTAACCCTTTCAGTGAAGAACCATATAAGTCAGTTTTAAAGTTTGACAGACTATGTATCGGCAGTTGTGAAGTTAATCTAAATCACTTGGGTGTGATATATCACAAGAAATTACTCAGCCTCTACCGTCTTAACTATGAATGAACACAACACTAACTTACCATCTTTAGATAATAAAGTACTCAACCTCCTCTACTGTGTTGAACTATGAATGAACACAACACTAAGTTACCATCTTTAGACAACGTTTGAAAACCTTGTTCAACTGAACTTAATATGGTTCTTCATCAGAGTTACTCGATTAACATGAACACTCACCTTGAAAAGCACCAAGTAGACAAACAGCACATCCCTTCATGGTCATTCAGGCTTGTAAATGACATCTAGGAAAACAAAACAAAAGTTGGTGAGACGTTAACATTCCAGTCAATTGAAGATGACAGTCTTCACAAGTTGCGAGTGCTTAAAATATAATAGCATTAGATCTAAATAACACGTTGATCGTCAGTGAGTTGCTTCCAGTCAACATGCACGAAACAGATAATTTGTTCATACATTTTTCAAATAGACGCTAGATTATCGATATTATATGCGTCATCATGCACAAACGGAAGCGGCGTCTGAAAAATCGCTTCTCCGTACTTCTCGGGTTTGGTGCCGAGCATGGCGAGTTAACCCGACTTTTCTCGGGTCTGGCCCCGAATGTGTTAATGTAGAACAAATGGCTGAAGAGAGCATCATGCAATAAGTCCTGCGATCAGAGGTTAGACCAATCAGTCATGAATTGTCAGACTGGGGCGGTACTAATTAACTCATCACTTCCAGGAGGAAAAACAGTAGGAGTGTAACATTTATTAAAAAATTCTCAAACCGCTACATCAGTCCATTTAATACAAGCAAACATTGAAGCAAATTGGCAAACGAGTTTAACCTTTCCCAACTTAATATTTTACAAGAAGCACCATCAAAAACACACCTTGCCGTTTCCCCAGTTTGTCAGCTGTTGGAGGCCAAAGACCAGCAGAATCACAAGACCTGAAAGAGATTTCTCTTAGTACAATGTAATGGTAAAACAATGTGCCATTAATTAGTGGTCTTGGATCAGAGACACCAATCAGTCATGAATTTTCAGACTGGGGCGGTAATAGAAACTCATCACTTCTCAAAGATTTAGTTTAGGGACTAGGAAAGAAATGAGAAATATTAATAGTGTCCAGTGCTACAAAATGCTTAACGAGTTTGCATTCAACAGTTCACTACCACATATTTCTGAATGAGAACACAGCACATACCAGTCAGTTAAAACGGGACCACAGGAACTCTCAAGACAGAGCGTCCCATCTGCACCTGTCAACAGAAGACATTTTAAATTATTTAGACTAGAAAGCACCAACATGCATACAACAGCAGATTCTAGTTATAGTGCATTAGATTCTCATGAGAAGCACTGCAGGACAATCCGTTGATTTACAATAGTTTGTTGCGGATCAGAGAGGGGTATATCAGTCACTGCTCCAACACCAGTTTTTACATGTCAATCAGGATTCCAATAATAGCCCTTTCACACCGCCAGCTCTGCTTCTAGCTCCAGCTCCGTTCTGGAGCCTCTGAACCTTGGTGCCAACGTTCCACTGTCTCAGTCATCAACGCAGGGTGTTACTCAGGCGGAGGTAAACACAATGCGTGGAGAAAGGCTTAGCGAGTCAGCGCACACTGTATAAGTTTGAAATTAATCGTTCCAGCAAAGTTGGCTTCTATTATTCGAATTACTTGTTTTAATGGGTATCATAGTAGTAAGTCCTACTGTAGAACATGACATATGGTGTATTGTACTCGTGCTGTATAATGTGACAATACATTTGAATTGGATCTCATCTTGAGATCGCTACCTGTCGAGTAGGGCTGACCCCTAGATTTATATGCAGCCTTCGACACAGTCAACCACCAGATCCTCCTCGCGGCCCTCGCAGGAATGGGAGTGGCTGGCTCTGCGCTGACATGGCTGTCATCATACCTCAATGACCGCTCCTACCAAGTGTCATGGAGAGGGACCCTGTCGGCCACCCGCCCCCTGCGGACGGGTGTCCTCCAGGGCTCGGTTTTAGGACCCCTTCTCTCACTGGGTAACATTATCACGTCTCATAGCTTCTCCTACCATTGTTATGCCGACGATACTCAACTCTTCCTCTCCTTCCCTCCCTCAGATATCCACGTCTCTAAGCGGATCTCGGCCTGTCTGTCCGACATCTCCGCCTGGATGACGACCAACCACCTCAAACTGAACCTAAGCAAAACAGAATTGCTCCACCTGCCGGCCAAATCCTCCCCCCTGACCGACCTTTCCATCACAGTCGAGAATGCAGCTGTGACTGTGTCCCCGACCGCCAAGAACCTTGGTGTTGTCCTCGACGACCAGTTGAACTTCTCTCACATCGCAGCGACAACCAGAACCTGCCGATTCCTCCTGAGCAACGTCAGAAGGATCCGCCCCTTCCTGACAAAAGAAGCCACCCAACTCCTCGTCCAATCAACAGTCATCTCCCGCCTCGACTACTGCAACGCACTGCTCGCTGGCCTCCCGGCCACTGCCACCAAGCCTCTTCAACTCATTCAGAACGCAGCGGCCCGCCTGATCTCAAACCTACCGAAGTCGGCCCATGTCACCCCATTTCTTAGGGACCTGCACTGGCTCCCCATTGCTGCACGTATCCGCTTCAAGGCCCTCGACCTAGCATACCGTGCGGCAAAGGGAACCGCTCCCGCCTACCTCCGGTCAATGGTCTCTAACTACACACCCTCAAGACCCCTACGCTCTGCATCTTCTGGCCGCGTCAGACCCACTCCTATCCGAGCTCCGGGAGGGTCATCAAGGAGAACCTGCCTTTTCTCAGTCCTTGCCCCACAATGGTGGAATGAACTGCCCACCCCAGTTAGGACAGCCGAAACCCGTCCAATCTTTCACCGTCGACTAAAGACGCACTTTCAATCATTATCTGAAATGGGGGGGAAAATAACTCTAACCCTACTGTCATGCACTTGTCCTAATATACTAACCTACACTGTAGCTGAGGGGTACAATTCCCTGACTGTATTGTTAGATATGATATTTAATACCACTACCTCATGTACTTTAACTTCTGGCCACCCAGTACAAGATATAAGTATGATGAACACTTTCCCACCTGATGAAACGAACCAACACAAATGGACCAAATCGAATATTTAATACAGCAAAGGGTGTATACAACATTCACTTAATTACATTTATGATTTGAAATGTTGAGTATGCACTTTTATGGCAAATGAGTATTCGTAGGTAAATCAACATTGAATGTCCAATCTCTGGTTGCGCAGGGAGTAAGTATACAACCTGGAATATTTAGGAAACGATAGCTATGGTACTTAAATTATTATATACAACCAGGGGGTCCCGCTGGTTGTAAGACAGTAGGAGGGGGGGGTTAGAGAAGCCGCTGGCGGTATCCCATCTGGCCGACGGTGTCTTGGGAGAATCCAAAGTCTTAGACACAGTGCCCACAGAACCTCGGGCAGCAGACGAATACAGCTGGACCCTCTGTGGAACGGTATCTGCCGGTCCACAACGGAGAGACGTGGTGCGACCTCACGTGTAGAGCGCCGCCTCACCTGTAGTCCTCTCCGGGGGGGTAATTCCAACACTCGACAGTGTTGGCCTTTATCCATGGAATAACCAAAGCACACAAAGCATAATCCAAGAGCCGTGGAAGGCTCGCCGTCGTCGGGTAGAGTAATCCAATATACAGGTCCAGTCGCTCTTGACCCGGAGCTCCTCGGATGCAATCACCACTAGGGGTCTGACCAGCCTGGATAAGCGTCCAGATAACGTCAGGAACGATGGGGGTACTGATAACTGTAGAACTCGAACCGAACGATGCACCATACATAAATAGACTATTATTAGCTTAATAGAATACGTCCAACTCGACGGTATGGTGCCAAACTATGACCATTCAACTATTAATCTACACGATATCTCAATGCCTATTCTGGGCCAAGTAGGCCCTACTACACCGCACGTGCTTCGTGGGGAGGCTTTTGCGTCTGTCACTCTGTTGGAGGGTAAAGAACTGGACTAAAGGAAAGTTCTACTTTACGAGCGCCATATATATGCGCTATGAACAAATAGTACCACACGTATTTCGCCCGGCATATTACTGCGCGGAACCGGGGGTTGCCTCGACATGTTAGGCGGCACGATTGAACTTGGACCTAGGGGTATGGCAACCTGGCGCCAGGTTCTCGTCCAATGGTAGAATGAAACTATTATGGGCTGTTTAGTAGAAACGGGGATATTCAATGCATATTGTACAAGGAATATACAGGGGATATCAAACGATATACAAATACAATTAAATATATATATATAAATAAATATACATATTCGGTTTAATCTGATCCTTCACAACATACACTGTAGCACTCAACACTTTGATGAACATTGTTACTCAGCTGATAAGAATTGTACCCTTCCTGCTGTCTTGTTGTACAAAACTTGTAAGTCGCTTTGGATAAAAGAGTCAGCTAAATGACAAAAATGTAAAAGAAAGATTAATCATGTCATAACTTTACCATTGGATGAAGACTGCTAGAAGATACATGTTGCTCAACGGGTCCCGTTTTAGACATTTTATTTAATCTCACATCTGTTCTGAGCAGGTTATAGTCATGATGAGTACCAACACAAGGCAGCAGGTACACTGAGTACCAAGTACTACCAACATGAGCCAGTAAGCGTGCAGGGTCACCTCAAGTCGTTGGAAGACATCCTCTTGGATCTCAGCTCATAACCACCATCTTGGTGCTTCACTTCGGCCGGGAGAGGCTCAAAGCCACCACTCAGAAGGATCTACAGGGAGACAAAACATCCAGGCCCAGGTGTTTAGGATCCAGTGTAGATTCTGGTTTGAGGGGGTGGGGGCTTGGTAACAACACTGGGATGGGATCAGAAAGAAGACTCAGTCATTGCCCAACAACCAGCTCCCTCTTTACAGGATTCCAATAGTCACCTTACACCTGAAGTTCAGGGTTCTCTGTGACATACTGGGCCAATAGAAGAGGGGACGTACACTGGCTTAAGGAGGAGACGATACTCCACGACTGATTAACCTGTGGTTCATCACTTCCAGCATCCCAGCATCATCTACATTTTAGCTGACGTAAAAGAGTTACAAGTTCTGTACGACAAGTCAGCAGGAAAGGTACAACTTCCCTTATTGAGGCCTTAAGCCATCGACTTGAGAACCCCTGCCATGAACCCTTAAATTGTGGTCAAAAGTGGCACAATACTAAACTAAACAAATGGTGACTCTTGGAATTTATATCAATTTACCATTTAATTTTCCACTGGATGAAGATAAGTCGCAGAATGTTGAGACGGGTCCTGCTCTAGACATTTTATTTAACCCCTTTTAACCCCCTGAGGTCTAGAGTTTCTAGCTCCACCTTCTCAGAATATTCTCTTTTTTTTGTTACATAATGTAAAATTACAGATTCATACCTTCAAAATAAGCCATCAATTGTCACATTTGAGATGATAGTTTTCAATCAATGTCCTATCAAACATTCTGGTACAGTCATTACCAATTTGCAGCAGGAGCCTCTGAAGATAATTCAGTGAATTCAGCTAATGATAAGGGAACTACACTCCTTCCCAGAATGCAATGTGATGTCAATGTCAATGTCAATGACTAATTCACACCATGAAACAAAGGCCCAGCAGGGAACAATTACGGCTGAATGGGGGTATAGTGTGACTGATCAATACAGGCAGGCCTACAGCAACACACTTTGATTTGATGCCATGCATACACACACTAGACAGAGGTTTAGATATTTAGATAGATATATAATAGTAATATAATAGAAAGAGAGAGAAAGAAAGAAAGATACAGAGAGAGAGACATTTATAATAATAATAATAATTATTATTAAATAGAATCATTTTCTATAGGCTTGCCGTGGTAGTCAGTGATACTGGTGTATACACACACTAGATAGACAGAGGTTTAGACATTTAGATATATATAGATATATAATAGTATAGTAATAGATAGAGAGAGAGAGAAAGAAAGAGATATATACAGAGAGAGACATTTATAATAATTATATTATTAATTCGTTTTTTTTTTTACACACACACATGTGTACATGTCCACGGATGTGCGCTTGCCATAGTGATTGATGACACTTCACAGGCATGTCTTTAGTATAGGTTAGAAAGCAACCTGGGTTCTCAGACAGACAGACACAGAGAGAGAGAGAGAGAGACAGAGAGAGAGACAGAGACAGAGACACAGAGACACAGAGACACAGAGACACAGAGACACAGAGAGACAGAGAGACAGAGAGACAGAGAGACAGAGAGAGAGAGAGAGAGAGAGAGAGAGAGAGAGAGAGAGAGAGAGAGAGAGAAAGCTCCCGTCTGGTAGAGATTTGGGCTCTACTGAGCCTACCTTTATAGTTGAAACGTTGCAATTTTTACATCATGCGTAAGCTGTCAACTAACTAGACAGAAAGAAAGAAAGAAAGAAAGAAAGAAAGAAGAGATAGAGGGGGAGAGAGAGGGATATAGAGGAAGAGAAAAAAAGAGGGAGATACAGAGGAGAGATGGAGGGAGAGAGAGGGAGATATAGATAGACATGAAACCTAGTTATGTAATTTCATCTTTCCTTGTGACAATAGTGTCACCCACTGTACAAGAAATTCCTTCTGTAATGTACTGATTTCTCTGTTTGAGAGAGAGAGAGAGAGAGAGAGTGTGTGTGTGTGCAGGGGAGTAGCTGGGGGGGGGGGGGGGTTAGGATGATTCCAAGGGCCCAGCAAATGCCCAATTTTTTTTTATAGATTGGGGGCCCCACATTTTTTAATAGATTGGGGGCCCACAAATTGATTCTTTCATGGGGCCCAGAATCTCCAGCTACGCCCCTGTGAGCGCACCTGTCATCACCGTGATGCGCGCTTGAATGAACTGCGAGATAACTAATAACTCGTACACACACGCACTCTGTCTCTGCCATACAGTAGTTATGTTGTTTTAGCGCGACGTGGGTATATACACGGGCGAGGATGAAAAGCATGTTAGACTACTTTTAATTCATAAATTAACGTTCGGTTGGGTCCGCGTGTATTCTCGAGAATGATAATAATAATAATGCAGGGCCTCTTCAGATTATATTATCAACGACAGACAGTGAGAAACACAACCCCCCCCTCTCGCGCTGAAGAATATGCATATTAGATCACTCAGTGATTAACACCTATGCGCTGTTTGTGTGTGCGCGCGTGCATGTACGTGACGCGTTGTAGTTTCGGGGAATACAGGGATATTTAGAACTATACAATTTAGCAAGAATTAAACATATTTACAAGTCGTATTACGTTTAGCAAGTAAGGATACATATAGATTACACTATATGCACTCGAAATTGTCTTTGTTCTATTTTAACAGATTTTTGAAAAACGGGACTTCCTGAGCATTTGAGAGAGATTCTAATTATTTTGTTCTCCGCCCACGGGAGCAATAAGCCCCGTTGACTCCTAAGGGTTAGTTCAGTGCCAAGCACGAGATTGGTCGGGTTAACTCGCCATGCGTTGAGTGCCAAGACCCGAGAAAACTCGGGTTTTAATCGTTATTTCTTTTATTAGCAATATCCATTAATTTCTCATTGGGAATGGGTCCGACCTCGAAAAGGGCAAATACCGCCGCCTATCGTCTCCCGGATGGTATTGCACATCATTGGATTGGGTGGGGCTGTGCATCAGAAAAAAACCCGGTCCGGGGTTTTCCCTTCTCTGGCAAGCAGTATCTGTTACCACATTCACTGGGGAGGCTCGGAGCAGCTTTCGATTATGTGTTTTGGAATATAACGTTGGATCAATAAACGCGATCAATATTTGGAATGGCGATCAGGAATTGGATTAATATTTTTGCAGAACATCTGATGTGAGGTAAGGAATCTATGTTACCAGTCTTGGGTTAATCAGATGTTTTTTTTCTCAGCCATCGCAGCGTGTATGACGTTAGCGCTGACCAGGTCATGGATAGATTTTTCAGCCTGCTTCTCTAGCGTGCATAAGTACACATACTATCGATAATCTATCGTTCATTTGAAAACGATAAATCAGCCGAAAAATTACAACATGTTTTGTGTATTCCACTAAAGAGCTATTATCGCGGAATTTCTCTGGAATTACTAGAAATCTCTAAACCTATACTCTTATTCAAAACGGTATAAAATGGAAATGTACCAATGAAAAAACAATCCCGTTTCATACATGTTGGCTGCAAACAAGTCATTCATAAGCGAGGGGTGTTTTAGACATAGCCATAATTTAAGATGTAGTTTAAGCGTTCGCAAATTTCCCCGGCCTCCCATTGACTTCCTTACTGAAGGGACCAGTCAGCTCTGATGGCCAAAATGATTGACCACCTTTGTAGCCAATGAGATTCAACAAGTAAACAGAAATGATTACACAACTTTTACTTCAGTGTGTTCAAACCTCTGTAACTCATTTCATTAGCACTCGATTGATTCTTCCCGTTGTGGAAGAAAGATCAGAATGTTTCCTTTCGACAAAGACCAGACTCGTGCTTTAACCTCTTCCACCGTGCCATTCATCATGTGCTTTAACCTCTTCCACTGTGCCATTCATCATGTGCTTTAACCTCTTCCACCGTGCCATTCATAGTGTGCTTTAACCTCTTCCACCGTGCCATTCATCATGTGCTTTAACCTCTTCCACCGTGCCATTCATCATGTGCTGTAACCTCTTCCACCGTGCCATTCATCATGTGCTCTAACCTCTTCCACCGTGCCATTCATCATGTGCTTTAACCTCTTCCACCGTGCCATTCATCATGTGCTGTAACCTCTTCCACCGTGCCATTCATCATGTGCTTTAACCTCTTCCACCGTGCCATTCATCATGTGCTTTAACCTCTTCCACCGTGCCATTCATGATGTGCTTTAACCTCTTCCACCGTGCCATTCATCATGTGCTTTAACCTCTTCCACCGTGCCATTCATCATGTGCTCTAACCTCTTCCACCGTGCCATTCATCATGTGCTCTAACCTCTTCCACCGTGCCATTCATCATGTGCTTTAACCTCTTCCACCGTGCCATTCATCGGCGGAGCGCAAATGACATCACGTCATAAATCAATCTGTCTAGACTGTCTGACAAAAGTATCGTTTTATTTGTCAAACGTATTAAAGTAATAATTAAATTAAAATAAAAATAATCTTGATAAAAAAAAAAAAAAAAAAAAAAAAAAAGGCAATTTCACCCCCGGCCACCAGGGGGTGCAATGCACCCCCTGCACCCCCATAAACTCCGCCCATGATAAACATCATAACTAGGGATGCACGATAATTATCGGGCCGATATCAGCAATTATGACGTCATCCCGATAACATTATTAATAGCTCCGATAATATAATATATTTTTGGGTAAAAAAAAATGCGGTGTGGGTGAATTGGAATGAAGTGCGTTTGTTTTGGCTGTAGGCTCCTCCCGTTTTACCAGCGTGTGGTTTAGGAACAGGGCGTTTTACACAAATCCAGCACTCCCTTTCTTGGCTGTGACGTAGCCACGTAAGTTTCTTGAAGCAGCGCGGACGTCAACAACAAAGATGGCCGCGTCGGTACTCGCAATAGTTTCAGAGGAAAAAGTTTGCTTGCTATTTGTAATAAATGCAATGCAGAAGTTCCACGAGGAGGGAAAAGGGCAACAACTTGTAATACATCCAGCCTGACGGGTCACCTGCGGCATCACCACCGCTACGACGGTGTGTTATTGTGTTAACTTAGAAGCCTACGACGACGCGAGGAGCTAAGCAAAGCTAGCCCCTTTCATGGCTGTGATGCAACCCTCGGTTGAACGCAGTCACTTATTGCTCCGTAGTAGCCAGGTTAATTTGCACCACCAAGGACTGCTAGCGGCTTGAGCCCTTGGGTCATTTCTGTCAAACTTCTTTAATTTAGCAAACGACTCGTCAATAGGTACAAGCGTGCTCGCGCCGTCGTCGTGGGCTTTTAACACCGTGGCGGTGGTGATGTTGCAGGGCTGTGTCCACTAAAGCCTTTTTTTCAAGGCTCCGCTTTGAAAAAAGAACAAAAAGCTTCGAGCGTCTTAGGTTGGATGTATTATAAGTTGTTGACGGATTGTGAATTTTCATTTGGAAAAATAAATATGGTCACTTATCAGTCAACTGTTGTCTTGGCTTTTGTTTCCGTTGTCTGGTTAGGTCAAAACTAATAATAATAATAGTTTGGATTTATATAGCGCTCTTCTGACTCAGAGCGCTTCACAGAGTCCAATATTCGTTCATACACAGTCATACCGGTGGTGGTAAGCTACAATTGCAGCCAGAGCTGCCCTGAGGCAGACTCACGGAAGCGTGGCAAATAATCATCGCCTACGGCCCCTCCGACCACCACCAACATTCATTCACATGCATACGAGGCAAGTAGGTTAAGGGCCCTTTCTCACTCACGCTATTCGTTTCTATTTCGTTCCGTTCTGCCCGTTCCGAGATCAGATGCGGACTCCCCCCCCCCCCTCTCCCCCCTCTAGTTTGTGTACACACTTCAGTCTGGGTGCGCTCTGGGTTTTGTTTACGGTTTGCGTTTTGAGCTTGTAAGCTTGCCGTGGTTTTTGCTGTCGCCTATGAGCCAATGAACACAAGGGTATACTTGCGTCATCTAGTACGCGACAAGTCGTTTCATACACAGATCAAGAGACGCAATGGAGATGGAGACCTTCATGATGATGCGTCTACTCTTTTGGAAGCAATTCCAGAAACGAAATCGAGGAACCAGCATATCTCAACGCAATCGAGGTGCCACTGCCAACATATCTCAACGACGGACTACAAACGACCACAACCGTCGGCGTCAGCAGCGACGGCTATTTTCTCTAATCCATCAACCTTCCAGCATTTTGATTGCCTCAGGCGATTTCACGAGAGCGAAGCAGCGGCAATAACTGATTTTCTTCTGGTGCTAAAACAACAATTGCGTTCATCAACAAGGTGAACGCAATTGTTGTTTGAACTTCCGGTTATGCACAATAGAACTTCCGGTTATGCACAATATGTAGTGCATGCATTTTGCAATTGCTCCGCTCCCACCAACGTTAATTTCGTTTAAAAACATTATTTGGACAGTACAGAAAGAGAATAGACTACATCGTATGTATTGATAAGACCTTCTACTAACCATATCAAAAGACAAAATGGTTAAGGATAGAAAGACGGTAAAGAAACAAACTACGGTAACTTCAGCGTCGCGGGACGTAACAAAACAAAGAAGACGCGCTCTAACCGACGCGGGTTCTGAGCCGACGGCGACAAGCCCCGAAGAGGAGAATGAAGAGGAAAATATACCGGGACCATCGATTGTGGTCCCCGACGAAGAGACAATAAATGTCAACATAACAGATGAGACAGAGATGAAAGAGATACATTGGGAGGTTTTGTATCAGGTTTTTATTATCAATTACTAACGTCCTCGTACGAAACCCTTCAACTAGACAATGTCTGGAGGAGGGATATACCAGACCTGGAAAATGACTTTGATTGGCAAGGAGCCTGGGCAAATGTCCGACTTACATCAAGGAACCCGGATCATCAACAAATCAATCTGAACTATATTCACAGGACATACTTGACTCCTATAAGGCTGTGCAAAATGGGGCTTATACAAGACTCCAAATGCTCCCAATGTACAAATGGGGACGAAGGAACATTTATGCACATGTATTGGGACTGCCCACCAGTTAAGGCATTCTGGAAAGATGTGTCCCAACAATTATCAATACTCGTATTTTGGAATATACCTGTACACCCCGCGGTATTGCTATTGAATGATGTTTTTGAGTTTGCAGTGAACCCACAACTAAAAAGATTGGTTTTATCGGGTATCACAGTAGCTAAAAAACTGATTGCATCACGTTGGTTTCAACCGGAAAAAATGTGCCGGAAAGTGTGGTTTCTTACATATCTCGATGTGATATATCAAGAAATATCAACAGCAAGAATTCTGGGGCTCAATGAATCCAAAATGTTAATGTGGTTAGAAGTGGTGGAGAGAATAAAAGCTAGCCTATAATGGTGATGTCTGGTTAGGAGTGAGGGATAATGGAGGTACTATCCAAGAGGGGGTCCGGGAGGGGGGGGTTTGAGCTGGAGCATATGTGTGTAGGGTTTTAGAAAATAGGTATTAGGGGTATATTATATACTAACATTTATATAATTGTAACTTCGCTGGATATACACGGTATACGGTTAAAATGTTATTATTGACTATTTTTGTTTTATCCTGTTTCTGTACTTGCATATATTTTAACCACCTTTACTGAAAGTTTCATTATACATTGTGTGTTGAGTACTGACTTTTAATAAGTTTTGTTTTGCAATAATAAAAAAAATTAAAAAAAAAAAAAAAACAGATGACAGGAACAAGCTCCGTGAAAAATAGAGCAACTGATTTGGAAAAGATAATATTAGCACACAAGTCCAGCGTCACCGTCACTGTACCTAAATCAACAACTGATACAAGCAGTACTACCACTCCACCCGATTTCAACACACTGACTAACCTGATGATAGAACAGTCTAAACTGATGAAAGATCAGATTACAAACATCGAGGCGCTCAAAGCAAACGTCGATGAGCTCAAAGCAAACGTCGATGAGCTCAAAGCACACGTCGATGCTAAATTCGATCGCGTCGATGAGAAATTAGAAGAAGTCAAGAAAGCGATCGATACACAGTCCGAGCGAATCACGTCAGTGGAGAATACGGTGACAGATATTACACGGGCAGTCAAGGCGAACGAAGGTGGCATGACAGAGATGGTAAAAGAGATAGAAAGTGTGAAAGAAGAATGCCGTAGGGAAATACAAGTGGTTAAAAACGAAGCGACGGAGAGGCTACTAGAATCCCAACGCTACCACAGGCGGAATAACATCCGCATTGTAGGGCTTGATGAAGCAGTAAATTGCGAAGATGCCAACTTTCCAACAGTGCTATCAGCGATTTTGGGTAACAACGATCCAAACACAGTGCCAGTAGTGGACCATGTTTACAGAATCGGTCCTCGGGGGCAAAGAAGCATCGGACCAAGAGTCATCATTGTTACTCTGCGGAATACTTCAATAAGGGATGACATCATCAAATTTGCTCGCAACCAACGTGGGAATCTGAAATATGGTGATAAATCAATATTTATCTACGAAGATTTGAGCAAAGAAGCCATCATTCGACGTCTACCATACAAGGAGGTGATGCAAAAGCTGTTCAAATCTGGTCACAAGCCAAGGCTATCATACCCGGCGCTGTTATCATTCGTGGGCAGTGACGGCCACAGGTCTGGTGTATACACACCTAAAGAAGCTGAGGATTTTCTGAATCGAAATGGAGCAAATACCCCAAGGCAGGACGACAATGCCGAAAACAGATAAGCCTCTTTCTCAATGTATACCAATGTTAGAATGACTTTATTGTGTTCATCAAGGTAGCAGACGATATGCAGGCCGTCTATAACAATGTGTACTGTGTATAATACGATTCGTAATACATTATAATTTCAGACTCTGGTCTCTGGGGAGACAAATACATATCATTGCAAAAAGATCTATCTGGAATATTCTGGGTTTATCGCTCAAATGCCCTGGGTCTCTTAGATCATTCTGGAACATAACAATAGTCTATTGCACTAGTATACTCTACAACCTTCTAGAATATAAGGCACCATGACAACGAAGGCCTACAACTCTAACAATAAACATCCGGTGTGCATACACATAGCAGATAATCAATTGAATGAAGTTCAATCAGTCCTTAATAATACTTTAAAAATTAACCACACCTAAACGTATGAACACTTCAAGGTTATTCTAACAATTTAAGTAATCACTCCATTGATGAAGTGACTGGCACATTGAAGCTCTAAAAGGCTCTGCTTTTCTATTTTTTCTAATCTGTTAATTCGGTTCTAGTGGCTTCTCCACGTTGATTATTACTCTCTCTTATTCCTTATCTATATCTTTCCTTTAATTTTTATTTTATTTTTTCTTCTCATTACTCTATTTTTTATATATATTTTAACTTACATTGTTCTTTTCCACTGTTCTTCACATTAAGGTGTCAATATTGCTCTACAATCTTTTCCTTTTTTCCTTTTTTCCTACACGTTAGTAGAGGGTTCAAATGAATATGTCGATGAAAGTTTATTCTCTTTTTTTTTTTTTTTTTTTTTGTCATTTATCACAATATTTCATTACAGTAAGGGAAGGTGCAAGACCAAAAGCGACATTCTATTGCAATAGAATGGAAATGTTAAATCCTATGGCAATTAGCATAGGAAGATTAGGATTACAATGCTCAGTTTGGGCAATCCGGTGGACTATGGGAGAAAGTCAATCGCGGAGGATGTGTTTTTGGAACACAGGCCTGTACGACTTTCTGGGCGAGGGGAAAATAGGGGATTTTTATTTATATATATATATGTTTTTAAGCTCGGCTCTCAACGGGACCTCATTAATTGGATGTACATCTATTGTAGCTTCGCACTCCAGAAGCATTACCAAAAACTACACAAAAACATGCATAGATTATGGCTAGTTCAGGGTTTCCGTTAGAATTTTTTTTTGCAGGTCTGAGTGTCCGGTAGATTTCAATCTACCGGACAAATGGGATAAATTCCGGTCAGAGTTTATTGAGCTTAAAAACAATTGATATGCCTATATAAAGAATGACATCATCAAGGCATTTATAATATTTTAACTTAAAACTAGGCTACTTTTGCGTATATACAGTCATTAATATATTCCAAATAAAATAAGTCCCTCGAGACTTCGTGCTGCTGCCGACTTGAGGTGTCGGTGGGCAGTCTGCCCGACCTTAATAAACAGCAGTCTGTTATAATCACATTTTTATGAGCTAACGAATTCCGTTATATTGGACATTTATATTAATTATATCAAGCGAAGAACTGAACATTATCGTGGGTTTGCGTGATTTATATCTCCACCTCCCAACGACTTGGTGCTGGTCATAATGTCCGGTGAAAATAATTCCCTCTAAACACAATTTGATTATTTGAATTGTATTAAAATAGGCTAAAATTAAATAGCCTATGCGATGAACGAAACAATCATTTGTTTCATCGTTGCTTCACCAAGCAGCCGGTCTAATAATGACATTCTGTTGTCAGCGCGAGCTGGCTGCTGATATATTTACGTGAAGCATGGAGCAGCAGTGTTTTTAGGTCCGGTCTGGAAACCGCTCAGCAGCGCCCCCACCCAACAGCTGAATTGCCAATGGCTGAATTGGAGTACTGCACCCTGCCGGCCGGCAGATGGATGCTTCTCGCAAATATATCAGCAGCCAGCTCGCGCTGACAAGACAATGTCATTATTAGACCGGCTGCTTAATGATTGTTTGTTTCGTTCATCGCATAGGCTATTTAATTTTAGCCTATTTTAATACAATTCAAATAATCTAATTGTGTTTAGAGGGAATTATTTTCACCGGACATTATGACCGGAGAGATTAAATATGTCGGACTTCAACAGATTTTGCCGGTCAAAAACCGGTAATTACCGGCTAACGGAAACGCTGGGCTAGTTTGAATATAATGGTATGGAACACCGGTGGGATAAACAAACACAAACGCAAAAGCTTGCTCACGCTGATGAAAAAAGAACATGTGGACGTGGCTCTATTAAGCGAAACGCACATTTTAGAGGAAGACATAAATACGTTAGCGGATAACATATACCATAATATTAGTCACTCTTCTTTTGTTACGAGAACTAGAGGGGTAGCCATAGTCGTCAGACGCAAATTAAATATCGAATTGAAAGGGGTATGGTCGGATGCTGAGGGGCGTATAACTATAGCTAGGATTATACATAATAACAGGAAAATTGCGTTGGCAGCGGTATATGCCCCAAATTTGTACGAAGTAGGTTTCTTCACTTCACTAACCGGAGAAATGTTAAACCATCCCGAGTACTCATATATAATAGGTGCGGATTTTAATGCCATTTGGAACCCAAGGATGGACAAAACTTACCTTACCTTTTCCAGCGAACAAAAAAATTCATCTAAAGCATTAAAAGAATGGTCAAAGTCAACAGGGGTAATTGATTTATGGCGTTCACTTAATCCCATGACCCGTAAGTACTCCTGTCGTTCGGCGAGACACAACACACTATCCAGAATTGATTACGTCTTTGCATCCCCGAGAATATTTGATAAATATGAAGTGGAAATGACACCCAATGCGCTATCAGATCACTGCTACTTAATCTTGAAAGCAACATTTGGTACACTATCTTCCCGGGCCCCAAGATGGCGTTTTAATTCTATGCTGCTTAACAACAAGGAATTCATTACACAAATTAAAGAAGCTCTCACAGTATTCCTACGGGATAATGCAAACGCGGAGCAAGACCCCAGAATATTATGGATGTCGGTAAAGGGTATGATCAAGGATTTCACGGATAGATTTTCCTCCATATTGCGCAAAAATCAATGCACAAAACTGTCTGAAATGGAAACGCTTTACTCAACGCTTTTTAATTCTTTAAAATACAACAACTCTACTAGACTAGAAAACCAAGTTAACATTCTAAAGACAGAGATCAAAGCAATATACAGACAAAAATCGGAATTGCAAATACGCAGCACAAGACAACAGCAGTACTTCCAAGGTTCTAAACCTAGTCACCTATTAGCCATGCGATTAAGAATTAATGCAAAATTTGCAGATATAACTGCCATTAGGAAACAACAAGCTCTTGTAACAGACCCCAAAATAATAAACAATACATTCAAAGAATTCTACTCCGATCTGTATAATTCAGAAACGACCTTTGATCAAGACAAATTAGACACATATCTTAATCAAATTACTCTCCCTAAACTTTCGGAGGACGACGCTAAACAGTTAGAAGCACCGATCACACTAGAAGAACTCAAGAAGGCCATATCCGGAATGAAAAACGGTAAGGCTCCGGGAATTGACGGTATCCCATCAGAAATGTACATCTCTTGCTGGGACATATTTGGACCCTTATTACTAAATATGATCTTATACTCAGTCAAAGAGGGGAGCTTCCATAAACACCAAAATATGGCACTCATTTCAGTTCTTCATAAAAAAGACAAAGACCCCACTGAGTGTGGTAGTTACCGACCTTTAAGCCTCCTCGGAACCGATGTCAAACTGTACTCTAAGATATTAGCCATCAGATTGCAAAAGCATATGACGTCTTTAGTTCATCCGGACCAAACAGGCTTCATAAAAGGTCGCCTGATCAATGATAACATAAGGCGAATACTGCACGTACTAGATGCAGACAAAGAGGACACCACACCTAAGGCGATGCTATCCCTGGATGCTATGAAAGCATTTGACAGGTTGGAATGGTCGTTTCTATGGGCAGTATTAGAAAGGATGGGGTTAGGAAAAGGATTCATTGATATGATTAAAGTACTATACAAGGACCCATCGGCCAGGATTACAACAGGCACATTCATCTCCAATATCTTTCCGATATCACGCTCAGCCAGACAGGGTTGCCCTCTTAGTCCCGGACTATTCGATCTATCATTAGAACCTTTAGCACAATTTATAAGACAATCCCAACACATAGAACCAATAGTAATCAAGGGCACACAACATAAAATTAGTTTATATGCGGACGACGTAATATTGTTCATGCAAAACCCCAACAACACATTGCCGCATATACTCAAGTTGATAGAGAACTTTGGTGATTTATCGGGATTTAAAATAAATTGGCCGAAGTCGGCTTTTCTTCCTCTTAACATCCACGCAAAAAAAGACACAACCCTCCCAGGTGCGATACCCATGGTCAAACATTTTAGATGCTTGGGTGTGGAAATATTTCCCACCATAAGACAAACGGTGAAACACAATTACACAAAAATACAGAACAAAATCAAAGACGACCTGGACAGATGGGCAAAACTTAAAAACTCAGTACAGGCAAGGGTATCAATAGTTAAGATGGATGTATTACCAAGAATCAATTTCTTCAGCTCAATGCTTCCGTTACCTCCTCCAGAGGGCTACTGGAAAAGATTACAAACCTCCACATACAAATTTATTTGGAATAACAAACCACCTCGCATAAAAAGATCCACAGCACAGAGAAATAAAGCAGACGGTGGCATGGCAGTTCCAGATTTTTTACAATATTTTAAGGCTTTCACATTAAGACCATTGAAGATATGGTTTGACCCCCAGGCTTTGGTATCTTGGAGAGAATTAGAAGAAAACATAGTAGCCCCACAGAGACTGAAAGACATAGCACACACTAAACTTTCAATCAAGCACTGTGAGCGAGAATTTGGCCCAATAATTACCCATGCAATCAGAACATGGCGGGAAACACAAAAGAAATATCCTAACCCTCAAGAATGGCATAATCACACTCCCATATTCAATAACAATGCACTCTTAATGGGAAAACGCCCTATAAGATTCCCTATATGGGAAGAGCAAGGCATACACTCATTAGGGGATATTTTTAATAACCAGGGCCTCTGTAGTTATGTCGAAATATGCACAAAGTTTAACCTCACCGAGTCCACATGGCTTTTTTACATACAGTTACGACTTTGTCTGAGGTCTCACGGTGTTCCATTACTCACACCAATTGAACACCACAGATACCACAAATTTTTCTATGAAAGAGAAACATTGGGAGGTTTTGTATCAGGTTTTTATTATCAATTACTAACGTCCTCGTATGAAACCCTTCAACTAGACACTGTCTGGAGGAGGGATATACCAGACCTGGAAGATGACTTTGATTGGCAAGGAGCCTGGGCAAATGTCCGACTTACATCAAGGAACCCGGATCATCAACAAATCAATCTGAACTATATTCACAGGACATACTTGACTCCTATAAGGCTGTGCAAAATGGGGCTTAAACAAGACTCCAAATGCTCCCAATGTACAAATGGGGACGAAGGAACATTTATGCACATGTATTGGGACTGCCCACCAGTTAAGGCATTCTGGAAAGATGTGTCCCAACAATTATCAATACTCGTATCTTGGAATATACCTGTACACCCCTCGGTATTACTATTGAATGATGTTTTTGAGTTTGCAGTGAATCCACAACTAAAGAGATTGGTTTCATCGGGTATCACAGTAGCTAAAAAACTGATCGCATCACGTTGGTTTCAACCGGAAAAAATGTGCCGAAAAGTGTGGTTTATTACATATCTCGATGTGATATATCAAGAAATATCTACAGCAAGAATTCTGGGTCTCAATGAATCCAAAATGTCAATGTGGGTAGAAGTGGTGGAGAGAATAAAAGCTAGCTTATAATGGTAGTGTCTGGTCAGGAGTGAGGGATAATGCAGGTACTATCCAAGAGGGGGTCCGGTAGGGGGGGGTTCGAGCTGGAGCATATGTGTGTAGGGTTTTAGAAAATAGGTATTAGGGGTATATTCTATACTACATTTATATAATTGTAATTACGCTGGATATACACTGTATACGGTTAAAATGTTATTATAGACTATTTTTGTTTTATCTTGTTTCTGTACTTGCATGTATTTTAACCACCTTTACTGAGTTTCATTATGCATTGTGTGTTGAGTACTGACTTTTAATCATTTTTGTTTTGCAATAATAAAAAAAATATAAAAAAAAAAAAAGGTGAGAAGCAGACCTTTCTATAGCCTTGTCCATTGTACTCATCTGTTGTTCATAAAGAGGGCAAATATCAGTTATAAAATCAGTGTCTGCTTATATTTGCATCTTAAGTCAGTACGTTACTGTAATGTCTTGCTTTCATTTCGATCGACATCTGAAAAATATTGGTATGCCCTTATAATGACTGAAACAATCCATTTAGCTACTGTACTTGTATTAATCTCAACTAGATAACTGCACCTTGCACATACATAACCCTAGGCTCTGTTACCATACTGTATACTTTGAACTCTGTTGCCTATACTCTATTTCTATACATATAACTCAATCAATTTATACCTACCTCTCACTGTCTCACTGTCTACTACTGGCATGATGAACCTGTGATTTGACATTATATATTATTATTATAATGTGGTAGCTTTGTTGTTGTGTTCAATGTCACTCCAGGAAGCTACACAGACCCCCCCCCCCCTCCCCCTGAGGAATGCAGGAGAGACGTTTATATTTTTGAATATACTAATGTATACTAATGTACTTTCTATTCTACCTCAGGAGCGTATGGGTTCGACAGAGGCCTGGTGTGTGGTGGCAGCATGTCCTGGCTAGCTGGGGCGATCCGGAATGGCTACAAAATTTCCGGATGAGGAAAACTACATTCATGGAGTTGTGTGGTATCCTTAGGCCACATCTACAACGAGACGCAACCAGGAGGAGTCCAGTGCCTGTGGAACAGCGTGTGGCTATATGCATCTGGAGATTGGCCACAAACGTGGAGTTTCGGTCCATATCGACAGCTTGTGCTATAACCAACAATGTTGCCTCTGTAATTATGGACAAGATGCTCTCCCTCTATATTAGATCACCATCTGAACATGAATTGAAGAGCATCATTCAAGGGTACAGTGACCGATGGGGTTTCCCACAATGTGGTGGGGCTATTGATGGGACCCATATTGGCATTTTAGCGCCACCAGACGCCCCTGCGGAGTATTATAACCGTAAGGGGTTCTACTCCATCATTCTGCAAGGTGTGGTAGACAATCGACTGAGGTTCTGGGACATAAATGTGGGTTGGCCAGGCAGAGTGCATGACGCAAGAGTGTTTGGGAATTCCAGTGTTTATGACCGGGGTCAGAGTGGCACACTGTTCCCCAATCTCACAAAGAGGATTGAGGGTGTAGATGTCCCTGTAGTGATTCTAGGTGATGCTGCCTACCCACTCCTCACATGGTTGATGAAACCATACCCGGAAGGCAATGCAACTCCTGCACAGAAAACATTCAACTACCGGCTCAGCAAAGCACGCATGACCGTTGAGCGTGCATTTGGCCGTCTCAAAGGAAGATGGCGGTGTTTGATGAAGAGATACGATTGCCACATTGAAATTTTTTGTGAGGTACACAATGAGGAGTATGTTGACGACTGTGATGTTGGCATTGGCAGAGACAATGAAGAGCGGGATCCACGCGGGGCAAACGCCACTGCCACTGCCCACGCCACAAGAGATGTCTTGTGCGCCTACTTCCATGATGCTTAAAGGCACATCAAACAGCATTAAATACAGTGACACTCTCAAGGGGCTTTTTTCTAGAATATCACATGTTGTTTTTCAATTGTTTTTCATTGTGGTATCTATTGTCAGTATTATGTTTTTTTCAATAAATGTATCCAATCCCAGATTATGTGGACCTCATCTTGACCCCAATACAAGGCAACACTTAACAGCCAAAATAAAACACATGCTTGGTCAGTTGGCTGCTGTCATTAATTACTGATAAAGTCTTGTCTCAGGGATCTCTGTTTCAGAAGATCCAAGCTAACAAGATTATGGCTAGCAGTGTCCATTGAATTGAATGCAGACATTATTAAGGCAGACATTATAATGTGCTCTAGTCATTCACACACAAATCCGCACATCTGCCTCATAGTCACATTCCATTCAGACACAAATCAAGCACTCCAGACATTATAATAATGTTGTTGCCAGACATTCAAGGGTAGATGGTATCCATTGTCTGCCTAATGGCCGGGAGGAACTACATTAATTCTAGTCATTCACACACAAATCCGCACATCTGCCTCAGTCACATTCCATTCAGACACAAATCAAGCACCAATCAAGCACCAATGTGCTCTATAGTAATTGAAATGTATTATAATGTTTACCACTCCTGCCTAATGGCCGAATAGATGACAAGGGTAGATTAAAGCTGGTATGATTATTCAGAACAGAGGATGGTCTCTCACTTCACCAACTGTTTTAACTACAACACTCTGTAACTGTTTTATAGTGATACTATAATATTGAATCCTTCATTTGCCAGACTGGACCATTATCCCTTTCACTTCAGTTAAATAACAGTGACATTAAACTATGTATCCCTTAAACGATTCCTCTTTTTTTCAGTATCAGGGAAATTAAATCTAAAATGTACAAACTAGCAAACTCTTAACAGTGCATAGTAATAAGTCGATGCAAATCTTTCCAATGTGAGGTATCAAGAGGTTTATTTGTTAAAAAAAATAGATAAGACATATGCATGGTAAAAAAAAAAAGACATGCTAGGTTCCTATTATTGCAAAATACAATAATATAGAATACAATAGGCATTGAAAAAATAATAGATGACAAGATATGCATGGGGGAAAAAAAGACATGCTAGGTTCCTGAGAAACTGGTTCTTATGTACACTACTATGCTATATACAATTTACAGTGTCTGTCTATTATATTGTGCAAAATATAATAATAAAATATAGATGACAAGATATGCATGGTAAAAAAAAGACATGCAAAATAAAACATAATATAACTGTTAAGGCACCTAGTTTTACTCAAATGTACAGTTTAAAAAATGTGCAGAGGGATGGGGGAGAAAGGGAAACACCTGTTTCGTTACACATCAACGCAATTCCTTCTACAATCATTAGAGCCTGTGATAGGTAGGTGGTTCTCCAAAGTTCTCATAATTTTGAGGGGCAGGAGGCTGTGGGTGTGCAGTGCGCTGCGATTCGAACATAGTGCACATCATCCTCATGAAGGCCGCGCTCTCTCGCTCTGATCTGCATCCAGCAAGCTCGCTCTCTCGCTCTGCTCTGCGTCCAGCAAGCTCGCTCTCTCGCTCTAATCTGCGGTCAGCCCGCTCGCTCTCTTGGGATGATCTGCGGTCTGCCTCCTCGTTCTCCGCTCTGCGCTCTCCCTCTCGTGCTCGCTCAGCGCGCTCGACCTCTCGCTTCCACAGGTCCTCGCGCTGCTGTGCCTCTCGCTCTGCTCTCAAGTCCAAACTTCTCGCTTCTCGCTCTGAACGCAGATCCTCTGCTTGGGAGAAATCCAGGCATCTCTTGTTGGTCAGGTCTATAAAGGCACCCACAGTGTCTCTTTCATCAGCAGTCCTCTTCCGCCGGGTGTTGGGACTTGGGCCATCTGAAACGCCTGTATGCAAGCAAAAATATAAAATTAATTGAAGGCAGGCTACAACCAAAATATCACTTTTTGTGTGGGCAGTTAGTGTATTTGTATAAAACCAACTACAGTAACTTTGCATAATGCTAAAACACAGGTTTTGGCCACAGACTGACCAGGCAGACACTGAAGGCATGAGAATATAGATGAATATAATTGCTAAAAACTTTGTACTTACCGATTAGCAGGTTGGCGGAAGGACTGACGTCTCTCTCACCAGCAGTCGACTGTCTCCAGCAGTCGACTTCTCTTGCGTCGGTTGTCTGGACTAGGGCCTGGGCCATCAGAAACACCTGTATGCAAAAAATATATATAAAATTAATTGAAGGCAGGCTACAACCAAAATATCACTTTGTTGACTATGTGGGCAGTTAGTGTATTTGTATAAAACCAACTACATAATATATGCCGTCTAATCACTGCCCTGTAGAACAGAATGAAATACAGTAACCTTGCATTGATTGAAAACTTGATTTAAAACGTTATTAACAGATTGCAGAATGGGTACAATACACACACAATTGTTAAGGGGATGCAGACCAGAGAAAAAAACGTTCGTCTTGTTTACATCATGAAAATAGATGAATATAATTGCTAAACTTGTACTCACATGGACTCGATGGTATGTCGACCAAAGGTAGTGTGTTCTCCACCTCCGTTGTTGGTTCTGACTGAACAACGGAGGGGTCACTGGACGGTTTGCTGTTGAGAATGTTGTCCACTGCCTCGTACCACGAAAATGTTTCCTTCTCATGAGACGAGCTGCCGGATTTACGCACCACATCTCGTACTTTTAAATATTGCAGCCGCAACTTCTTCACTTTGGCTCGACACTGCTCGACCGATCTGTTGAATCCGTGCACAGCCAGATGATCGGCGAATTTTCCATAAATGTCCGCATTTTTATGCGTCTTGTCCAGCTGTTGCTGAATGCTCTCATCAGCCCAAAACGCTAGCAAGCACTCAATTTCGGCAGCTGACCACAGTGAACCTTTGCTTGTAATGTTTGCTAAATCGATGTTGCTTGGTCGAATAGTTATGACGTTATGTCAGCACCAGGTGCCACGCCCGTGAATAGGTACAAGCTCGCAAGCCACACCCCCCGTTCTCCCCGGGGCCGAACCGGAGACCACCTCTGCCAGCTGATCCCGTTCAGCGGGGGGTGAAACGAATCAGCGCCGATTCGCACCCCGAAAGGGGTGAGTGAGAACACACCCCCCCGTGCTCCGGGACGGTGATTCGATACAAAAGGCTGAGTGTGAAAGCCCCCTAAGTGTCTTGCCCAAGGACACAACGGCAATGGGATGGACATGGGCTTGAGCGGGATTCGAACCACCAACCCTTCGATCATTGGACGCTCCGCTCTACCCCTGAGCCACGCCGCCCCACAGGAACTACAGGAATATACATTTAAGTTGGTGTTAAGTTATTGTCCTGGGAAATCTTTTTATGTATTATTATTATTGTATTGTGATATGTTTTGTTTCATGTTGGGAAAAAAATTCAAAAATAAATACATTAAGAAAATTAATAATACAATAAATATCGGTTATCGGCATTGAGGAGCATAAAGTTATCGGTGTCAAAATCAATATCGTGCATCCATAATCATAACCATGTCACAACCGCAGTTATAATGTATATTATCATCAATATGTTAGTTTACGAAAAGGTTAAAGTGTTATAGATTTTAGTTTTGCTGTTTAGTTAGCGAAAGTCGACCTTTTGGAAACATTTTAAGTCAGGAATTGTATTTTTATTTTCGCCATTTTGATTTTTTCCGAACGACACTCCCCAAAGGCCTCCATGGGGTTTCAAGCTAATTACTTCTGTCGGGATAATAAACCACAAAACCTAACATTATTGGCAAATATTGAAGCGCAGTTCATTTCCCTTCCTTATTTTTAGCATGTAGCAACAATTCGATTTGAGATTAAGTTTTAAAATGGTTGCACCCTGGCAAAAATAAAAAAGCTACTGTACAGTAGATTTCATCATCCGTTCTTATGCACGCATGGTGATACTAAATTCAAATTGAACTCGGGCATTTGAAATATAAGATTTGGCACAATCCATAAATGTGCAAATTGGCTATAATAAGGTAATTTATAAGCCTGCTATTCTATAATATTTCAAATTGCATTGGTCCGGATAGGAGAATTCATTACTGTATCTACAAAACCTTCAGTTTATGTATTTCCTTAGAATTTTTGTACACATGATCTCAAGAAGGTACTGAACGCGATCAGTGGCAGTTTCTCATGTCTGGTCATTTTTAGCATGAGTTATTCACTGTCAAAGAAAAATCATAATTCATATTCTCCTTTGTTTCATCACAATTTAAGCAAGCCCAGTAATAAGACAATATTTCTGACACTGGGAATACATTCACTGATGTCCATAGATGTCCCTAGATACCAAGAATATGCAAATGGTCCTTGTAGAAGTGGAGCAATATTCCATTTACTTATGTATTTTAGGCGGATTTTCAGAAAATAGGGCTCCGGGTTTAAGAGGTTAAGCAGAACTCAATTTGGCCAAAAAAATTCGGCAATTGTCTCATGAGGCTAACGATATATATATATAAAAAGCAAGGAAGAATCATAGCCACGTTAGTAACATTTGTAATAAACCAAACAGTTTGTAAATCAGTCAAGATGTCAGTGAGTTTAGAGTATTTGTTTGTGCAGATCACTCACCTTAAAGCAGTAGTCCACTGAAGCAAGATGGCCACCAGTGAACTACACGGGAGACTCCACCTTGCACCATCTAGCCTTTAGATACATCTATGCTCAAAGCCACCACCCAGAACGATCTACAGGGAGACAAAACATCCAGGCCCAGGTGTTTAGGATCCAGTGTGGATTCTGGTTTGAGGGGGTGGGGGCTTGGTAACAACACTGGAATGGGATCAGAAATAATACTCAGTCATTGCCCAACAACCAGACCCCTCTTTACAGGATTCCAATAGTCACCTTACACCTGAAGTTCAGGGTTCTCAGTGACATACTGGGCCAATAGAAGAGGGTCTTATGGACTGGCTTAAGGAGGAGACGATACTCCACGACTGATCTTACTCCAGGCTTACTTCATCACTTCCAGCATCCCAGCATCATCTACATTTTAGCTGACGTAAAAGAGTTCAGGGTTCCCACAGACATTGCAAAATGAAATTCAAGGACTTTCAAGTACCTTCCTAAGCACCATTTCTCATTTTAAAAGGGCATTTAACCTCTTTAGCCCGAGATCACATCATAAAATCTATAGACTTTTTTTCTTCAAATGTATCCAAGAGTAAAGATCCTATAACCATGTCACAACAGCAGTCGTGTATATTTTCAGTGATAAGTTTGTATACCAATAGGTTCAAGCGTTAGTGAGATTAGTTTATGGAATGTCTTATTAATTTAGCGAATATCAACCATTAGTCATATGAGAGGGTGTACAGTTCATTCTTAAAATGGATAAGGCTACAGAAGGTAGACACTAATTGCGCTCCAATCTATGCCAATAACGTTAGTTGTGGTAGAGAATCCAGAGAAATAAAAATTCATACACAGGTCATTTGCTTGCAGAAAGCTAGAATCGGCTGGGTACTGTAGTTTTTCTAAACGTCAACGCTCATCGAGAGCTCTGGATGCCCTCTTCTCAGACTACATTGGGAGACGTTTAGCTCATTCAAAATGGCGGATATTTGACCAATTATAAACGCATTCTATAAACTAAAATCCCACTAATAACACTTTACACCATTAGTAAACAAACCTATTGTTGAAAATATACACTAGGACTGCCGTTGTGACATGGTTAGGGTCTTTACTCTTGGATACATTTGAAAAAGAAAACTCTACTTAATGTCATAGTTTGGAGAGATTGATTTATGATGCGATGTCATTTGCGGTCCGCCGATGGACCGCTCGGGCTAAAGAGGTTAAGGACCTTGTGCGAACTCTGCAAGTTCTGTACGACAAGTCGACAGGAAAAGTACAACTTCCCTTATTGAGGCCTTCAGCCATCGACTTGAGAACCAGAGACACAAGATGGATACCAGTTTCCCTTCAGTGCGTTCAGTAGAACGTTTTCCAGCTTCTTACCTTAGCCTAGCTTAGCACAAGGAAGCAACGCGTAAGGGTTAGCCTAGCTTAAACTTCAGGAGAGGTGTTAGTTGGACAATGCCTAGGCTAACCGGTAGGGTCCACTTCCATTCATTGTGCTAAGCTAGGCTAAGGTGCAGCCAGATTACTATATACGACTCCCATAATGTTGGTGTTGCTTTAAATTGTGGTCAAAAGTTGACGATACTAACCTCAAATAGTCACTCTTGGTTTTTTAAGTGTCAAGGATTGGAACAGTCTGAGAAAAGAAAATCCAAAGTCATTCAAGCTATTCCCACTCAAACTGTTGGTAATTTCAAACATCTGGTCAATGTTAGCATGGTGTTATTCACTGTCGAGATAGAAATATATATACTCCTTTGGTTCATTACAATTTACTCAAGAATAGTAACATACAATATTTACACTGGGAATACATTCCCTCAGGTCCATAGATGTCCCTAGATACCAAGAACATGCTAAATGACCTGGTAGAAGTGGAGCAATCTTCCATTTACTAGGGTATGTACCTGTAGGCGAATTTCCTTAAAATATATCTAGGGCGTAAGATCAGAGATATAATAGAAGATGTTTTGTTTAGGGGAGGGGGGCTTGTGTACAGGTAAGATGTGTTGTTTAGGAGAGGGGGGCTTGTGTACAGGTCAAGGAGTTGTGTTTTCAGCCTCATGAGTTCAGATCATGCACCCAGAGGGCGTGGCACCAAGACAACGCTAGACAGAACGTCCAGCGAAGTCCGAGGACCAGACCTGACTGCTGGGGTCAGTTGACACGCATGGGGATCATCACCAAACAGACCCAACACAACTAGATCCATTTAACCAGAGTGGCTTTTTGGGGGGAACATTCTCGGAATGTTACAAGTATTCACTCAAAACTCTTTGAAAATTAACGGGACATTAACAATGATTTATAACAATTTTTTCAAACACTTGTTCAACCGTACACTAATAGGATAAAAGTCAACAGGTCTGTAGATATCCTAAAGACGCAAATGGTTGTATTGCCGGTATAGCTCAGGCAGAAATGAACAAACTTCAATCTAAGGTACATGAGAAGTTGCCATCACTCCTCACCTCCTTCCTGACGTTGATGTAGAACTGGGTTAGGGCTCACTGCCTGATACCCTGCAGGGTCAGCTCCTCCTCCTCCACCAGGGTCAGCTCCTCCTCCTCCACCAGGGTCAGCTCCTCCTCCTCCACCAGGGTCAGCTCCTCCTCCTCCACCAGGGTCAGCTCCTCCTCCTCCACCAGGGTCAGCTCCTCCTCCTCCACCAGGGTCAGCTCCTCCTCCTCCACCAGGGTCAGCTCCTCCTCCTCCACCAGGGTCAGCTCCTCCTCCACCAGGATGCAGATAGGCTCACGCATGAACTTCTTGGTGACCTCCAGCAGAACAACCTGCAGGGAGGGGTCAAAGGTCAGCATGTGTACTTAGTGATCGACACATGATACAAGAACCTAGAGAATAGGAATGTAGCGTGTGCCGACTAGACAGCGGCAAAACAATCCCCCCCCCCCCCAAAAAAAGAGCACCCTTTAGGAAGGGAATGTGTGCGTGGCATGTGCCCCATTGGGACAAAAGGGTGTTTCACCAGCTCATTGGTCTACTGAACTCTCAAAACATAACAGATCAGTGGAGCCTCTACTGTACTCTGAAAACAAAACGGATCAGTGGAGCCTCTACTGTACTCTCAAAACATAACAGATCAGTGGAGCCTCTACTGTACTCAAAACATAACGGATCAGTGGAGCCTCTACTGTACTCTCAAAACAAAACGGATCAGTGGAGCCTCTACTGTACTCTCAAAACATAACAGATCAGTGGAGCCTCTACTGTACTCTCAAAACATAACAGATCAGTGGAGCCTCTACTGTACTCTCAAAACATAACAGATCAGTGGAGCCTCTACTGTACTCTCAAAACATAACAGATCAGTGGAGCCTCTACTGTACTCTCAAAACATAACAGATCAGTGGAGCCTCTACTGTACTCTCAAAACATAACAGATCAGTGGAGCCTTCACACCACATTGAGTTCAACCTCTTAACACTTTCGCAGCCAACCACGTATATATACGTTATTGGGCGCCAACGGTTAACGGCCAAAAACATATATAGGCTTTGGATTGTTCTCCCCTTTTTTTTGATTTTATTATCCTATTCAATGTCAGGGACCTGTATGTTGCCGTTAAAAGGCATACTGGGACTCCGAAGGTGCAGTACCGGTCAGATCCTGCTAGTAGGCAGTATAGAGAGTGCAGTAAACCATGTTCCAGACCGGGTGCTACGTTTAAACCGCTCCGGGCGGACTTTTCTAGTAATGGGAAACCTAGGGCTTCACCCGATCGCATTGAATGTTTTCGGGACGCCCGATCCATATGTTGGTGGGTTATGTCGTGGACCAGATGGCGATCAAATAATTGGAATATTCTTTTTGGAATACCACCGACCACAGGTAAGGACAATCCGACATCAATTTCAGCTTTATCGTGCAAGGTTATCATACCCATCGCCCTGATCGCCGTGTGCTGTGGTAACGAATGGCGTTACTGGCAATCAATTAATCAGAAACGACCCCCGGCTAGCGGCTCCTTTTCCGGGCTCTTAGCAGACTTCTTAACATAACAGACCGACAGTAAGTTTGGGGGAACTAATGGGATAACTGGGGTTGCAACAAAAGTGCAACTAGGGCTAAAAACACAATGAAATAAAATAATAATAATAAATAATATATCCTTCTTAGCAGACTTCTTAGCTTAACATCCCAGGGAACTAATGGGATAACCGGGGATGTTGTTTGCTCCTGACAAGAATCTCAAGTCTGGGGTGATGGTAGACAGAGGAACAGATTGGACATTGAGCATGACCTCAGAGTTGCTTTGCTCTGTCTTCAGCTGGACCAGAGCCGAGAAGCCACTTTCACAAAAGATAGGTAGTGCAACAAAAAAAAAAGTATAAAAAAAAAAAACGCATCGATGCAAAAATTCATTGTCGCTTAATCGTTGCAGCCCTACTTTTTTTAAGTGTACAAAAGGTGATGGTAATTTAACTGTAATACAATGCCTGCTATACTGGAGATGCTAGAGAAAAGATAATAAAAAATAAAAATCCAATTCAAGTATGTAGTCTGCAAATTACATTGGGCATGAAATAGTAAAAAAATAAGCCCCATTTTTGCCCGATGCTCAAGTGGCTAAACGCATCATTCATTCTTAGCCTTCAGCCCCGGAGGCGAAGACAATTCCTGACCATTGACACTAACCCGATAGGGCGGGGTTAGACCAGGTTAAGTAGCTACAAAGCACTTGACCAATCTCAAGCCCCGCCCTCTTCTCTTGATCCTCCGCAATCACAACGGTTGCTCCCTTCAGACAAGTTGTGACTGGAGGATGGAGAAAAGAGGGTGGGTTGAGATGGGTACATATTTTGCACTATGCGAGTATGAAGGAGGAATGAGTCAAACACTCCAGTAATGGTAGGCATTTGCCCGAGGCAACATCTTACTTGGTAATGCATTTGTTCAAGAGTAATAGCCGGTTACATGCAAGAGCATTTTTTTTTTATTGAAATTTGATTTCTTGCTTTTAAGTGTACAAAAGGTGATGGTAATTTAACTGTAATACAATGCCTGCTATACTGGAGATGTTAGAGAAAAGATAATAAAAAAAAAAATCCAATTCAAGTATGTAGTCTGCAAATTAGTCGCAAGTAGGGACAGAGATCCAGTTACTGTGGAAAGCAGACAGGCTTCTCTACCAAAGAACTTTCAGTCCTTCACCAACACAACAGCTGGGAGGAGAGGGTTTCTTTGGCACGCTACAAAAATACATTGAATCCTGTGGAAATACAGAGTCAAGAGCCACACTCACGTCAGATGTTCAACTACTATGCATCATGACAATCTGCTTTGATAGAACAATCTAGAAGCACAGGAGGTGCAGGTGTGTGTGCCACTGCTCTCAGCTGGTGAAATCAGTTCTCATGATTAGATGTTTGAGTGGTTTCAAAATATATTCTGATCTACAATAAACTCTGCGATAAGCCGGGGCTCAGCGGTTTGCGTTAGTGTTACAAAGGGTCAGATTAAACCGAATATATATATTTATTACTTGAGATATATTGTATAGTATTTGTATATCGTCTGATATCCCTTGTATATTCTTTGTACATATACACGGAATATCCCTTTACCTAGTACAGGCCAGACCATAATATTCGTTCTCCTATTGGACAGCGATCCCCTAGGCGCCACGGCCATACCCCCAATGTCTAGTTCAAAGTCACCGCTGAGACATGCCTGGACATGCCTGGTTCTGCGCAGGAATACGAGACAGAAATAAGGCTGGTACTAGATTGTTCACCTTACGTATAAATACGTCGCAGGTGGATACAGCAGTTAGTTACCCCAATAAGTTGAAGCCTCACACCACGATACAACGTGCTGTGAAGTGGGCCCGTTTTGCCCCGAAATAGAGCCTTGAGACCGCGTGCGAATTGATAGCTGAAGTGTCAGAGTCTAACGCTGTATCGTCGAGTTCGACCTATTCTATTATTAAGTAATAGTCTATTATGTATAGTGTATCGTGCGGCTACCGTTCTACAGTGACCAGCATTACCAACGTTTCATCGTACCGAGCTAGTGTGCTTATCCAGGCTGGGCGGCCTAACCTGGTGCCATCATCCGAGGAGCCCTAGACGAGAACCGTGTGGATATGTACACTGGATAACCTACCCCGACGACTACAGAGCCCTTTTAGGCTGGATTATATTTGCTTTGGTCCTGTGGCTGTTGGAGCGGAGAATCGTCTACACCCACTACTGTGTGGGATCTACCCTGTGAGGAGCATCGTCGAGCCCGCCTCTAGGACTCTGAGGCTGGCTAGCTTTCCTCCATGCGGCACTGCATACCGGAGAATAGCTGTTGCTTCGTCTACGGATCAAGGGATTATTGCACTGTCTCCTGTACCTGGAGTCTCCTTATTCCTCGTTGACCCAGACTTTTGCTACCGACAAATCCTCTCCCCTGCTGGCTTACAACCGGAGGGAACCCCCTTAGTATCTCCAGCTGACCTACTAGTGTACCATATATAATTCTTATGATACAGGTGGTATTAATTATCTCCTGCGTAATATGCTCATGGACTTACGCTCTTGACCTATTCATGCACATTCTTCGCCTTACAAGCGCAACTCTCAATCTTGATAAGTAACGTAAGATAATCTTGGTGCTCTTCTAATAAATATTATTCTAAACAGTATTTCTTGTGAAGCCGTGTTATTGTGGGGGTGTTCATCTCATATACATGTGTACTGTATGGCCAGTAGTAATGTACATAACTCAGTAGTGGTTTAATGATACCATACTTATTCAATACAGTCAGGGAATTGTACCCCTCAGTTACAGTTAGGGATGCACCGATATGAAAATTGGCCACTGATACCGATTGTTCAACTAACACTATCGGCCGATACCGATATTTGTATATAAGTATTTGTATTTTTTATTTTTTTTATGAAACTACTGTATATTTGTATGTGTATGTTTGTATTTGTAGGCCTCTTCACTTACTTAAAAAAAGGAATCATCAAGAAATATGTTTATGGTATCACCATCTCTCTCCCAGTATCGTCTGGCGGCCTGCAGAGGGATACTATTTTCTCAACCAGAGCTTTCAACCAATGCAATGGAACCATTCTGGCGGCCTGCAGCGGGATACTATTCTCTCAACCAGAGCTTTCAACCAATGCAATGGAACCATTTTGATTGACAGTCGATTCGGCCAATTACGCCACACCGCTAGCACCCACCTCCTGCTGTTCTTACCACCAATCGGCAAGCGTTTATTCATTTTCTACTTTCGGGCATGCCGCCATTGATCTGCTTGCGACTCACTCGAGAGCACATCACAACAAACTTAACGTAGCTAATACCTTAGCTGCGGCCCGCCGACCAGCGCTCCACAGCATGACCAAATGAGACATAATGATTTTATTGCAACAAATGTTATAATAAAACAAAGCCTTTCTATACATTTGTCTGGTTGAAAACTTTATTAACAGACTGCAGAATGGGTAGTTTGGTATGGAATGAGCAACGGAGCTATGAACGGAATAATGCCTTGCTTACTTGCTGTGTTCGGGTAAATAATATGCTGATGTTATATTGAACGTGTAACACTAACTATATAACGTTATTAACTAACTAGCTACCGTACCGGGAGCTCACGTTGATGCCTGGATGGTGCTAACTAACTAGCTACCGTACCGGGAGCTCACGTTGATGCCTGGATGGTGCTAACTAACTAGCTACCGTACCGGGAGCTCACGTTGATGCCTGGATGGTGCTAACTAACTAGCTACCGTACCGGGAGCTCACGTTGATGCCTGGATGGTGCTAACTAACTAGTAGTGGGTAGTTGGGTACGGAATGAGCAACGGAATGGAACTGAGCTATGAACGGACTCGGAGTAATGCCTTGCTGCTATGGGTAATAATAATATGCTGATGTTATTGTCCGTGTAACACTAACTATATAACGTTAATGCCACAAAACGAATGCCTTGTTAATCATAAGTAGTAACTGTGATGCAGTAGCTTGTGTGTGTGTGTGGGGGACGGCGGGCGTTGTGCAGGTAGGTCGCGAGTGAACTTTTTTTGCTTTTGCCTTTTGACGCTACACAAATTGATGCTTATTTATCGGCGACTGCTATCGGCACATTTGTGTCACCTCACAGCGCTTTGTGCCAGATCTCTACATTTCAATTTTTCAGATTATTCCAGATTGCTAAAGTACAGAATCTAAGCTTTCAAATGATGTGTCATATGTTGAAATCTGAGAATGTTTTGAACACGATGTGTTCAATTATAACTTCTAAAACTGGCTGTGTTCTAGAATACTTAAGAGGTGAAAAGGCTTCTCAAAGGAAGGCCACTTTTCACACTTCAGACAGTTTCAACTGGGCGTCAACAAAACCCCCTCCAGCAACGCCCCTCACCTGAATAACATTAACATAATTAAGTGCTGCCATCAGAGTTCTCTCTCCTCAGGACCCCTGTCTCTCCAGGACCCCCTATCTGGACTGTATAGGACTGTGAAGCTATGTACCCCCCCCCCCATGCTGCTTTGACACCAGAATTATTGTTAAATCTATGTCACAACGAGAAAAAGCAACAAAGTCCTCACTCAGTGGCATGGGCCATTCTGTGATGCATAAATAATAAAATAATGTATGATTGAAGTGATGGATGTCAGTGTCACAGTTACACATACACACAGTCCTCATATCCCTTCTAGTTACACATACACACGGTCCTCATGTCCCTCCTAGTTACACATGCGCGCAGTCCTCATGTCCCTCCTAGTTGCACATACGCACGGTCCTCATGTCATGAGGTGATGAGCATCTTAAACTATCTGGACTCAGTGGTTAAGAGGTGATGCAGCATCTTAAACTAGCTGGACTCAGTGGCTAAGCGGTGATGCAGCATCTTAAACTACACACACAGTGCTCATATCCCTCCTAGTTACACACACACAGTGCTCATATCCCTCCTAGTTACACACACACACACACAGTGCTCATATCCCTCCTAGTTACACACACACACAGTTCTCATATCCCTCCTAGCCACCACAACCTAATGTTATGTAGCTCTCCACCTTGCTATCTGAAACAATAGCTATCAATATAACGTTAGCAACTTTAACTTACATGGCTGTGTGGCTAGCTAGCTAGCTAACGTTAATGTCTGGAAGGTTCTGCTATGACATCACTACTATGACAACATGTACATGTTCCAGAATGTACTAGCCTGTACACTAACCGGTTTTACTGTGACATCACACTGAAGCTTAACTTGAATTTCACTATGATTGCCATGACATGCTCTCTTAGACACTGAGTCCAGCAGTACTGTCTACCTGTATGTCAATGTTATGATGAATTGAAAATGGGGGACCCTGATGTAAACAAGACGAAAGTCTCTCTGGTCTGCATCCCCTTAACAATTGTGTGTATTGAGCTGTATTGTACTGTACCCATTCTGCAATCTGTTAATAACATTTTCAATCAACCCCCTCAAGACCCAACACACGCAGATATACAGATACAGTGCTGAGATTATAAACTTGTTGTTATTACACACACATGGACCCTGCATCCATACACTTTCGTCTTGTTTACAGCTCTCCACCTTGCTATCTGAAACAATAGCTATCAATATAACGTTAGCAACTTTAACTTACATGGCTGTGTGGCTAGCTAGCTAACGCTAACGTTAATGTAGCATGGGCTCGTCGTAATAACACAATAAATGTGACATGGTTGGACTTGTGGTCGGCAGAAAAACTTGGTGTAGTTTTATCAAAGATGCGGAATTGTAAAGAGTTGGCTGCTACTGTAAACAAACATTCTTAAACTTAACCATGCAGACGCATCTCGACCGATCTCAGTTAATTCCGTTGAATAGCGCAGTGTTTTCACCGGTGAGCCGAGACTGAATCAACTGGTTTAACAAAGTTCCTGTACTCGTTCATTAGATCCAATGCATTCATCTCTTTCTGATCCAGAGTGCAGCTGCTGCAACGTGATGATAATCCCATTGAAAGTGTAAACAGACAGCCAGTGCGTCGCTCTAACACCCCCCCAAAATGTAAATCTCTGCGGGCTTGATTCACATGCAAATAATTACGCCCCCGTTTCATTGAAATAAAGTCTGTGAACAACCAATTTTTAAACAAAGGAATGATACTATTTTTGATATTCTAACTGTTCGTTTTTATAGTAAACAAGTACTTATACATTCAATTTATAATAATATGAAGAAGAAGAGGGGAAAAAAAAAAAAAAAAAAAAAAAACGATAAGGTCTAGACGAGAAGGGGGCGGGCCGAGTTGTGGTCACTAGCGCTGCCAAGTTTCTCAAGTTTCAAGTTTCTTTAATAGTTGTCATACAGAAGTACAGAATACTTTTGTACAAAATGCTTCTTACTGTTGCGCTCCAGAGACTGTGCAAGACAAGATAAGTATGAAATAAAATAACATAGTCAAATTAGAAGTAAAAAAATGAGGTCACAGTGCCAGGTGTCACATTTGAGCTTATCGGCCGATAGGCCGATAGCAGTCAACAAGGCACTTATCGGCCGATACCGATACCCGACCGATATATCGGTGCACCCCTAGTTTGCGTGATGGCTTTTGGTCGAGCGGTGAAATAAGAAGTCATAAATACCTGCGTATGGCTTCCCAGTTCCTGGAAGATCTCCTAGATCTGGTCCTTGAACCCTCCGCTCAACATCTCGTCCAGCACAAACATGGTGTGTACTTGGAAGCTGGGCACGACAAAAGAACAACATTTAAATGATTGAATTCACCAGATACAAGTGTCAAATCCTATAGATACTCTTTCATACAACCCCCTTGCATCAATTGTAAGTCTAAGTAGCTTCATCCAAAAATATAAATACATCTCGCCTCCCTTTAAAGTTAATGAACTCCGTGACCCCAGTGCTTTCAGGATCTAAACGACGCTGTGTTCAGCCAGTGATGTTTCTGATCATGGCTCCAGAGCCTGGTGTTCTGAACACTCCAGCAAGCAGAACGCTGTCTGGGGAAACAGAACACTCAGGGGATTCAGGAGTCAGTTGACACGCATGGATTTCATCATTACACAGTCTTTTATTATTACCAGCCTAAAAAAACTACCAGCCAAAAATGATAAATAGCTTTTCATTATATCGCCATGTGTTATTACTATATAATACTCTCATATGCCATTTTCAATTAATATAATAAACGACAAAGAATATTAGCATCATTTTGAGTGGACTGAAGGAATGAGTCAGTGTTAATAGTTTAAAATACAGATTTATTAAAACATATATATAGTTTAAAATACAGATAATTTATTAAAACATATATATAGTGTAGGGCTGTCCCAAATGCCATTTTACAGGCTTTGAATACTCCTTGGTGTTTCCGAACACATATTCGAATACTCTCAAAAACTAACATTTCATAATTAACCAATCAATTACAAATCATAATTAACCAATCAATTACAAATCATAAGTGTTGGCTAACATTCTGTTCTATCCTGTAGCAACCAGAGACGTCACGTCAAATTGTGTTGGCAACATGCATTCTGAACACCGTTGTACTACCAGTATGCTTCTGCATGTATAGTGTGTACGTACATTCACACGGGGAACTGATCTTTTGAGTTTATTTAAAAAAAAAAAAGTGTCTGTGTTTCAATAGACTTCGCTCTTTTATTTTGAAACCCCCCGACCGGAAGTATTATTGTTATCGCTAGAAAGAAAGAAATCTGATGAAAGAGAAATTTACATTATAAAAAAGCAGATAATTCATTGACAGTTTTTGCTGCACGCCTGGTGATACCAAATCCAGATTGAACTCTGCCATTTGGCCCGATCCATAGACGTGCGACTTGGCCATGAGGTCATTTATAGGCCCGATATTCTATATTAAAATTGCATGCGTCCGGATGGCAGAATTCAGTACTGCATCTACAAAACCTCCTGTTAAAATCATCTGCCCTTTATTAATTTGCTTAGATTTTTGTACACGTGATCTCAAGAAGGTGCTGAATGAGCTCAGTGGCCATTTTTCATGTGGTAAAGAATTTTTATATTCTCCTTTGGTTCATTGCAATTTAGTAACAGAATATTTCTGACACTGGGAACACATTCTCAGAGATGTCCCGTACAGAGTATAAAAAATATACCGTTAACTGGAATATGTTGTTTCTTTACACATACCGGTATGTTGGATTATGTAATTGGATTGTCATGACAAACCAAAAAAAAATTGCAAATTAACCGGTGGCTTAACGGTATATTTTTTTTAATGATTCTTTACGGCGAAATCAATACTTCCATTTGTATAAATTGCGTTAAACGGAGCTTAGTATTGCTGCCTGGCTGAGGGGCTTGTCGCGGCTCATGCGCGCGGAGGGGCTTGTTGCTTGCCGAAAGTATTCACGCCCCCAGGCCATCAGGATGCTCAATGACACTATGTAACAACCCATCATCTACACAAGATTTTCAAACGGTTTGGTTTGTTATAAATGTCAGATGTAGTTATCATATTGCATACTTATAATGGACTTTCATGTGAAAATAATTTCAACATGTCCAAGCATCCTATTACTTAATGACATTAGTGACCATCTACCAATTTTTGTTGTGTATGATACTATGTATAGAAAAGTCATGGAGGCAAAAAATGTATACTATAGCCATGTAAGAAGTGAGGAGTCATTGACTGCTCTGAGAAATAACTTAATTGAACAGGATTGGAATACAGTATACCAAGCAAATAATATCGATGTCGCCTATGACTCCTTTCTGGAAATATTTAAAGCATCATATGACAACAAATGTCCAATAAAAAAACAGGACAAGAGAAGAAATACCACAAAGAATCCATGGTTAACAAAGGGGCTATTAAATGCCTGCAAAAAGAAAAACCTGTTGTATAGAAAATGTATTAAATACAGAACTAATGAAACAGAGTCTAAATATAAAATGTATAAAAACAAGTTAACTATTATTATGAGAAACTGTAAAAAGGAATATTATGCCAATCTACTAGAAAGTAAAAAACATGATATTAAGGGTATTTGGAAGGTGCTTAATAATCTTATCAGAAAGGGGTCTAATGGTGAGAACTATCCAGATTATTTTATTGTAAATGAAAAGTCCATAAGCAACATGGATGAGGTGGTTGATGGTTTTAATAAATTCTTTGTATGTATTGGACCTGAATTGGCAGAGAAAATTACATTCACAACTGGGTCACTGGATAAACTGATAGACTTCAATTCAAGCTCAATGTTTCTTTATCCGGTAGATGAAAATGAAGTAATGGACACTGTATTGAACTGTAAGAATAAAAAATCTAAAGATTATAATGATATTGATTAGGGGTGGGACGATACATCGATCCAGATCGATACATCGATGTAATTATCAACAATCGAATCGGATCGATGCGATGTAATAAGATCGATACTCTTATTTTGAAAATCCTGTGGCGAGTCTCATATCCGCCCAAGAACAACAGCAGTAGCTCCGTGTGTGTAGATGTTACAGCATAGCATTCTCCCTTTCTGTGTGTGTGTGTGCGCGCGTCTTTGGAAAGACCAGATGAGGTCAGAGGAGTTTGATGTTTAAATGTTATTTAAACATAAACAATATAATACATAATAAATGTAGGCCTATACATGATCATGCAACATCAACAAATTGTTGTAGGAACGGTTTGGGAGAGGGAGGTTGTGAGTTTTGAGTTCCAAAAAATGTAGCTTAAAGTTTAAAGCTCAATATATAAAAACGTGGCACTTTACAGTGAACAGGAGGTCTATTTGTATTAAAAACAATAGATTGATTTTCCTTTAAATGTCTGGAAGAGCTCAAAAATACAAATGTCAAATGATATTTTCATTACCTTTTTTTTGTTGATCTAAATGTTACTGATTGTGTTAAATGGGCATATGATATCATCTCATATCGATCGCAGGCACCTGAATCTAATCGTATCGTATCGTGAGAGACTTTGTGATATCGGCAAATATCGTATCGTTGTCCAAAGAATCGATATCGTATCGTATCATGATGAAACTGGTGATTCCCACCCCTAATATTGATATGGAGACGATTAAGAAAATTGTTGGGGGAATTATAAAACCACTAACTCACATTTGCAACTTATCCTTTCAAACAGGAACATTTCCAAATAAAATGAAAATAGCAAAAGTAATACCATTATTTAAATCAGGGGATAAACATACTTTTACAAATTACCGACCAGTCTCTCTCCTACCTCAGTTCTCAACTTCTAGAAAAGCTCTTTTCAATAAGACTTTTCAGTTTTATTGAAAAAAATAACTTGCTTTCCGACAGCCAGTATGGTTTCCGAAAAAATAGATCAACTTCATTGGCGCTTACAGACCTAATTGAGGAAATCACCACATGTATGGACAAGAAATTTGCTGTAGGAATATTTATAGATTTTAAGAAGGCGTTTGATACTATAGATCATGGTATATTATTAAAAAAACTGGATCGATGTGGTATTAGAGGAACAGTTCTAAATTGGTTGGAAAGTTATTTGGAAGACAGGAAACAATTTGTACAAATTGACAAACATAGGTCAACATTGAGGAACATAGTCTGCGGAGTACCGCAAGGGTCAATTTTGGGTCAGATACTGTTTTTATTATACATTAATGACATATGTAGAGTATCATCAATCATGAAATTCATCCTTTTTGCAGATGACACTAATATAATTTGTTCAGGGCAAAATTTGCAGGATCTTTTGCAGGTGATCACACAGGAGTTGATAAAGTTAAAAAAATGGTTTGATGAGAATAAATTGTCGTTGAATTTGAGTAAAACTAAATTAATGTTATTTGGAAAGCGAAAGTGATTTAACAGTGAAAGTTATGATAGACAATGTATGTATTGAAAGAGTAAAGCAAACCACATTCCTGGGTGTAATCATAGATGACAGGATATGCTGGAAACCTCACATCAGTCATGTAAAATCCAAGATGGCCAAAAGTGTGGGGATTATGTATCGATCCAAGAATTTTGTCAACCAAAGGTGACTTCTCATCCTCTACCATGCACTTGTAGTCCCATATTTAAATTATTGTCTGGAAGTATGGGGTAATACTTATCGTTCCAATATATAACTTCTTTATATTCTGCAAAAAAAGGCCATAAGGATTGTGTACAGTGCTAAGTACAACCAACACTCTACCCCATTGTTTTTACAAGCATCAGCTTTTAAATTATGAGACTTGATCAAAATGAAAACTGCCGAAATTATGTTCAAAGCTTCACATAACTCTCTTCCAACCCCCATCCAATATCGGTTCACTGAGAGGGTAGGAACCAGGAATTATAATCTTAGAGGGAAACAGAAACTCCAGCAACCGGGTGTAAGAACCACTCTAAAATCTATGTGTATATCTGTTTGTGGAGTAAAATTATGGAATGGATTGGACGAGGACGTTAAACTGAGTAAAAACATATACCAGTTTAAAAGAAAGTTAAAAAAAGGAATATTGGAAAGGTATAAGGAGGAGGGTGAACATGATGTTTGGCATTAAAAGGAGTATGTATATAAAATATGTATTGACGGGTCAGACTCATGCATGTCTTGTTGAGATGTCGGGGGATGTGGGAAGCGGAGCTGTGTTACATGTTGTATGTAGAGTGTTGTGAAGGGCCAGATTAAACTGAGAATCTACCTTTATTGTTTGATATACTTTGTATATTATTTATATATATACACGGAATATCCCTTTACCTGCGTTCAAACCAGAGTAATATTCGCTCTCCTATTGGACAGCGCCCCCAACGGCAGGTTCAAAGACAAGTTCAGGCATGTCAGAACATGCCCGGAGTCAGCGTATTGATACCAGACAAAGACTGCGGTTTGGGACTAGATATTCACTTTAGTATAAATACAGCGCAAGGTGTGCACACCGTGCCTCGTTCAGTACCTTACCCACCTTCACCACGAGTCAACGTGCAGTGAAGTGAGCAACCTTGCGTCTAACAGAGCATTGAGAACCACGTGCGAATAGAATAGTAAAAGTGTCAGAGTTTAATGAAGTAACGTTGAGTTCGACCTAATCTAATGTGAAGTAAATAGTCGTTCATTTATTGTATATCGTGCGGCCACAGTTCGTTCGTGTGTAGCATTACCCAGCGGTTCGGGGGGGGGGTTATCACAATTTAAGCAAGCCTAGTAATACACAATATTTCTGACACTGGGAATACATTCACTGAGGTGCATAGATGTCCCTAGATACCAAGAACATGCAAATGGCCCTTGTAGAAGTGGAGCAATCTTCCATTTACCTATGTATTTTAGACAGATTCAGAAAATATGGCTAGGGCTTAACAGGTTAACTATGAATGAACACAACACTAAGTTTTTTTTTTTTCTTTTTTTAATCTACTTTTTCTGTGAGTTTTCTCCGCATCCCAATTTAACTCTCATGCCAATTCTCCCTCCCCTGATCGTTGCTCACATATGCACCCCACTGGCCGGTTGTACGGAGGATAGAAGCCTTGCATCACATGTCCCCTCCGATACGTGTGGAGGCAGCCTGTCACATCTTTTCACCTCCCAGCGCGGACTCTCATTTGGCGAGGAGTAACGTGTAGGAGGCTCACACTGCCCCCGCCATTTTCCTGACTTTGCTGTGCAGGCGCCCCAACTGACCTGTAGGAGTCGCTGTTCACAACGACCAGACTACCACCCTTCGACTTCCCACCCGCTAACTCTGCCATGACTAACTCTTAATATGACAGCCGGCCCAAGCCGGAGGCAACGCCGACAGCCGGATTCGAACCCGGTGTCTCTTGCGTTGGTGACAAGCGCAATGTCCGCTGCGCCACCCAGCCGCTTTCACAACACTAAGTTAACATCTTTAGACGTTTGAAAACATTGTTCCACTGAACTTAACTTAATATGGTTCTTCCTCAGAGTCACCCGATAACATGAACACTCACCTTGAAAAGCACCAAGTAGACAAACAGCACATCCCTTCATGGCAGCTCAGGCTTGTAAATGACATCTAGGAAAACAAAACAAGATGGAAGTTGGTGAGATGTTAAGGCGAGACACTGCAGGTGAATAGTCAAATATTTTTTTTTTGTTGATTTTGAGATTGTTATATTTTGCTTCCTAAACATGTATTCTATGAAACTAGTGACAATAAAACGTCAATAACACACATTTAGTTGTTTATTTTACTTCATTTTGCCTTATTGCATCCTTAAATGTGCACATATTAACACTTTGACTGCCATGAAACGTGTTTAGACGTCATTGCTGGCCATGCTCAAGTTGCCGGGGGACGCTGTACAGCGTCCTTATATCAATATTTCAAAAATCTGCGATCGGATTCATATGTCCCCTCCGCTGGCCTGAGATCCACCAGCAGGACCCACTGAGCTCTCTGGCGGTTCAGGAGCGCCATCTGGTGGCCGATCGGCGCAATCGCTTAAACAGGATGTGCCATAGAGGTTGTGCTAGACGTCCGTATTGTTTCCGGCCACTCGGTACATGTCCCGGGACTCTGGCTCGTCACGCTACATAGCGATCGATTGCCAATAACTCGATAAACAACATGATTTGGACGTATATACCATTATACAAGCTGGAGATGGACCGGGTAAATCGCCATCCCATAATGATAGAATTTCTACTCTACGATGATCGGCCAACGGCGCGCGGAGACTGGGGTGAGTTTGAGCGTGTAACGTTACCGTCTTCGATACTAACTGCTATTATCAACATTTGCCCCACATTAGATGATTGGTATAACGCTGCCCACGGAATTATAAACGCCCCCTCGCCCATCCGGTCAACATCAGATGACGTGTAGTAACTTCTAGAAGTACGTCTAGTTGGAATTTTTTATATCGCGCTGATTGCCATCAAACTGTATTTCATCACGTTCTGGAGAAAGCTGCAGAAAGAGATGAAAACATACTTATACATTAGACCATACTTTACTATGAATATGTGAATGAAAAAGTTTAACGTTGCTACACAATGAACAATACATATAGGACTTTGAATGGGCCCTAATAATGGCAATGTAGCAATAGAATTTAAAAAGTTATAGCCCTGCAAAGAAGGGGACTTTCTCCATCGACAAATAGCGCTGGCAATCTATGGTATATCATGAATTTAACCTTAGGCAGCCAAAGTGTTAAATGGGGAAGTGCCTCATTTGCATATATAAACATAAATTTCAGAAAACTTGCAATATATTTTTTCTTAGTTTATATGTACATAACAAACTGGGAAAGTTTCATAGTGATATCTATTCAAATATTTTTTGCCTATTAGGGGGTACTACACTGTACTACACTGTTTGTAGCCTGTGTGTAGTTCTGTTCAGTTCAATAACATCATTATTATTATTATTATTCAGTTATCAGGCATGTGTTTAGGTTGTCTATTACTAATGGTTTGATTAGGTATTGTGTTTGTAAATATCTGTTTAAAAAAAAAAAATGGCATTTTACAATACAGAACTTTGAAGGCGTTTTCCCAAAAATGAGTTTTTAAGAGTTTTTCCTCATACTCTGAGCCAGAAATCTCCACTTCAGTAGCACTCACATACACCAAACCTTCCAGTTCTATTCATATCTATGTTCTGAAGGTATTTACAGAAGGGTTTGTTGATATCGCATTCATACCCTGATTTATATCACATTTTATTCCTAAAAACATGGCGAAATATGGAATTTTACCATAAAAATTGACTGAATGGAGTATTTTATGATTTATGGAGTGATAAAAAGAGATATCCAAAATCCCCTCTGTAAAAACCTTTGGCTCTAATATGTCAACAAAATGAAACTATAATTTTGAAAATGGCTTTATCCAATGTTCAGATTTCTGTCCTGGAATTATATGCAAATTAGTGCATATTTAAGTAGATAATGCCTCATTTGCATATTTAAACATACAATTTCAGAAAACTTGTAATACAAAAAAGTCTTGTCTTAATATAAGTAATCAACTGGGGAAGTTTCATTGTGATATCTATTTTTTTTTACCCTATTCACCTGTAGTGTCTCCCCTTAACATCCCAGTCCATTGAAGACGATACAGTCTGGTCACAACCAGGTCATGTTCAGAAAACCGAGAGTCACCACTAACAATCTGCCGGTAATTCCAGCATTTCAGTTTGGATTTCATCAGCACAGTATTTGATGGCAGATAAAGAGTTTAAGCTACAGATGGCGAGACTAGGATGGGCTAATAATTACCAAGCTGTAATAAGAGTGCATCTTATTCTGGCCACAGGTTCTTCTACAGCTGACTCTGCTTGCATTCAGCAACTCTGAAAAACAAGATGGAGGTTGGTGAGAAACAGCACAATCCATTTCACTGAAGACGAGGACAAGTCCAGGTAATGTTCAGAAAACCGAGAGTCACCACTAACAATCTGACGGTAATTCCAGCATTTCAGTTTAGGTTTCATCAGCACAATGACTGCTGCAATTCACAAGAGGGTCAGTGCTCGTTAAACCCACCTCTGAAGACGTCACCTTCAGACAACTTCTCTGGAGACGTCACCTTCAGACAACTTCCTCTGGAGACGTCACCTTCAGACAACTTATCTGGAGACGTCACCTTCAGCCAACTTCCTCAGGCTGAATCCCAACTGTAAGAAACAAAACGAAACGAACGTTATGAAGATGATCATATGATTCACAGAGAAGCCAGTGCAGGTTTGAAGCCTCAGAAGTTACAGAATCGTCAGTGTTGCATCAGACTCTTCCTATTTCATGTTTACATCACAGACTAAAGGTTTGAGGAACGAAAAATTCTACCTTTTCAGTGAAGAACCACATAAGTCAGTTTTAAAGTTTGACAGACTATATCGGCAGTTGTGAAGTTAATCTAAATCACTTGGTAGTGTGATATATCACAAACTACTAAACCTCTACTGTCTTTAACCATGAATGAAAACACTAAGTTACCATCTTTAGACAACGTTTGAAAACCTTGTTCCACTGAACTTAATATGGTTCTTCCTCAGAGTTACTCGATTAACATGAACACTCACCTTGAAAAGCACCAAGTAGACAAACGGTGCATCCCTTCATGGTCGTTCAAGCTTGTAAATGACATCTAGGAAAACAAAACAAAAGTTGGTGAGACGTTAACATCCCAGTCCATTGAAGACGACAGTCTCGTCACAAGTTGCGAGTGCTTAAAATATAATAGCATTAGATCTAAATAGTTGCTTCCAGTCAACATGCACGAAACAGATAATTTGTTCATACATTTTTCAAATAGACGCTAGACTATCGATATTATATGAGTCATCATGCACGAACAGAAGCGGCGTCTGAAAAATGTATTCTCCGTACTTCTCGGGTTTGGCGCCCAGAGCATGGCGGGTTAACCCGACTTTTCTCGGGTCTGGCCCCGAATGTGTTAATGTAGAACAAATGGCTGATGGGAGCATCATGCAATAATTCCTGCGATCAGAGGTTAGACCAATCAGTCATGAATTGTCAGACTGGGCGGTACTAATTAACTCATCACTTCCAGGAGGAAAAACAGGAAGAGTGTAACATTTATTAAAAAATTCTCAAACCGCTACATCAGTCCATTTAATACAAGCAAACATTGAAGCAAATTGGCAAACGAGTTTAACCCTTTCCCAACTTAATATTTTACAAGAAGCACCATCAAAAACACACCTTGCCGTTTCCCCAGTTTGTCAGCTGTTGGAGGCCAAAGACCAGCAGAATCACAAGACCTGAAAGAGATTTCTCTTAGTACAATGTAATGGTAAAACAATGTGCCATTAATTAGTGGTCTTGGATCAGAGACACCAATCAGTCATGCATTTTCAGACTGGGGCGGTAATAGAAACTCATCACTTCTCAAAGATTTAGTTTAGGGACTAGGAAAGAAATGAGAAATATTAATAGTGTCCAATGCTACAAAATGCTTAACGAGTTTGCATTCAACAGTTCACTACCACATATTTGTGAATGAGAACACATCACATACCAGTCAGTTAAAACGGGACCACAGGAACTCTCAAGACAGACCGTCCCATCTGCACCTGTCAACAGAAGACATTTTAAATGATTTAGACTAAAAAGCACCACCATGCATAAAACAGCACATTCTAGTTAAGCAGAACCAACGTTCCACTGTCTCAGTCATCAACGCGGGGCGGAGGTAAACAATGCGTGGAGAAAGGCTTAGCGAGTCAGCGCACACTGTATACGTTTGAAATTAATCGTTCCAGCAAAGTAGGCTTCCATTATTCGAATTACTTGTTTTAATGGGTATCATAGTAGTAAGTCCTACTGTAGAACATGACATATTAGCATGACGTCAGATTCATTAATGCCAATACTGGACGACAAGCGCAATAGGCTCTTGACAAGTGTAAACCATGGATTGGTCAGTAACGGCTAACTTCGGACCGTTTAGCTCAACGGGTTAGTCCCAGCAGGGCTGTACGCTAAGCTTTTTCACTAGGGGCACACTTGCCCCTAAATGAGAAATTTAGGGGCAAAAAACATTTTTTAGGGGCACATTTTTTAATAACAATTTTACCATTATTTATATCGATTGTTTTTGTTTTTTTATATACCGGTAATCATACTTGTAGTTGTATTATCTGCGAGACATCGCCACCACGCAACAAGTCAAAATGCTCGCTATATGCAACCAGCTCCACTGTCTGTGTGTACTCGAGTAGCCTCCAGCTACGGCCAGGATTCTCCGGAGCTGCAGCTGGACCCTATACTGTAGCCTCCAGCTACGGCCAGGATTCTCCGGCGCTGCAGCTGGCCCCTATTGACTATATTCAGCGTGCCCTCAGCTCGAATACGCATCGACTCAGTGTTATAACTTATAAGACATTGATATCAGGAGCTATCTGAACTATTTAGTTTAATGGGACGTTTCGTTTTGAACAGTAAGCTAACGCGAGCTATCATGCACTACTAGACTTGCTGGAGGATTTGTTGATATCAGTAGCTAGCCGGCTGGCAGGCTCACAGAGGTCCCAGTGTCCCACTAGAGACTAGTGTTTACAACAGCCACGGGTGCGGGAGGGAGGAGGAGCAGACGCCGCAGCTCTCTCCGTGTGTCTGAGTTCAGTTCAGTTCGGCTCACTATAGGAGGTCGAACGCGTCGAAAATATGAAGCAATACTAACTTTACTTTTCTTCATAGCTAAATCAGACAGTCAGCCAGTCTATCAGAGCGAGTGCTCAGTCGATTGTTCCCGCTGATCATACCTGCTGAGTGCTCACTGCTCAGCTCGCGTGAGTGGCGTCATCACACGCCTTGGATAATTTAGGAGTGAAATGCGAATGCAAGGCTTGAAAGCACTGCTCGCAAGCCCGCCCCCAGATAATATTTACCAATCGCAACGGCCAATTAAAGGGGCAATTCGCGACCATCTCGTCGCACTGTACAGCCCTGCCCAGGTTAAAATCTCGGTTACATTTTTTTTTTGTAACGTTAATTCATTTATCCACTCTGGTTGGATGGTGTATTGTACTCGTGCTGTATAATGTGACAATACATTTGAATTGGATCTCATCTTGAGATCGCTACCTGTTGAGTAGGGCTGACCCCTAGATCTATGTGCAGCCTTCGACAGTCAACCACCAGATCCTCCTCGCGGCCCTCGCAGGAATGGGAGTGGCTGGCTCTGCGCTGACATGGCTGACATCATACCTTAATGACCGCTCCTACCAAGTGTCATGGAGAGGGACCCTGTCGGCCAACCGCCCCCTGCGGACGGGTGTCCCCCAGGGCTCGGTTCTAGGACCCCTTCTCGTCTCCCTCTACACTAAATCACTGGGTAACATTATCACGTCTCATAGCTTCTCCTACCATTGTTATGCCGACGATACTCAACTCTTCCTCTCATTCCCTCCCTCAGATATCCACTAAATCACTGGGTAACATTATCACGTCTCATAGCTTCTCCTACCATTGTTATGCCGACGATACTCAACTCTTCCTCTCATTCCCTCCCTCAGATATCCACATCACTGAGGGGATCTCGGCCTGTCTGTCCGACATCTCCGCCTGGATGACGACCAATAACCTCAAACTGAACCTAAGCAAAACAGAATTGCTCCACCTGCCGGCCAAATCCTCCCCCGACCGACCTTTCCATCACAGTCGAGAATGCAGCTGTGACGGTGTCCCCGACCGCCAAGAACCTTGGTGTTGTCCTCGACGACCAGTTGAACTTCTCTGCTCACATCGCAGCGACAACCAGAACCTGCCGATTCCTCCTGAGCAACATCAGAAGGATCCGCCCCTTCCTGACAAAAGAAGCCACCCAACTCCTCGTCCAATCAACAGTCATCTCCCGCCTCGACTACTGCAACGCACTGCTCGCTGGCCTCCCGGCCACTGCCACTAAGCCTCTTCAACCTACCGAAGTCGGCCCATGTCACCCCACTTCTTAGGGACCTGCACTGGCTCCCCATTGCTGCACGTATCCGCTTCAAGGCCCTCGACCTAGCATACCGTGCGGCAAAGGGAACCGCTCCCGCCTACCTCCGGTCAATGGTCTCTAACTACACACCCTCAAGACCCCTACGCTCTGCATCTTCTGGCCGCGTCAGACCTACTCCTATCCGAGCTCTGTGAGGGTCATCAAGGAGAACCTGCCTTTTCTCAGTCCTTGCCCCACAATGGTGGAATGAACTACCCACCCCAGTTAGGACAGCCGAAACCCGTCCAATCTTTCGCCATCGACTAAAGACGCACTTTCAATCATTATCTGAAATGGGGGGGAAAATAACTCTAACCCTACTGTCATGCACTTGTCCTAATATACTAACCTACACTGTAGCACTCAACACTTTGATGAACATTGTTACTCAGCTGATAAGAGTTGTACCCTTCCTGCTGTCTTGTTGTACAAAACTTGTAAGTCGCTTTGGATAAAAGAGTCAGCTAAATGGCAAAAATGTAAAAGAAATATTAATCATGTTGCAAATTTACATAACTTTACCATTGGATGAAGACTGCTAGAAGATACATCGCAGAATGTTGAGCAGCGGGTCCCGTTTTAGACATTTTATTTAATCTCACATCTGTTCTGAGCAGGTTATAGTCATGAGTACCAACACAAGGCAGCAGGTACACAATGAGTACCAAGTACTACCAACATGAGCCAGTAAGCGTGCAGGGTCACCTCAAGTTGTTGGAAGACATCCTCTTGGATCTCAGCTCATAACCACCATCTTGGTGCTTCACTTCGGCCGGGAGAGGCTCAAAGCCACCACTCAGAAGGATCTACAGGGAGACAAAACATCCAGGCCCAGGTGTTTAGGATCCAGTGTGGATTCTGGTTTGAGGGGGTGGGGGCTTGGTAACAACACTGGGATGGGATCAGAAAAAAGACTCAGTCATTGCCCAACAACCAGCACCCTCTTTACAGGATTCCAATAGTCACCTTACACCTGAAGTTCAGGGTTCTCAGTGACATACTGGGCCAATAGAAGAGGGACAGTCTACTGGCTTAAGGAGGAGACGATACTCCACGACTGATCTAACCAATTCAACACTTCCAGCATCCCAGCATCATCTACATTTTAGCTGACGTAAAAGAGTTACAAGTTATGACAAGTCAGCAGGAAAGGTACAACTTCCCTTATTGAGGCCTTAAGCCAAAGACTTGAGAACCCCTGCCATGAACCCTTAAATTGTGGTCAAAAGTTGCACAATACTAAACTAAACAAATGGTGACTCTTGGAATTTATATCAATTTACCATTTAATTTTCCACTGGATGAAGATACTAGTCACAGGATGTTGAGACTGGTCCTGCTCTAGACATTTTATTTAACCCCTTAACACATTCAGTGCCAACCACGAGATTAGTCGGGTTAACTCGCCATGCGTTGAGTGCCAAGACCCGAGAAAACTCTGGTTTTAATAGTCATTTATTTTATTAGGAATATCCATTCATTTTTCATTGGGAATGGGTCTGACCTCGAAAAGGGCAAATACCGCCGCCTATCGTCTCCCGGATGGTATTGCACATCATTTGATTGGATTGGGTGGGGCTGTGCATCAGAAAAAAAGTCCGGTCTGGGGTTTTCCCTTCTCTGGCAAGCAGTATCTGTTACCACATTCACTGGGGAGGCTCGGAGCAGCTTTCGATTATGTGTTTTGGACTATAACGTTGGATCAATAAACACAATCAATATTTGGAATGGCGATCAGGAATTGGATTAATCTTTTTGCAGAACATCTGATGTAAGGTAAGGAATCTATGTTACCAGTCTTGGGTTAATCAGATGTTTTTTTCTCAGCCATCGCAGCGTGTCTGTGTGTATGACGTTAGCGCTGACCAGGTCATGGATAATATATTTTTCAGCCCGCTTCTCTAGCGTGCATAAGTACACATTATCGATAATCTAGCGTTCATTTGAAAACGATAAATCAGCTATTATCGCGGAATTTCTCTGGAATTACTAGAAATCTCCAAAAAGTCGCTTTGGATAAAAGCGTCAGCTAAATGACTAAATGTAAAACGTAAAACTATACTCTTATTCAAAACGGTATAAAACGGAAAAAAAAAAAATCCGTTTCGTACAGGTTGGCTGCAAGCAAATCATTGATAAGCGAGGGGTTTGGCCGGGTCCTGAAGGGACGTCACCTCTGATGGCCAAAGTGATTGACCACCTTTGTAGCCAATGAGATTCAACAAGTAAACAGAAATGATTACACAACTTTTACTTCAGTGTGTTCAAACCTCTGTAACTCATTTCATTAGCACTCGATTGATTCTTCCCGTTGTGGAAGAAAGATCAGAACGTTTCCTTTCAAGAGACGAGACTCGTGCATTAACCTCTTCCACCGTGCCATTCATCATGTGCTTTAACCTCTTTCACCGTGCCATTCATCATGTGCTTTAACCTCTTCCACCGTGCCATTCATCATGTGCTTTAACCTCTTCCACCGTGCCATTCATCATGTGCTCTAACCTCTTCCACCGTGCCATTCATCATGTGCTTTAACCTCTTCCACCGTGCCATTCATCATGTGCTTTAACCTCTTCCACCGTGCCATTCATCATGTGCTTTAACCTCTTCCACCGTGCCATTCATCATGTGCTTTAACCTCTTCCACCGTGCCATTCATCATGTGCTTTAACCTCTTCCACCGTGCCATTCATCATGTGCTTTAACCTCTTCCACCGTGCCATTCATCATGTGCTTTAACCTCTTCCACCGTGCCATTCATCATGTGCTTTAACCTCTTCCACCGTGCCATTCATCATGTGCTTTAACCTCTTCCACCATGCCATTCATCATGTGCTTTAACCTCTTCCACCGTGCCATTCATCATGTGCTTTAACCTCTTCCACCGTGCCATTCATCATGTGCTTTAACCTCTTCCACCGTGCCATTCATCATGTGCTTTAACCTCTTCCACCATGCCATTCATCATGTGCTTTAACCTCTTCCACCATGCCATTCATCATGTGCTTTAACCTCTTCCACCATGCCATTCATCATGTGCTTTAACCTCTTCCACCGTGCCATTCATCATGTGCTTTAACCTCTTCCACTGTGCCATTCATCATGTGCTTTAACCTCTTCCACCGTGCCATTCATCATGTGCTTTAACCTCTTCCACCATGCCATTCATCATGTGCTTTAACCTCGTCCACCGTGCCATTCATCATGTGCTTTAACCTCTTCCACCGTGCCATTCATCATGTGCTTTAACCTCTTCCACCGTGCCATTCATCATGTGCTTTAACCTCTTCCACCGTGCCATTCATCATGTGCTTTAACCTCGTCCACCGTGCCATTCATCATGTGCTTTAACCTCTTCCACCGTGCCATTCATCATGTGCTTTAACCTCTTCCACCATGCCATTCATCATGTGCTTTAACCTCGTCCACCGTGCCATTCATCATGTGCTTTAACCTCTTCCACTGTGCCATTCATCATATGCTTTAACCTCTTCCACCGTGCCATTCATCATGTGCTTTAACCTCTTCCACCGTGCCATTCATCATGTGCTTTAACCTCTTCCACCGTGCCAATCATCATGTGCTTTAACCTCTTCCACCATGCCATTCATCATGTGCTTTAACCTCTTCCACCGTGCCATTCATCATGTGCTTTAACCTCTTCCACCATGCCATTCATCATGTGCTTTAACCTCTTCCACCGTGCCATTCATCATGTGCTTTAACCTCTTCCACCGTGCCATTCATCATGTGCTTTAACCTCTTCCACCGTGCCATTCATCATGTGCTTTAACCTCTTCCACCGTGCCATTCATCATGTGCTTTAATCTCTTCCACCGTGCCATTCATCATGTGCTGTAACCTCTTCCACCGTGCCATTCATCATGTGCTGTAACCTCTTCCACCGTGCCATTCATCATGTGCTTTAACCTCTTCCACCGTGCCATTCATCATGTGCTGTAACCTCTTCCACCGTGCCATTCATCATGTGCTTTAACCTCTTCCACCGTGCCATTCATCATGTGCTGTAACCTCTTCCACCGTGCCATTCATCACGTGCTTTAACCTCTTCCACCGTGCCATTCATCATGTGCTTTAACCTCTTCCACCATGCCATTCATCATGTGCTGTAACCTCTTCCACCGTGCCAATCATCATGTGCTTTAACCTCTTCCACCGTGCCATTCATCATGTGCTTTAACCTCTTCCACCGTGCCATTCATCATGTGCTGTAACCCAGGGTTCGAAATTAACGGGGGCTTGGGGCAAAATGCCCTCGAAAATTTACCAAATGCCCTCGAAAATCAGTTAAGGGGGGCAAAAAAAGCCCCCGACAGTTTACTAATTATATAATTATATATATGCTCTACAGTGCGAGCATTTCCCTCGTATTTGCCCCTAATAATATGTGTGTGTGCAAACCGGAAAAATCATTTACTTGCAGTGTGCGAGACAGACAAGTGATTGTGAAGATTACAAAACAGCTCCGCTGTTAATAGTTCAGATTGAAACTGGAATGAAATTCAGTTTTTGGGTGGAATGTTTGTTCCAAGGAGGAGGGAGGCGGGGCCCGCTGCGTGTTTACAGGCACTTGAGAGGAATCAGAGGATGCGAACACAGACAGAGCGCTCTGCTCTCATCAAGCATTACACTGCTATCTTAACGTTAGCAAGCTAAACATCTGCATAGCGCAACCTGTGTAACGTTAAGTAACTTGTGTTCGGCGGGGAAAGACCGTTCCATTTGTAACACAACTCCAAAGAATAATATCCAAATCCGATCCCGATGCGCATTTCCTTCATTCCACAGCGCTGAGCGTGCAACGTATTTCATTGATCGATCTGGCCAGAGCCTATACTCACAAACGTTGCGTGTGTCGGGTTTTTCACGTATCAATTTGAAACAAGCCTCTTGACTGTTGGAATTAGGGATGTTAAAAATAAAATATCTAATAATATTATTCAATATTAGACATTCATTGATCCAGAGGCAACCGGTTATTCGTCTGCTATTTGTAGATATATCAAGACAACAACACAACTTGCCCTCAGGGACAATAATATTTAATCTATTTAGATAGAGTATGTATGTATTATTTACAGATAATTGAAGGTACCTCAAAACATGAAACCAAGCCATGATGTCACATTGTGTGTGTGTGTGTGTGTTACTTGAACAATTGTCACTGTGCTCCTAAATTTCTGTGTGCTCCTAAATTTGTATTTAGATTTTATTTATTAACATTTTATTTAGGAGCACATGTGCTCCTTGGGAAAAAGGTTAGCGTAGAGCCCTATATATGGAGACATTAACATTACGTTATCAAACATGGGGACGAAGACTGTAAAAAAAAGTGTCAAATGTTTTATAATCTTTATGTTAATTTTCATTATAAAAATTTTGTGCCCCCGAAATACAAAAAAAGCCCCCGAAAATCAATTAAGGGGGGCAAAAAAAGCCCTTGAATTTTTTTTTTAATTTCTAACCCTGCTGTAACCTCTTCCACCGTGCCATTCATCATGTGCTTTAACCTCTTCCACCGTGCCATTCATCATGTGCTTTAACCTCTTCCACCGTGCCATTCATCATGTGCTTTAACCTCTTCCACCGTGCCATGCATCATGTGCTTTAACCTCTTCCACCGTGCCATTCATCATGTGCTTTAACCTCTTCCACCGTGCAATTCATCATGTGCTGTAACCTCTTCCACCGTGCCATTCATCATGTGTAGGCCTGCCGCGATAAGCAATAAATCGATTAATTGCCGCGATAATTAAAATGAATGCAATGATTTTGACGGGCGCGATTAATTGCTATTTGCGCGTTTGTTTTAATGTGGCGGACCCAGTGCCCCTTGTCAGTCACTGTCCGTGTTGGGAGGCGGGCCGCTGGCTTTACTACAGAGCACAGCACAGGAGCTCCGTGGGGCTAACGTTACCCCTCATTGTGTCTACTCATACAAACAGAGTAAACACAGTTTTCAATCAATCAATCAATAACAACATTAACGAGACCCTCGTTGTGTCTATTCTGCTAACGCTAACGTTACCTCTCATTGTGTCTATTCTACAAGCGTTAACGTTAGCTAGGCTGTCTATGCTAACGTTAACGAGCATTAGGCTAACAAGCTGTAACGTTACCAGTCGCGTCTATTTGCTAACGTTAGCATTAGGTAATAACCGGTTTAAAATGGATGGTGATTACCTCACGTTGTGTCTATTCTACTAGCATTAACGTTACTCATACAAACAATCAATAGCGAGTTATATTGATCACGCTATGTACGATAGCCATGCTAAAACGCTAGCACAACATTAGCACCTAACCTAACAACAAGCCTTAACAAGTCAGCGATCTTTTTGCGAGACTAAACTCTCCGCTCGGTGGCAAATTGTGTTGATGTCGGTTTTGTTTAATCAATAAATGAGGCAGAATACACAGTGACTGTATCCTTTGTTTATTGCACTTGTGCCTGCTGCAAACATAATGATTATGAAATCCTAGAGACGCGTCTCTATTCGGTGGTCTGCAGTGTTTCACGTGACTTTTCTGGTACCCAAAAAGTACCTGATAATCACAATACTTCCGGTCCGGTCGGTGGGCTTCAAAATAAAAGTCTTAAACACCGGAAAAGACGGAGCGGTGGGCTTCAAAATAAAAGTTTTGGGAAATAAATTTATCCAAAAAAAAAATTCTCTAACCGGTCGCAATAATATCGCTTATCGCGATATTTTCGGGGGCAATTAATCGCCCAGCAAAATGTGTTATCGTGGCAGGCCTAATCATGTGCTTTAACCTCTTCCACCGTGCCATTCATCATGTGCTTTAACCTCTTCCACCGTGCCATTCATCATGTGCTTTAACCTCTTCCACCGTGCCATTCATCATGTGCTCTAACCTCTTCCACCGTGCCATTCATCATGTGCTTTAACCTCTTCCACCGTGCCATTCATCATGTGCTTTAACCTCTTCCACCGTGCCATTCATCATGTGCTGTAACCTCTTCCACCGTGCCATTCATCATGTGCTGTAACCTCTTCCACCGTGCCATTCATCATGTGCTTTAACCTCTTCCACCGTGCCATTCATCATGTGCTTTAACCTCTTCCACCGTGCCATTCATCATGTGCTTTAACCTCTTCCACCGTGCCATTCATCATGTGCTTTAACCTCTTCCACCGTGCCATTCATCATGTGCTTTAACCTCTTCCACCGTGCCATTCATCATGTGCTGTAACCTCTTCCACCGTGCCATTCATCATGTGCTTTAATCTCTTCCACCGTGCCATTCATCATGTGCTTTAACCTCTTCCACCGTGCCATTCATCATGTGCTTTAACCTCTTCCACCGTGCCATTCATCATGTGCTTTAACCTCTTCCACCATGCCATTCATCATGTGCTTTAACCTCTTCCACCGTGCCATTCATCATGTGCTGTAACCTCTTCCACCGTGCCATTCATCATGTGCTTTAACCTCTTCCACCGTGCCATTCATCATGTGCTGTAACCTCTTCCACCGTGCCATTCATCATGTGCTGTAACCTCTTCCACCGTGCCATTCATCATGTGCTGTAACCTCTTCCACCGTGCCATTCACAGGGATTAAAGCAAAAAAAAATCTCCTGACTGAAATTTTTTTCAGGCCAAGTCATATTCTTATTTTAACCTCCACTGTATTTCTTTTTAATAGCGTTGGCGTTTTAAGGGAGCCTACTTGTTTCGGTTTCGTCGATAATCCAATGTACAGTTACCCCCCCACCCCGCCTACCCAACCCTTCCCTCCCCAACCACCTCCAATGTACAGTCCCCCCCCCCCCCTCCACCCAACCTCCTCCAATGTACAGTTTCTTCGTCAAATGTATATGCTCTCTTTTTTAGACTCTTATTGTATCACAAACAATACTGTGTAAATCTGGTACGTCATAAATGTATAGATGTAGCAGTACTGTCTATCTGTATGTCATGTATGTCATATATGTTATGAATTGAAAATGGGGGACCCTGATGTAAAGAGGAAAGTCTTTCTCTGGTCTGCAACCCCTTGACAATTGTGTGTATTGAGCTGTACTGTATTGTACCCATTCTGCAATCCGTTATAACAATCAATCAATATTTAACCGATTGCAGAATGGGTACAATACAGTATGGCTCAATACACACAATTGTTAAGGGGATGCAGACCAGAGAAAGACGTTTGTCTTGTTTACATCATCAGGGTCCCCCATTTTCAATTCAGTGACATTTATGACATGCATGACATTGACATCATGACATTTATGGCATAGGGACATACTACAGGTATATAGTACTGTTACATTTGTGACATATACGATATGCAAATATACAGTAATGTTACCCATAGATCCTGACAGAATATATACGGTGGGGAGGAGACTGACTACAGATACACCTGTGTGATGTTGCTACGGAGTTAAGCTAATAAACGTATACTCACAACCACAGCAGGGGACTCACATATTGTACTGTGAAGTAACACGACAATGACAAACGTGTTGTTTCTGTTTTTCTTTTTGACATCGTTGCGGCACACGGAACAAGTTAACTCACCACTACAGCCCCCAGTAGCGCTGCCTAGCCAGTCTCTTCAAACGTCCTCTCCTCTCGAAACTTTTTGTTAGGTGGTCCCGCGCTGATCCTTTTCATCTGAGAACCCCGCGGTGGGTTCTCTTTTTAGTGGCCGGCTTACTCCTTCCATTTAACAGACGCTATTAAGCTAACGTTAGCTAATCGGTATATAGCAGCGAGTGCAAGCAGCGTGGTGGCTGTGACGTTGGTAAACAAACAGTTGACGCGTGAGGCTGCAAAAAAGGCGACCTGTCTCTCGAGTCGCTGAGTGATGATGACTGCTTGGCGCGATAGGAAAAAAAAGCCCTTTTCCATATTTGGCGCCTCTGATTGGCTCAATTTTGTTTCAATCTGTATGCATCTACAAATCATGCAAATACTTCCGTCAGACTGCGAATCAAATGGACGGATCTCCCCAATCAAATTGACGGAAATCCGTCTGGAGACGGAATGCTTTAATACATGCATTCATCACATGCTGTAACCTCTTCCACCGTGCCATTCATCATGTGCTTTAACCTCTTCCACCGTGCCATTCATCATGTGCTTTAACCTCTTCCACCGTGCCATTCATCATGTGCTTTAACCTCTTCCACCGTGCCATTCATCATGTGCTGTAACCTCTTCCACCGTGCCATTCATCATGTGCAGTAACCTCTTCCACCGTGCAATTCATCATGTGCTTTAACCTCTTCCACCGTGCCATTCATCATGTGCTTTAACCTCTTCCACCGTGCCATTCATCATGTGCTGTAACCTCTTCCACCGTGCCATTCATCATGTGCTTTAACCTCTTCCACCGTGCCATTCATCATGTGCTTTAACCTCTTCCACCGTGCCATTCATCATGTGCTGTAACCTCTTCCACCGTGTCATTCATCATGTGCTTTAACCTCTTCCACCGTGCCATTCATCATGTGCTGTAACCTCTTCCACCGTGCCATTCATCATGTGCTTTAACCTCTTCCACCGTGCCATTCATCATGTGCTGTAACCTCTTCCACCGTGCCATTCATCATGTGCTTTAACCTCTTCCACCGTGCCATTCATCATGTGCTTTAACCTCTTCCACCGTGCCATTCATCATGTGCTGTAACCTCTTCCACCGTGTCATTCATCATGTGCTTTAACCTCTTCCACCGTGCCATTCATCATGTGCTGTAACCTCTTCCACCGTGCCATTCATCATGTGCTTTAACCTCTTCCACCGTGCCATTCATCATGTGCTTTAACCTCTTCCACCGTGCCATTCATCATGTGCTGTAACCTCTTCCACCGTGCCATTCATCATGTGCTGTAACCTCTTCCACCGTGCCATTCATCATGTGCTTTAACCTCTTCCACCGTGCCATTCATCATGTGCTGTAACCTCTTCCACCGTGCCATTCATCATGTGCTTTAACCTCTTCCACCGTGCCATTCATCATGTGCTTTAACCTCTTCCACCGTGCCATTCATCATGTGCTGTAACCTCTTCCACCGTGCCATTCATCATGTGCTGTAACCTCTTCCACCGTGCCATTCATCATGTGCTTTAACCTCTTCCACCGTGCCATTCATCATGTGCTGTAACCTCTTCCACCGTGCCATTCATCATGTGCTTTAACCTCTTCCACCGTGCCATTCATCATGTGCTGTAACCTCTTCCACCGTGCCATTCATCATGTGCTTTAACCTCTTCCACCGTGCCATTCATCATGTGCTTTAACCTCTTCCACCGTGCCATTCATCATGTGCTTTAACCTCTTCCACCATGCCATTCATCATGTGCTTTAACCTCGTCCACCGTGCCATTCATCATGTGCTTTAACCTCTTCCACCGTGCCATTTATCATGTGCTTTAACCTCTTCCACCGTGCCATTCATCATGTGCTTTAACCTCTTCCACCGTGCCATTCATCATGTGCTTTAACCTCTTCCACCGTGCCATTCATCATGTGCTTTAACCTCTTCCACCGTGCCATTCATCATGTGCTTTAACCTCTTCCACCGTGCCATTCATCATGTGCTTTAACCTCTTCCACCGTGCCATTCATCATGTGCTGTAACCTCTTCCACCGTGCCATTCATCATGTGCTGTAACCTCTTCCACCGTGCCATTCATCATGTGCTTTAACCTCTTCCACCGTGCCATTCATCATGTGCTTTAACCTCTTCCACCGTGCCATTCATCATGTGCTGTAACCTCTTCCACCGTGCCATTCATCATGTGCTTTAACCTCTTCCACCGTGCCATTCATCATGTGCTTTAACCTCTTCCACCGTGCCATTCATCATGTGCTGTAACCTCTTCCACCGTGCCATTCATCATGTGCTTTAACCTCTTCCACCGTGCCATTCATCATGTGCTGTAACCTCTTCCACCGTGCCATTCATCATGTGCTTTAACCTCTTCCACCGTACCATTCATCATGTGCTTTAACCTCTTCCACCGTGCCATTCATCATGTGCTGTAACCTCTTCCACCGTGCCATTCATCATGTGCTGTAACCTCTTCCACCGTGCCATTCATCATGTGCTTTAACCTCTTCCACCGTGCCATTCATCATGTGCTGTAACCTCTTCCACAGTGCCATTCATCATGTGCTTTAACCTCTTCCACCGTGCCATTCATCATGTGCTGTAACCTCTTCCACCGTGCCATTCATCATGTGCTTTAACCTCTTCCACCGTGCCATTCATCATGTGCTTTAACCTCTTCCACCGTGCCATTCATCATGTGCTTTAACCTCTTCCACCATGCCATTCATCATGTGCTTTAACCTCGTCCACCGTGCCATTCATCATGTGCTTTAACCTCTTCCACCGTGCCATTTATCATGTGCTTTAACCTCTTCCACCGTGCCATTCATCATGTGCTTTAACCTCTTCCACCGTGCCATTCATCATGTGCTTTAACCTCTTCCACCGTGCCATTCATCATGTGCTTTAACCTCTTCCACCGTGCCATTCATCATGTGCTTTAACCTCTTCCACCGTGCCATTCATCATGTAGTCGAGTCAATATATGGTGTAACCCCAAAAAAATTGATACAAAAGGTTTTTCAATGGATTCTGGTAGTATTGGGCGTGCTAAATAACATACTAAAAGTCGACCAAAATCGACCCCTCCGAAAGCCGTCATTTCCAAGATGGCGTCCCAGATGGCGCCGGGGCGATTAAAATGGCTATATCTCAAATTAAGAAAATGGTGGAAAGGATTTCTCAACTGATTCTGGTACCTCTGGGCATGCTCACTAACATACTAAAAATCTAGGAAAATACACCTTCCAGAAAGGCTTCATTTTCAAGATGCCGTCCAAAATTGCGGCTGGCCAAGCTTAAAATGGCTATATATATGTCAATATAAAAATTATATAAATGATTGTCATTTGATTCTGGTTCCCCAAGTACCCCTAGACATACTTAGGAACATACTAAAGTTTTAGGGAAATACACCTTCCGAAGAGTCTTAATTTTCAAAATGGTGTCCAAAATGACGACTGGGAGCTTAGAATGCCTGTATCTCAAATGGGAAAAAATTTCTAAGGGATTTATAAACTGATTCTGGCACCTCTATACATTAATAACGAGCAAAATATCTAGCTAAATATATCTGCTAGGAATGCATCATTTGCATCATCAAAATGGCTGCCTGTAGCTTATTTTGGCTAAAATTAAAATTGGTTATTATATTCAACCTAGAAAGCTGGCTTTGGTGTTGAACACAAAATAAATGACCCACTTATTGTGGTCTTTAGGCCTACTCATCATCATCTTCAGGATCCTCTGGGAGAAACTTGTTATGTGGATTGTCACATTCATGAAGTTGACATGGTCCACAGACAGTAGTACAAGGTAGTCCATATTTTCTGCATGAGCAGCGAAGTGTCTTGCAGGCAGTGGTACAGTTACAATGAATGACCTTCAAGAGACTGTCTGGAGCAGCATTCATTGTTGACATGAGTGGGACAAATCTATTGTCCTGCAGGTTCCAGCCCCAGTCTAGAGCATCTATACCATCATCTGTTCCCATCCAGACCATGACCTGGTAGTATGCTCTACGACAGTGGAATTTGGTAGCAGATTCAGTTGGTGGTAGACGTTCAGGCGTTACCGTTGATGAAGCTGAGACAACCTTCTTGCTGAAAATGTTATATCTCATTTTTGCAAGCGAATCTGTGCACTTTCCACCAAAAAAGACAGCCATTGCTTGGCACCCAAGGTCATCGATCACATCTGTTGTCTGGTTTGGTACAGTGAATGCATTGGCACAAGCCTGAAGGACAGGATCCCCTTTTACAAGTTTTTGGAATGCTGTCTTTTTGCCAACTCCGAAGATCCGGGAAGTTGTGTCACAGCCAGTCACAGCATGGATGAACAGCAACTGAGAACACACATCCTGTCCGAGTACTTCTTTCAAATGGTTTATGGCGTACACTTTAAAACTGCCATCAGCTTTCGACTTGTCTGATCTGAAATAAAGGCCCTTGCTATCTCTCTGTGCATAGTAAAGAAGTAAGACGAGGAGATCAGTATCTTCTCCAATCAGCGTCGTGGTGTGAAGAAGAGATGATCCCACTGCGGCCCTTACTATGTCTACATCAGCATCTCCAAGTGAATTGACCACAGTGCAATCCCGTTCTTTCAGTTCATCACTTATCATGTGGATCAGTTTCTGTTTATTCAGATCTCTTGACAGGAACTCCTCCTTCTTACCTGAGAACTCTGTCTCAGCAGTGAAGTTGACAATGGGATGAATATTGTTTCCTCTTCTTTGATGTGTGTTGTCTTTAATGGATGGCCCATCCTCATAGCCATCAAACACAATGGTTGTAGCTGAGCCATAATGTTGGATGGTGAAGTCTGCATATGACTGTGCAATTTTACCATAGCTTTGTCCGTGCTTCCATTGTATTCGGTGAAGGAGTGAACCACCATCAAGAACATAATGCTCAGTTTCTGGTACAGAATCTAGGATTGCATCACTTGCATGATCACAGATCGCGTGCGCTAGTTGTGGTTTATCAGCTTTGCGGAAGACGTTTCCGGCTTCAAAGAGGGCAGGAGGGAAAGGACTGAGTTCGTAACGCATAACCTCCTCCAATGACAGCTCTCCAGTTTGGGAGACAATAAGGAAACGTTGAAAAAAGAAGTGCAGAATCAATGATTCGATCAGGAGCAACCTTGATAGACGATTTTTGTCCAAGGGTTATGGCTTTATCCTTTCTACTAAATGAAAATGTGAATGCCGGCTGTCCGATCATTTTGTGCATGATGTTGCGTCCAACAGAGTCATAATCATGCACGTTCACTCCATCCTCAGCGACAACACCTGTAACAACATTCCTTAAGAAGAGTCTGGAGAGAAAGGTGAACATATAGCAAGTTTTGAAGTGATCTTCTCCAGGTCAGCAGCATCCCTTTTCATCCTTGCCTCTGTTGAATCCTTGTGCTGTTCTGATGTTGTGTATGTCTGGTTTGAGAACTCCTGCATTGCGGTGTTATACTCTGATGTTATGCCCTTTGACATTGTCCAAAGGGATCTCTGATTGTCGGTCATTCCACTTCCATGTGTCATCCCTCCTGTAGTCTTCAATGACCTCATCAATGTTGTTTCGATTACAAGATCTGAGCTGAGGCCTGCCCATGATTGGCTGCTGCGACGGATAACATGAAAACCCTTTTCAAATTGTCTGAAGACATCTGGGTGGTTGATGTGAAGCTGACTCATCTCTTAGACATAAAAGTGTGCCGATTTCAAGTAATTGTAATGCCCAGCCGCAGCGAATATCGGTATGCATTCAGAAACAGCGCGTAGGTGCAAAAGCCAGGAACCTGTGCGATCTGCTGTTATCAGTGACCTAGCAACTTCTAACATGTGTTGGTAATTTAGCCACAACTGACTAGTTTTGGATCTAGCACACAGTTCCATCTTCCTTTTTCCCAGCTCTTCATTTATTGTAATGAGGGTCTCTGATGTGAACACTGTTTCCAATGGCATTTCACCCTTAACTATTGAGGTATACATTGCTTCAGACTGTTCAACCATTGCTGCAAATTCATGACTATCATCTACCATTTCTGATATTATCATGCGGTTAAGACATTTGTCAACCAGAAGATGGCCACGGAATGCTCTCTGAACTGATTTGCCTGTCATCATATGGGCTACCGAGTTCTCCCCATAGACTACCCCTAGAATGTCCTTAAGTCCTGTACCGTCCATCAGTGTACCAATTGCTCCTAGCAAATTCATAAATGTGTGAAATCCTCCTAGGAGCAGGACAAAGGACTTGAGGTGACTGCACTGTGGTGAATCTAGGATTATCTCTGCTGCTTTCCAATATAGGGGTTGGTCAAATGTAACTACTGGGGCAAGGTGGTGTTTGGATGCCAGACCACAAATGAACTCCAGTGTTGACAGAATGCATGTTTTGTCTCCGGAGTACATGTCTATCATTGGTAAGTATCTCACTGAAGACTGCCCTGGATGTTCATCTCCCTTATGAATAATGTGCATCATCCCCTGCCAACCAGGTGCAGGCTGTTTGAAATTGAACGATAACTCCCAAAGCAGATCAACCATCTTGTTACATTCTGCGAGTCTTGGAAGTTCTTTAAATGTGGTGTCTCTGCAAAAGTGTTTGGCAAAGTGATAATCTATTATCACAACTTTTGACCTCTGCACAAGATTCAGTTCATTAATTCTGAACCTCGGAATCCTTTGGTCCGTCTTCTGTCCTGGTGTCAAGGCAGCTATCATGCCCATCCCATGAAATGTCCCTTTCCCATCAATTGTTAGAATATTATGATCTACATTGTCTGCAGCAAATAAGACGGTCGTGTTCAACACATCAATATCCTTACCAAGCATGTTTGGTGCAGTACAATTTGCAGCATTCATTTCAAACCTCTGCAATTCAGAATAGGAAGAGCAGAATCCCATCTTATTCAGCATATCTACAATGAACCGAGACCGGTTTAAGTGGTGCATTTGCACTGCTAGGCCAATTTGCAAAGGGGCAAGGACAGCTCGTGGTCGGACTGCCTGTATGATTGCGTGGCCAATACTAGCAATTTTCTGCTCCGTCTCTTTACCGACAAACAAAGCTTTTAACACAATGTGGAGTGATTGTGGAATATAATCAAGGGCATTCTGTAGTTTTAGTGTCTCTGTAGTCGGGTACTCATTAACAGGTGGAACATTAGTCATTATGTCACTTTTTATGAGTTTTGCAGCCGTTTCGAGTAAGTGTCTCTTCTCAGACTCTTCATCACTGTTTTGTTTTGTGTTGTTATAGTAGGATCTGAGTATGTCTGATGTTTTCTCTCTTATTGTAACAATACAATCCAAGCCATCTCCTTCTGCAATAAATATGCTATTTGCATATCGTTGCATCAGCAATGTTTTTAGGTATTGATTACTATATGGGATGGAATCGGCCTTAGACAAATACTCTTGCATTTTACACCTAAGTGCAGAAACGGTCAGCTGTCCATCATTCGTTTCAAAGTAAGCACACATTTTTGAGAAGGCTTGCTCTTGGTCCTCATTATTTGGCCTTCCAGACTTTCTCCGCTTTGGATTACAATCAGGCTGAAATTCCATGGGAACATCACGGTCACACCGGAAATGTGTGCTACAAGCATTATGATACACACAGTCTGCAGCATGTAGATCACTATTATAGTATTCAATTCTACCTTTGACTTTGAATGACCACTCATCATTTCGTTCATCACAGCTTTGCAATATAGACTTTGCAAAGTTGTCTGTTTTCACGTAACTGTAGTCGGCACGTCCTTCATGAACATTTGTGCCGCAGAAAAGGCAATCAGTTTGGCTATTGAATAGAGCTTCAGACTGCCTAGTACTAGTCCTTTTATTAGTGGTACTTGATTCACCGCTCTGTTTCCTCTGTAAATGTAAATCAATATCTCTGCTATGTATGTACATTTTGCGGCATTCTGAATGTACTTTCATGCCAGCAGTCACATGAACAGTGTCACCTCTTTTAACACTAGCTTTATTGATCCCATCAGCACCTTTCTGACGAATCTCAACAAAATCACTTCCATCTTCCAATTTACAAATGGGACAGATCTGGGCACTGAATTCACTCATCACTTTAGAAATCAGATAATGGTCAAAAAGAAGGCTTCAACTATGCTAGCTTGAGAGCTGGAGAGTGCAAACACCTCTGGCAAAGACTAGGATGAAACTGGGGCTTAAATAACACTGCCAGGCCAGACACACCCAGGCATGCCCAAACACAGGACTAGGTCAGAAAAGAAAGAAACAGATTCAGAAAAAGAAGGCTTCAACTATGGTAGTTTGGGAGCTGGAGAGTGCAAACACCTCTAACTATAACAACTATAATGGTCAAAAAGAAGGCTTCAACTATGCTAGCTTGAGAGCTGGAGAGTGCAAACACCTTTTTTAGTAAGCTATTTGTATTTGTATAGTCATTTTAAGCTCCTGGGCGCCATTTTGGACGCCATCTTGAAAATATTTTCCTAGATCTTTAGTATGTTAGTGAACATGCCCAGAGGTACCAGAATCAGTTGAGAAATCCTTTGCACCATATTCTCAATTTGAGATAGCCATTTTAATATCTCCACCGCCATCTGGGACGCCATCTTGGAAATGGCGGCTTTCCGGGGGGTCGATTTTGGTCGACTTTTAGTATGTTATTTAGCACGCCCAATACTATCGGAATCCATCGAAAAACCTTTTGTATAATTTTTTTTTGGGTTAAGTGCTTTTTTTTCATAGATTGACTCGCCTAATGTGCTTTAACCTCTTCCACCGTGCCATTCATCATGTGCTTTAACCTCTTCCACCGTGCCATTCATCATGTGCTGTAACCTCTTCCACCGTGCCATTCATCGTGCTTTAACCTCTTCCACCGTGCCATTCATCGGCGGACTGCAAATAACATCACGTCATAAATCAATCTGTCTAGAGACTGTCTGACAAAAGTATCGTTTTATTTGTCAAACGTATTAAAGTATAAACATCATAACCATGTCACAACCGCAGTTATATTGTATATTATCATCAATATGTTAGTTTACCAATAGGTTAAAGTGTTATAGATTTTCGTTTTGCTGTTTAGTTAGCGAAAGTCGACCTTTTGGAAAAATTGAACGTCAGGAATTGTATTTTTATTTTCGTCATTTTGAGGACAGAGAATTCCGAACGACACTTCCCAAAGGCCTCCATGGGGTTTCAAGCTAATTACTTCTGTCGGGATAATAAACCACAAAACCTAACATTATTGGCATATATTTAAGCGCAGTTCATTTCTCTTCCTTATTCTTAGCACGTAGCAACAATTCGATTTGAAATTATTTTTAAAATGGTTGCACCCTGGCAAAAATAAAAAAGAGACTGTACATACAGTAGATTTAATCATCTGTTCTTATGCACGCCTGGTGATACTAAAACTCGGGCATTTGAAATATAAGATTTGGCACAATCCATAAATGTGCAAATTGGCTATAATAAGGTAATTTATAAGCCTGCTATTCTATAATATTTCAAATTGCATTGGTCCGGATGGGAGAATTCAGTACTGTATCTACAAAACCTTCAGTTTAATTAATCATCTTCCGTTTATTCATTTCCTTAGAATTTTTGTACACATGGAGCCCCATGGATTTTCTCAATACATTGAGACGTTTGTTAAAATGGTTACAGAGGTTTCTGCTGAGTAGTTCTGGAAAGAGCTCACCTATTTATGGCTGACGTTGACTTTAAGTTTGTGTTTGTAGGTTGGTGGCTAAAGCAGTACAGTAGGAGATCTTGCCATCCAAGAATGAGTCCAATCAAGATATTGGAATCTGGCAAAGTTCAAGAAGTCAGGAGATCGAGATTTAGCACTTAGGTGTTTGTGTGCATTACAAATACAATTTATTATTGTTAGTATTATTATTATTGATCTTTGGAGTTGTATCCAGTTATATACAGTTAACTTGTTAATAAATTTGATGGCTTTGTCATTATAAATGATTTCCCATATATTTTTTATCTTTGCAATTTTGTAATACAATACCAATGGGTTCAAATGGTAAAATCAGCCATTTTGAAATCCAAAATTATGCAGGTTATATTTATCCTATCCCAAAAATTACCTCATATTTGAATTCCCCATTAAGAAACACATCATTTAGACACCTTGCATGTTAGGATTTCCTTCAGATACATGTTGGCATCCATGTATGGCCAAGGGGTGAAAAATGGTAAAATCGGCCATTTTGAAATCCAAAATGATGTAGGTTAGAGTTATCCTATCCCAAAAATGAACTCATATTTGAATTCCCCATTAAGAAACACATCATTTAGACACCTTGCATGTTAGGATTTCCTTCAGATTCATGTTGGCATCCATGTATGGCCAAGGGGTGAAAAATGGTCAAATCGGCCATTTTGAAATCCAAAACAATGTAGGTAGGAGTTATCCGATTAGAAAAATAATCCCGTATTTGAATTCCCCACAAAAAAACACATATTTTAGACACCCCACTCGATTGATTTTCCAAAAAAAAAAAAGTATGGCCCGCCCTAGCGTGGCACCAAGACAACGCTAGACAGAACGTCCAGCGAAGTCCGAGGACCAGACCTGACTGCTGGGGTCAGTTGACACGCATGGGGATCATCACCAAACAGACCCAACACAACTAGAGCCATTTAACCAGAGTGGCTTTTTGGGGGGAACATTCTCGGAATGTTACAAGTATTCACTAAACTCTTTGAAAATTGTTATAAATCATTGTTAAAACACTTTAACTGCCAGAAGACGTGTTACAGCGTCCTTCCCGGCCATGCTCAAGTTGCCGAAGGACGCTTTACAGCTCCCGGCACTCTGGCTCGTCACAATAAATAGCGATCCATTGCCAATAACTCGATAAACAACATGATTTGGACGTATATACCATTATACAACCTGGAAATGGACCGGGTAAATCGACATCCCATAATGGTAACATTTCTACTCTACGCTGATCGCCCAACGGCGCGAGGAGACTGGGGTGAGTTTTAGCGTGTAAAATTACCGTCTTCGATACTAACTGCTATGATCAACATTTGACCCACATTAGATGATTGGTATAACGCTGCCCACGGAATTATAAATGCCCCCTAGCCCATCCGGTCAACATCAGATGACGTGTAGTAACTTCTAGAAGTACGTCTAGTTGGAATTTTTTATATCGCGCAGATTGCCATAAAACTGTATTGCATCATCAATATAATGCATTTGGGGCTATATATCACGTTCTGGAGAAAGCTGCAGAAAGAGATGAAAACACTTATACATTAGACCATACTTTAGTATGAATATGTGAATGAAAAAGTTTAACGTTGCTTCACCCTGAACAATACATATAGGACTTTGAATGGGCCCTAATAATGGCAATCTAGCAATATGATTTAAAAAGTTATAGCCCTGCAAAGAAGGGGAACTTATCCATGTTAAATATAGCTGGCAATCCACAGTCATTTTCCGGATTTCTGGCCGGCACCCAAAGTGTTAATGTCCCGTTAATTTTCAAACGCTTGTTCAACCGTACATCCAATAGGATGAAAGTTAACAGGTCTGTAGATATCCTAAAGACGCAAATGGTTGTATTGCCGGTATAGCTCAGGCAGAAATGAACAAACTTCAATCTAAGGTACATGAGAAGTTGCCATCACTCCTCACCTCCTTCCTGACGTTGATGTAGAACTGGGTTAGGGCTCACTGCCCGATACCCTGCAGGGTCAGCTCCTCCTCCACCAGGGTCAGCTCCTCCTCCTCCACCAGGGTCAGCTCCTCCTCCTCCACCAGGGTCAGCTCCTCCTCCTCCACCAGGGTCAGCTCCTCCTCCTCCACCAGGGTCAGTTCCTCCTCCTCCACCAGGGTCAGCTCCTCCTCCACCAGGATGCAGAACAACCTGCAGGGAGGGGTCAAAGGTCAGCATGTGTACTTACAGTGATCGACACATGATACAAGAACCTAGAGAATAGGAATGTAGCGTGTGCCGACTAGACAGCGGCAAAACAATCCCCCTCCCAATAAAGAGCACCATCTAGGAAGGGAACATGTGCGTGGCATGTGCCCCATTTGGACAAAAGGGTGTTTCACCAGCTCATTGGTCTACTGTACTCTCAAAACATAACAGATCAGTGGAGCCTCTACTGTACTCTGAAAACATAACAGATCAGTGGAGCCTCTACTGTACTCTCAAAACATAACAGATCAGTGGAGCCTCTACTGTACTCTCAAAACATAACGGATCAGTGGAGCCTCTACTGTACTCTCAAAACATAACAGATCAGTGGAGCCTCTACTGTACTCTCAAAACATAACAGATCAGTGGAGCCTCTACTGTACTCTCAAAACATAACAGATCAGTGGAGCCTCTACTGTACTCTCAAAACATAACAGATCAGTGGAGCCTCTACTGTACTCTCAAAACATAACAGATCAGTGGAGCCTTCACACCACATTGAGTTCAACCTCTTAACACTTAACACTTATGCAGCCAACCACGTATACGGTATATACGTTATTGGATTGCCGTTAAAAGGCATACTGGGACTCCGAAGGTGCAGTACCGGTCAGATCCTGCTAGTAGGCAGTATAGCGAGTGCAGTAAACCATGTTCCAGACCGGGTGCTACGTTTAAACCGCTCCGGGCGGACTTTTCTAGTAATGGGAAACCTAGGGCTTCACCCGATCGCATTGAACGTTTTCGGGAACCCCGATCCATATGTTGTGGTGGGTTATATCGTGGACCAGATGGCGATCAAATAATTGGAATATTCTTTTTCGAATACCACCGACCACAGGTAAGGACAATCTGACGTAAATTAGCAGCTCCTTTTCCGGGCTCTTAGCAGACTTCTTAGCTTAACATAACAGACCGACAGTAAGTTTGGGGGAACTAATGGGATAACTGGGGTTGCAACAAAAGTGCAACTAGGGCTAAAAACGCAATAAAATAATAATAATAATAATAAATAATATATACTTCTTAGCAGACTTCTTAGCTTAACATCCCAGGGAACTAATGGGATAACTGGGGATGTTGTTTGCTCCTGACAAGAGTCTCAAGTCTGGGGTGATGGTAGACAAAGCAACTCTGAGGTCATGCTCAATGTCCAATCTGTTCCTCTGCTTTGTCTTCAGCTGGACCAGAGCTGAGAAGCCACTTTCACAAAGATAGGTAGTGAAACAACAAGAAAAGTATTAAAAAAAAACGCATCGATGCAAAAATTCGGCGTAGACGTGTTTTTATGATCGACGTCGTCGATTATGTCAACTAATCGTTGGAGCCCTACTTTTAAGTGTACAAAAGGTGATGGTAATTTAACTGTAATACAATGCCTGCTATACTGGAGATGTTAGAGAAAAGATAATAAAAAAAAAAATCCAATTAAAGTATGTAGTCTGCAAATTAGTCGTAAGTAGGGACAGAAATCCAGTTACTGTGGAAAGCAGACAGGCTTCTCTACCAAAGAACTTCAGTCCTTCACCAACACAACAGCTGGGAGGAGAGGGTTTCTTTGGCACGCTACAAAAATACATTGCATCCTGTGGAAATACCGAGTCAAGAGCCACACTCACGTCAGATGTTCAACTACTATGCATCATGACAATCGGCTTTGATAGAACAATCTAGAAGCACAGGAGGTGCAGGTGTGTGTGCCACTGCTCTCAGCTGGTGAAATCAGTTCTCATGATTAGATGTTTGAGAGGTTTCAAAATATATTCCGATATACAATAAACTCTGCGATAAGCCGGGGCTCAGCGGTTTGCGTGATCGTTTTTGGTCGACCGGTGAAATAATAAGTCATAAATACCTGCGTATCGCTTCCCAGTTTCTGGAAGATCTCGTAGATCTGGTCCTTGAACCCTCCGCTCAACATCTCGTCCAGCACAAACATGTTGTACTTGGAAGCTGGGCACGACAAAAGAAGAAGATTAAAATGATTGAATTCACCAGATACAAGTCAAATCCTATAGACACTTTCATACAACCCCCTTGCATCAATTGTAAGTCTAAGTAGCTTCGTCCAAAAATATAAATACATCTGGCCTCCCTTTAAAGTTAATGAACTCCGTGACCCCAGTGCTTTCAGGATCTAAACGACGCTGTGTTCAGCCAGTGATGTTTCTGATCATGGCTCCAGAGCCTGGTGTTCTGAACACTCCAGCCAGCAGAACGCTGTCTGGGGAAACAGAACACTCAGGGGATTCAGGAGTCAGTTGACACGCATGGATTTCATCATTACACAGCGTCTTTTATTATTACCAGCCTAAAAAAACTACCAGCCAAAAATGATAAATAGCTTTTCATTATATCGCCATGTGTTATTATTACTATATAATACTCTCATATGCCATTTTCAATTAATATAATAAACAACAAAAAGAATATTAGCATCATTTTGAGTGGACTGAAGGAATGAGTCAGTGTTAATAGTTTAAAATACAGATCATTTATTAAAACATATATATTTAGTGTAGGGCTGTCCCAAATACCATTTTACAGGATTTGAATACTCCTTTGTGTTTCCGAACGCGTATTCGAATACTCTAAAAAACACTAATGATACCAATCAATTACAAATCATAAGTGTTGGCTACCATTCTGTTCTATCTAGTAGCAACCAGATACGTCACGTCAAATTGCGTTGGCAACATGCATTCTGAACACCGTTGTACCAGTATGCTTCTGCGTGTATAGTGTGTACGTACATTCACACGGGGAACCGATCTTTTTAGTTTTCATTAAAAAAAAAAAAAAAAAAAAAAAGTGTCTGTGTTTCAATAGACTTCGCTCTTTTCTTTTGAAACCCCCCGACCGGAAGTATTATTGTTATCACTAGAAAGAAAGAAATCTGATGAAAGAGAAATTTACATTATAAAAAAGCAGATAATTCATTGACGGTTTTTGCTGCACGCCTGGTGATACTAAATCCAGATTGAACTCTTGCCATTTGGCCCGATCCATAGACGTGCGACTTGGCCATGAGGTCATTTATAGGCCCGATATTCTATATTCAAATTGCATGTGTCCGGATGGCAGAATTCAGTACTGCATCTACAAAACCTCCCGTTAAAATAATCTGCCCTTTATTAATTTGCTTAGATTTTTTTTTACACGTGATCTCAAGAAGGTGCTGAATGAGCTCAGTGGCAATTTTTCATGTCTGGTAAAGAATATTTATATTCTCCTTTGGTTCATTGCAATTTAGTAACAGAATATCTCTGACACTGGGAACACATTCTCCGAGATGTCCCTAAATACCAAGAACATGCAAATTAACCAATCTTCCATTTACTTATGTATTTTTTAGGTGGATTCAGAAAATATGGCTAGGGCTTAAGAGGTTAACTATGAATGAAAACACTAAGTTAACATCTTTTAGACGTTTGAAAACCTTGTTCCACTGAACTTGATATGGTTCTTTATTTTACATGGTTACTCAATTTACATGAACACTCACCTTGAAAAGCACAAAGTAGCCAAACAGCACATCCTTCTATGGCATCTCGGGCTTGTAAATGACATCTAGGAAAACAAAGTTGGAGAGACGTTAACATCCCAGTCCATTGAAGACGATACAGTCTTGTCACAAACAGGTCATGTTCAGAAAACCGAGAGTCACCACTAACAATCTGACGGTAATTCCAGCATTTCAGTTTGGATTTCATCAGCACAATGACCGCTGCAATTCACAAGAGGGTCAGTGCTCGTTAAACCCACCTCTGGAGACGTCACCTTCAGACAACTTCTCTGGAAACGTCACCTTCAGACAACTTCTCTGGAGACGTCAACTTCAGACAACTTCTCTGGAGACGTCAACTTCAGACAACTTCTCTGGAGAAGTCACCTTCAGGCTGAATCCCAGCTGTAAGAAACAAACAGAATATTATGAGAAGAGACCCAGGGCTTCCGAATAAAAAGAAAAACTACACTTCCCAGCTCACGCCAGCTCCCATCAATCAAAATCAAGATTTTTTCTCATCATAATCTCACGGGTGGAACAAACCTGAACGTTATTAGAACGCAGTTAGTTTCTCTATCTAAAATTTGGCCCGATCCATAGATGTGTGACTTGGCCATAACAAGGTCCTTTATAGGCCCGATATTATATAGTCATAGATCAAATTGCATGTGTCCGGATGGCAGAATTCAGTACTGCATCTACAAAACCTCACGTTTATCATCTGCCCTTTATTCATTTGCTTAGATCTCTTGTACACGTGATTTCAAGAAGGCACTGAACGAGCCCAGTGGTAATTTTAGCATGGTGTTATTCACCGTTAAAGATGAAAAAAGAAAATGTATTCATTACAATACAATTTATTTCTGACACTGGGAATACATTCCCAGAGGTCCATAGATGTCCCTAGATACCAAGAACATGCAAATGGACCTTGTAGAAGTGGAGCAATGTCCCATTTACTTGGGTATGTACTTTTAGGCGAATAGGGCTTAAGAGGTTAAAAGGGGCGGTTCAAGCAGCCTTCTGCTCAACCCTCCAGTTAGATCAGACCTGGGCATTGTACGGCCGTATCCGGCCCGCGAAAGATTACATGATAATAAAAAAATAAAAATAATTTTTTTTTAAATATTTTTTTTTTTTAATTACTTTTTTCTTTTCATGTCAACATTCACACGCACAATATACGCTTAGGAGACATGCTCAGAAGATGTTGGTTCTCTTTGGATCCACCTACATATGTGAACAGACACTCAGTCATGACGTTTACCAAGTCATGGTACAGATCCTCTCTCACTGATGAACATCTGGCAGCTGTGCTTCACATCTCCACCTCAGACATGCAACCTGACTTTGATGGACTTGTTAAAGCTCAACAGAGACTGGATTTCTCACACTGAATGAAAAAAAAGAACTGAAGAACACTAAAATGTGGAAATATAACAAGTGAAATGGGACACTTGATATATTTTTCTTTTTTTGCACAGTTCTGAAAACATTAAATGTTTAATATAGGCATGTAAAGTAAAAAAGGCTACAAAACTGGGACACTTTTCTTTACACAGTTCAGTGACATGTCTTGTTTATTTTTGCTATAAGATGATGTGATGTCTTTAGAAAGCTAAGAAAATCCTTGTTTCAATAGTATATGAAACTCAAAATGCCCTTTGTTATTAATGTTTCACATTTTGGAAATAAATTCTATTTGAATAAATGATATTTTTGAAAGCTAACCTCACCTTTTAATTGCCAAATAATAACATACACTCTTACCAGGGGTCAAAACAATGCCATTTACTGCTTTTTATATAGAAATAAAATTTATATTATGCATAATTGAGTTTGGAATTTTGGCCCGGCCCCCCAACATATTTTCAGTTGCTCATTCGGCCCCCCGGGAAAAATAATTGCCCACCCCTGAGTTAGATGTTGTGTGGTATCTGCAGTCACTCAGTCTAATACAATGAAGCACTTGGTTTCTCAAAGCACCAAAAAGAACTAAAGGTGAGAAATGGCCTGATAATCCAAGTGATGGGTCAGTGTCTCAGAGTGTTCGAGCTACATCACATGATCAGATCTCAACCTAAACACAACTCATCATCGACACTCAGCTGTTATCTGGACATTTAAGGTGTTGGTGGAACGCTAACCAAGCCAGCTCTCTACTGGGTCTGAACAGAACGCTAACCAAGCCAGCTCTCCACTGGGTCTGAACAGAACGCTAACCAAGCCAGCTCTCCACTGGGTCTGACCAGAACACTAACCAAGCCAGCTCCCCACTGGGTCTGAACAGAACACTAACCAAGCCAGCTCTCCACTGGGTCTGACCAGAACGCTAACCAAGCCAGCTCCCCACTGGGTCTGAACAGAGAAGTAAATACCAATAACATGGCTCTCACCAGTTCCCTCAGCCCCTCTTGTTCCCTCAGCCTCGTTGATACCATCCGGATCCCAGGCGTCCTGACGAGGAAATAGGAGGAAGGATGGTGACAGAAGGATGGTGACAGAACAGAGGGATGGGGAGAGTGGGGAAGGAGTATTGTAGTTATTATCAGAACCACTAATGTAAATTAACAGAAAAGTCTGATTAACATGAGATTCAGAAAAAATATATTTGTTCCACAAATGTAAGTTCAGATATGTGCTTGTAACCATCATTATCTCAACGTACAACTACGAGTGTTTCCTCTGAGACGGTTTAGTAGCAGCGGTGACGGGGTTAACGTATATATATATAGATCAACTAGGTTCCATTACACCCGTACTACAGAGCTCATCCAGAGGACAGACTGTAAACTGTAAACTCACCCCATTCCCTGGGAGGAGAATCTGTTAGCGACAGCATCCCGTCCTCTCCCACAACCTCCAACCCCTGAAGACACAACGATAGGTTACAACACTAGATCCACAGTGTACAAGTTGGCTATAATAAGGTCATTTATAGGCCTCATATTCTATAATAATATTTCAAATTGCATGGGTCCGGCCGGATGGCAGAATTCAATACTGTACCTACAAAACCTTCCGTTTAATCTTCCCTTTATTCATTTCCTTAGATTTTTTCTACATGTGATCTCAAGAAGGTACTGAACGAGCTCAGTGGCAGTTTCTTATGTCTGGTCATTCACTGTCAAAGATGCAAAGAAAAACCATAATTCATATTCTCCTTTGTTTCATAAAAAAAAATAGTTTTTGTATGATTGATTTATGGGGTGATATGAATCTCGGCCCTGTACCGGGCCCGTCGAGCTTAAGATCGTGATCAACGAAGCATAGTCATCAAACAACTGTCGAGCAGCCAAGAAATATAATGTTAGTGTAATGTTGGCGAGAAGATGGTGAGCAGTCAGAAAAGATGTTAACCAAAAGATGCCAAGAACAGCCTATTATTCAACATGTGCCCATATTATGAAACAGCCTTTTTCCTCACAAAACTGAGATGGCTGGGATGAATATATGGACTAGTCTCTCTTCCCCTGCCAGATATAGGGTTCAGTGTCATGAAAGGACACCGCCTTGCCCAGTGACAGGGGGGGGGGGTATCACAATTTAAGCAAGCCTAGTAATAGACAAAATATTTCTGACACTGGGAATACATTCACTGAGGTGCATAGATGTCCCTAGAAACCAAGAACATGCAAATGGGCCTTGTAGAAGTGGAGCAATCTTCCATTTACTTATGTATTTTTAGGCAGATTTTCTGAAAATAGGGCTCCGGGCTTAAGAGGTTAAGCCAGAGCGGTCAGGGACCGGTAGGAGATTGATATCATGCCATAAATCCATCTCTACAGAATGTATGAATTAATGTTAATGTTGTACACGTGATCTCAAGAAGGTGCTGAATGAGCTCAGTGGCAATTTTTCATGTCTGGTAAAGAATATTTATATTCTCCTTTGGTTCATTGCAATTTAGTAACAGAATATCTCTGACACTGGGAACACATTCTCCAAGATGTCCCTAAATACAGTACCAAGAACATGCAAATGGACCAATCTTCCATTTACTTTATTTTTAGGTGGATTTTCAGAAAATATGGCTAGGGCTTAAGAGGTTAACTATGAATGAAAACAACACTAAGTTAAATTTTTTTAGATGTTTGAAAACCTGGTTCCACTGAACTTAATATGGTTCTTTATTTTACATGGTTACTCAATTTCCATGAACACTCACCTTGAAAAGCACCAAGTAGACAAACAGCACATCCTTCTATGGCAGCTCAGGCTTGTAAATGACATCTAGGAAAACAAAACAAGATGGTCATCCTTTCTTCCTCCCGAGGGAGTTAACGGCGATCGTCCTGATCGGAGTGTATATTCCACCGCAAGCCAGCAACAAGGTTGCGCTCTCCAGACTCCACGACGAGGTAAATAGAATACAAGTGGCGAATGTTAACGCCGCCATTTTAGTGCTGGGAGATTTCAATAGCGCCAATCTGAGAAAGGTATTGCCTGACTTCTATCAGCATGTGACTTGCAACACCAGAGGCGGTAACATCCTAGATCACTGTTACACGCAATTTAAAGGTGGCTACAAGGCTCATTCTGATAGTGGCTTTGGTAAATCAGATCACGCGTCCATCTTTCTTTCACCAAAGTACAAACGGAGAATTAAAAGTACTCCTGTAGTCTCGCGAGAGGTGCAGAAATGGGATTTGACGTCAGAGGAGACGATCCGGTCAGTGTTTCACTACACAGACTGGAATGTGTTCCGCGACACAGATAACATTAATGTCTACACGGAAACAGTGCTGGACTATGTTTGTACTAGGGTGAAAGAAACAATCCCCACTACCAAAATGAAAGTTTACCCAAATCAAAAACCCTGGGTAGACAAATCCGTCCGTGAAGCTCTGAGAGAGCGCACCAAAGCATACAACGACGGCCTAGTGGCAGGCAACATGAATGACCACAAGGTGGCGCGATACAACGTAAGGAAGACAGTGTCAGAGGCCAAACGGCGCTACAGGGATAAAATTGAACTCCAGTTTGAACAAGCTGACTCTAGAGCTATGTGGCAGGGGCTCAAAACGATGACAGACTACAAAGGCGCCTCCCTCAAACTGAACAGTGACATCTCCTTAGCAAATGACCTCAATACCTTCTATGCGAGGTTTGATGCTGGTAATAACAACACCAGCTCACAAGCCTCGGCAATGGGGGGGGGGGTCGGCTGCTGATGGAGGCGCAGTGTTCAGGGTAACAGAGCATGAGGTGAGGCGGACCTTTAAAAAAGTGAATATCAGGAAGGCAGCAGGTCCGGACGGCATCCCCGGCCGCGTCCTAAAAGTCTGTGCCGACCAACTGGCCCCAGTATTCACTGACATATTTAACCTGTCCTTAGAACAGGCTGTCATCCCCACCTGCCTGAAGAAGTCCACTATTATCCCTGTACCCAAAAAATCCAAGCCTGCTTGCCTCAACGACTACCGCCCTGTAGCTCTCACCTCCATAGCCATGAAGTGCTTTGAGAAGCTAGTAAAGGGCTACATCTGCTCCTCCCTCCCCATCAACATGGACCCCCTGCAATTTGCATACCGCCCCAACAGGTCCACGGAGGACGCCATAGCCCATGTGCTGCACACAGCAGCATCACACCTGGACAAGAGGCAGGGGAACTATGTGAGAATGCTATTCATCGACTACAGCTCGGCATTCAATACCATAGTCCCCTCCATACTCATAGCCAAGCTCAGGGACCTGGGCTTGGGCTATGACCTCTGCCAGTGGGTCTTGGACTTCCTGACTGGCAGACCCCAGGTGGTGAGAGCAGGCAACTGCACCTCCTCATCCATCACCCTCAACATAGGGGCCCCCCAGGGCTGTGTTCCGAGTCCCCTCCTCTACTCCCTGTACACACACGACTGTGTGGCTCAGCGGAGTAGCAATACAATCATCAAATTTGCTGACGACACAGTGGTGGTGGGCCTGATCTCTGCCAACGACGAGAGGGCCTACCTGGAAGAGGTCAAGGTCCTGGCGGGATGGTGCCAGGAAAACAGACTCTCCCTGAACGTCAGCAAAACAAAGGAGATGATTGTGGACTTCAGGAGGTCGGGGGTCAAGGACTACAGCCCCCTCAGCATCGACGGGGCACCGGTTGAGAGAGTCAACAGCTTTAAGTACCTCGGAGCCTACATATCCGAGGACTTGACATGGACCACACACATTGACAGTGTTGTGAAGAAGGCACGACAACGCCTCTACTTCCTCAGGCGCCTAAGGAAGTTCCAAGTCAGCCAGAAGATCCTTAAGAACTTCTACTCATGTACAATAGAGAGCATCTTGACCGGCAACATCACCTCCTGGTTTGGGAATAGCACTGCACAAGACCGAAGCAGACTACAAAGAGTGACACGTTCAGCCGAACGCACAATTGGAGGGGGGCTCCCCACCCTCCAGAACATTTACTACAAGCGTTGCAAGGGCAAGGCTAAGAGAATCATTAAAGACTCCAGTCACCCGAACAACTGCCTCTTTGAACTGCTGCGGTCAGGCAAGCGATACCGGAGTCTCAAGGCGAGCACAGAAAGACTCAGAAGAAGCTTCTATCCCCAGGCCATCAGGCTGCTAAACGAACAATGAATGAACACTACACAACAACAACCACCAAACGCACATAGCACACACATCCACACGCACACACTCACTTTAAACAAACACACTGTAGCACCCACTCCACACACTTTATAGCACACACCCACTTTAAACAAACACACTGTAGCACCCACTCCCCACACTTTATATTTATGGATGAAGGATTGCACTACAACTCGTACACCTTACTGTAAATTGTACCTAAAATTGTACCTCATCCCATTTCTGCTTTGCACTAGATAGTACTGTACATTAGTACACTGCATAGTATTGTGTATTGTATATTATATGGTAACTCAGAACATTGTACATATGTCTATACCGAACACTGTGACCTCATTTTTCTTCTTCTAAATTCATGCTATATTATGTTATTATGTTATTTGATACTATCTTGTCTAGCACAGTCTCTGGAGCGTAACAGTAAGAAGCATTTTGTATGAAAGTATTCTGTACTTCTGTATGACAACTATTAAAGAACTTGAACTTGAACTTGAAGTGGGTGAGATGTTAACATCCCAGTCCATTGAAGACGATACACTCGATACAGTCTGGTCACAACCAGGTCATGTTCAGAAAACCGAGAGTCACCACTAACAATCTGCCGGTAATTCCAGCATTTCAGTTTGGATTTCATCAGCACAGTATTTGATGGCAGAAAAAGAGTTAAGCTACAGATGGCGAGACTAGGATGGGCTAATAATTACCTAGCAAGCACCAAGTTGTAATAGAGTGCATCTTATTCTGGCCAGAGGTTCTTCTACAGCTGACTCTGCTTGCATTCAGCAACTCTGAAAAACAAGATTGAAGAGGTTGATGAGAAACTGCACAATTCATTTCACTGAAGACGAGGACAAGTCCAGGTCATGTTCAGAAAACCGAGAGTCACCACTAACAATCTGACGGTAATTCCAGCATCTCAGTTTAGGTTTCATCAGCACAATGACTGCTGCAATTCACAAGAGGGTCAGTGCTCGTTAAACCTACCTCTGGAGACGTCACCTTCAGACAACTTCTCTGGAGACGTCACCTTCAGACAACTTCTCTGGAGACGTCACCTTCAGACAACTTCTCTGGAGACGTCACCTTCAGACAACTTCTCTGGAGACGTCACCTTCAGACAACTTCTCTGGAGACGCCACCTTCAGACAACTTCTCTGGAGACGTCACCTTCAGACAACTTCTCTGGAGAAGTCACCTTCAGACAACTTCTCTGGAGACGTCACCTTCAGACAACTTCTCTGGAGACGTCACCTTCAGACAACTTCCTCAGGCTAAATCCCAACTGTAAGAAACAAACCGAACGTTATGAAGGCGATCATATGATTCACATAGAAGCCAGTGCAGGTTTGAAGCCTCAGAAGTTACAGAATCGTCAGTGTTGCATCAGACTCTTCCTATTTCATGTTTACATCACAGACTAAAGGTGTGAGGAACTAAAAATGTAACACTTTCAGTAAAGAACCATATAAGAAGCACCATCAAAAACACACCTTGCCGTTTCCCCAGTTTGTCAGCTGTTGGAGGCCAAAGACCAGCAGAATCACAAGACCTGAAAGAGATTTCTCTTAGTACAATGTAATGGTAAAACAATGTGCCATTAATTAGTGGTCTTGGATCAGAGACACCAATCAGTCATGAATTTTCAGACTGGGGCGGTAATAGAAACTCATCACTTCTCAAAGATTTAGTTTAGGGACTAGGAAAGAAATGAGAAATATTAATATCAACACTGAAGAAGGAACATTATAGTTCCGAAACATGTTTGTTTCAGGCTGCGATTAAATATACCAAAATCTGAGAGTGCTGGTCCAAGCGTATTGCTTTCTTTTTCTATTATACTCGACGGGATTTCAGCACGCAGTGTTATAATTTGTGAGCGCAGTCTATCTTGACTTTTAAATATTAATAGTGTCCAATGCTACAAAATGCTTAACGAGTTTGCATTAAACAGTTCACTACCACACATTTGTGAATGAGAACACATCACATACCAGTCAGTTAAAACGGGACCACAGGAACTCTCAAGACAAAGCGTCCCATCTGCACCTGTCAACAGAAGAAATTTTAAATTATTTAGACTAGAAAGCACCACCATGCATACAACAGCAGATTCTAGTTATAGTTAGGGATGGGAATCGAAAATTGGCCGATGCCTGGAACCGTGTGCCTCCCGTGACTTTCGATTCCCTTATCGCTGCCAGGTTTTCAAAACAACGGTAGCATGTAGCCATGGCAGACTTATTTGATTCCTTAAGGGCTCGAAAATGCCTGGATTTTGGTAATATGCTCCCGAAATGCTCCCGCTGTTTGGCTACTTCTATGTGCAGTGAAAACGACTTGAATGCTTTAGAACCTAGTCATTGATTTAGGTCAGGGCAGGGTTCGAAATTAACGGGGGCTTGGGGCAAAATGCCCTCGAAAATTGACCAAATGCCCTTGATAATCAGTTAAGCGGGGCAAAAAAAGCCCCCGACAGTTTACTAATTATATATATAATTATATATATGCTCTACAGTGCGTATTTGCCCCTAATAATATGTGTGTGTGCACACCGGAAAAATCATTTACTTGCAGTGCGAGACAGACGAGTGATTGTGAAGATTACAAAACAGCTCCACTGTTAATAGTTCAGATTGAAACTGGACTGAAATTCAGTTTTTGGGTGGAATGTTTGTTCCAAGGAGGAGGGAGGCGGGGCCCGGTGCGTGTTACAGGGAGATGCTTCCAGGCACTTGAGAGGTGCGAACACAGAGAGAGCGCTCTGCTCTCATCAAGCATTACACTGCTATCTTAACGTTAGCAAGCTAAGCATCTGCATAGCGCGACCCGTGTAACGTTAAGTAACTTGTGTTCGGCGGGGAAAGACCGTTCCATTTGTAACACAACTACAAAGAATAACATCCAAATCCGATCCCGATGCGCATTTCCTTCATTCCACAGCGCCGAGCGCGCAACGTATTTCATTGATCGATCTGGCCAGAGCCTATACTCAGAAACGTTGCGTGTGTGGGGTTTTTCATCAATTTGAAACAAGCCTCTTGACTGTTGGAATTAGGGATGTTAAAAATAAAACATCTAATAATATTATTCAATATTAGACATTCATTGATCCAGAGGCAACCGGTTATTCGTCTGCTATTTGTAGATGTATCAAGAAAACAACACAACTTGCCCTCAGGGACAATAATATTTAATCTATTTAGATAGAGTATGTATGTATTATTTACAGATAATTGAAGGTACGTACCTCAAAACATGAAACCAAGCCATGATGTCACACATCGTGTGTGTGTGTTACTTGAACAATTGTCACTGTGCTCCTAAATTTCTGTGTGCTCCTAAATTTGTATTTAGATTTTATTTATTAACATTTTATTTAGGAGCACATGTGCTCCTTGGGAAAAAGGTTAGCGTAGAGCCCTATATATGGAGACATTAACATTACGTTATCAAACATAGGGATGAAGACTGTAAAAAAAAGTGTCAACAATGTTTTATAATCTTTATGTTAATTTTCATTATAAAAATATTGTGCCCCCGAAATACAAAAAAAAGCCCCCGAAAAGCAATTAAGGGGGGCAAAAAAAGCCCTTGAAAAAAAATGTTAATTTCTAACCCTGGGTCAGGGTGAGCTAAAATTAGCCGCGGAGCTAACGCTATCTAACGTGAGCTAACGCTATTTAATCAAGCTCACAAAGAGAGATAAACAGCTGACAGCGGATAGTACAGGTACAAATACAATAAAATAGCAGGTGGGGGCTGTTGTGTAAACCTTGTACTCTTTAGTTCACATATAAGAGCCGCAGTGTTTGTTTACAAGTCTACACTGTAAGCCAGGAAGTACCATGGTGGTGCAACATACAAATGTGTCCGTGTAGCAACACAAGCCAATACCTTATAGGACAGGGGCCCGGGGAGGGAGCTCTGTCTCTGTCTGTGTCTGTGTGTGTGAGACAGAAGTCGGAGGAATAACGACCTGTTATTCAATAGATTAAATTAGTTTAAGAATAAAAAAATAAATACATTTTAAGAGAATCTCAAATACATTATTTTATTTAAGTGTAGGCTATAGTTAATGTTTCTGACATGGGGGCTCAACAATAAATGACAATCAGAAATGTCAAGTTGCATGTTGTTATTCTAACCAGCTTAGACCCCTACGCTCTGCATCTTCTGGCCGCCTCAGACCTACTCCTATCCAAGCTCCGGGAGGGTCATCAAAGAGAAGTCGCCTATTCTCAGTCCTTGCCCCACAATGGTTGAATGAACTACCCACCCCAGTTAGGACAGCCGAATCACGTCCAATCTTTCGCCGTCGACTAAAGACGCACTTCTTATATCTAATATATCAATACAATATATCTAACCCTAACTAACCGTACTGTCATGCACTTGTCCTAATAAACTAACCTACACTCAGGGACCGAAACTAGAGCGCCACCCGCCATTTGCGCTCAGTTTTTACGTTTGGCGCCTCCCACTGAGACGTCTGAGCGCCGTGTGACGGGCTATCAAATAGTCATGTGAAAACCGAAAATCATGATCCAATTCTTTAGCGGAGTTCTCACTCGCTGTCTCAGCCGACATGAAGCGCGCACCGCACACTGCTGCTAGCCCCTCCCCACCTGTTTCTGTATGCCTGCATGTAAACAGAGGCTATTGCCTCCGAGTCACCGTGACGTTAGTTAGCACTGCTGCTGCTGCTGCTAATGCCTGCATGTAAACAGAGGCTATTGCCTCACCGTGACGTTAGTCTAGTCAGTGTGGGACCTTCGTGAGATAACGTTAGCTACCGTTACAAAATGACCCAGTCAACTATTCACTTAGTTTAATACACGAGGCATTGTGTAACGTTATCCAGCCGGCTAGCTACGGATAGCTCCCGACATCAACAAATCCTCCAGCAGTAGTCCAGTGCATAATACCTCCGTTGGCTAGGTAACTAGTCACTACGAAATGTCGCAGTAAACTAAATACCGTAATTCCTCTAATAGTAACCCTGGCTTGTATTTGTTTCAACTGTAGTGGGTACCAGGCTTGTATTAGGAGGAGGCATGTATAAGAGAGAGGCCTATATTTCTAATTTTCAAACGGATCATAATGAATAAATCAACATTTTGTGTCAGTTTGAACCCAGTAAAATGTACTGGGTTCATTTATTGAAACCAAGTACTGTATGAAATAGTAAACAGTGCAATTACAGGTGGTCACTGGTCATTTCAACGTTTTCAAAGTGAAATCAAGTAACTAGCTCAGTATGCAGCTCAGTATATTAGTAACCCGGCTTGTATTAGGAGGCCGGCTTATAATTGCTTAGCTCAAGAGCGCACCCGGCCATTAATAGAGACCCGGCTTGTATTTGAATACCGGTTACTATTAGAGGAATTACGGTAGTTCACTGAGGCGTTGCCCCAACGCCATCCAGCAGTAGCTACAGATAGCTCTTGGCATCAATGTCCCTGGTTTACATCGCATGAGTGAGGGCTGCTGACTAGGGTCCAGGTGCAGCGACGGAGAATTCTTTTGCATGCTGAATGTAGCGTTTAGGGTCCAGCTGCACCCCGGAGAATCCTTGCTGGAGCTGGAGGCCACTCGAGTAAACACAGACAGTGGAGCTGTTTGCAGACAGCGAGGTGGCGATGTCTCGCAGATAACACAATCACAAGTATGATTATATAATATATATATTTTATTAAAAAAAAATCTATATAAAATAATAATAAAAAAAAATTTGTATCAAAAAAAGTTGGCGGGTAAGAAATATGCTTGGCGGGTAGATTCTTCCCATCTACCCGCCACTGGCCGGTGAGTCAAAAAGTTAATTTCGCTCCCTGCCTACACTGTAGCACTCAACACTTTGATGAACATTGTTGCTCAGCTGATAAGAGTAGTGCCCTTCCTGATGGCTTGTCGTACAGAACTTGTAAGTCGCTTTGGATAAAAGCGTCAGCTAAATGACTAAATGTAAATGTAGTTCTGTTGCATTTCCAATTTATTTATGTAAATTATAAATTGATCAGGTATCGATAAGGGTATCGATAAAGAATCGAATCGATAAGCAGAATCGATAATGGAATCGTATCGATAAAATCTAGGGATGCCCCGATCACGTTTTTTGCCACCGATACCGATCACCGATCGTCTTGAGCCATATCGGCCGATACCGATCCGATACCGATCGTTTTTGATTAATAATAAAAAAAAAAATTTATTATTAAAATTATATAATTTTTTATTTTTTTTTATAAAATATATATATTATATAATTAGACTTGTACTTGTAGTTGTATTATCTGCGAGACAACGCCACCACGCCACAAGTCAAAATGCTCGCTATCTCCACTGTCTGTGTGTACATACTCTGCTTTGATCAAATCACATTCGGCTCTGCAGATTTACCCTAGGCTCTGCAGATATACCCTACTCCCTCAGCTATCCCCGTTGCGTGTAGCTGTTCCGCAACAGTAAGTGACTTCCGGGGTAGGCCTGATTGGCCCCGACAGGCACGTGACGCGCAACTTTCTCTGCCGCGCGGCACGCTCCGCTCTTGCGGAATGATGTAACCGTCCAAATCCGCTATGACTCTCATTCGGCGCTTTAGCTCACCTCGCAGAGCAGCGGTCCTGCGATCCTGCGGTCCGTTGTTGACGAGTTCGAATCCCATTGAATTTTTTTTTTTTAACGTGATTTTTTTTTTAACGTGTATTCTTTCGCCGGTTAAGGTTAGGCATGGTTAAGGTTAAGGTTAAGGTTAGGCATTGTTTCGGAGTTGGTTAAGGTTAGAACGGTTAAGTTTAGGCGCTGTTAAGGAGCTGGTTAAGGTTAGAGTTTGTGTTAGAGAATGGCAATATTCTTTCTATGGTTAAGGTTAGGCATGGTTAAGGTTAAGGTTAAGGTTAGGCATTGTTTCGGAGTTGGTTAAGGTTAGAACGGTTAAGTTTAGACGCTGTTAAGGAGCTGGTTAAGGTTAGAGTTTGTGTTAGAGAATGGCAATAGACAGCCTATTTCCGCGCGACAGCTCTCAGCAGCCTCGTTGCGCGTCCTGAGTTTGCCGCGTCACGTGCCTGTCGGGGCCAATCGGGCCTACCCGGAAGTCACTTACTGTTGCGGAACCGGTACACGCATCCCCGTTAGTGACTGCGACGCAAGCCGGGCTTCGAATATGCATCGAATGAGTGTTATAAGACATTGATATCAGGAGCCGTCTGTAGCTACTGCTAGCCGGAAATATAACGTTAAGACAACGCCTCAGTGAACTATTTAGTTGAATGGGACATTTCGTTTTGAACAGTGAGCTAAGCTAACGTGAGCTAACAGAGGTATCATACACTAGTACTAGATAACTAGACGATTGCTGGAGCATTTGTTGATATCAGGAGCTATCAGTAGCTAGCCGGCTAGATACCGTTCAGTTAGACAATGCCTCATCATGTATTAAACTAAAAGTGAATAGTTGACTGGGTCATTTTGTAACGGTAGCTAACGTTAGCTCATGGAGGTCCCGTCCCACTAGACTAGACTACTAGACCCGTGTTTACATGCGTGCGGGAGGAGCTGGAGGAGGAGCAGACGCGCAGCACTGTGTGCAGCTCCCGGTGTCTGAGACAGAACTCAGCGAGTGAGATCTGTTTTGACGATAGGCGAAAATAAAGCATTATCACCGATCACCGATCGCATATTTATACTGATTATCGGCCGATAACGATCGGTGGCCGATCGATCGGGGCATCCCTAATAAAATCCTATCAATTCCCATCCCTAGTTATAGTGCATTAGATTCTCATGAAAAGCACTGCAGGACAATCCGTTGATTTACAATAGTTTGTTGCGGATCAGAGAGGGGTATCTCAGTCATTGCTCCAACACCAGTTTTTACATGTCAATCAGGACTCCAATAGCAGCCCTTTCACACCGCCAGCTCTGCTTCTAGCTCCAGCTCCGTTCTGGAGCCTCTGAACCTTGGTGCTCTCTGGCGAACCAGCCTGCGTTTACACCTATTTAAGCAGAACCAACGTTCCACTGTCTGTCATCAACGCGGGGCGTTACTCAGGCGGAGGTAAACACAATGCGTGGAGAAAGGCTTAGCGAGTCAGTGCACACTGTATACGTTTGAAATGAAATCATTCCAGCAAAGTAGGCTTCTATTATCCTAATTACTGTTTTAATGGGTATCATAGTAGTAAGTCCTACTGTAGAACATGACATCATAATTAATGCCAATACTGGACGACAAGCACAATTGGCTCTTGACATGTGTAAACTATGGATTAGTCAGTAATAGGAGTGGGAATCACCAGTTTCATCACAATACGATATCGATTCTTTAGACAACGATACGATATTATCCGATATCGCACAGTCTGCCACGATACGATACGATTCAGGTGCCTGCGATCGATATGAGACAATATTATATGCCCATTTAACACAATCAGTAACATTTACATCAACAAAAAAAAGGCAATGGAAATATCATTTGACATTTTTATTTTTGAGCTCTTCCAGACATTTAAATGAAAAACAATCTATTGTTTTTAATACAAATAGACCTCCTGTTCACTGTTTTTGGTTCGTTTCTTTTTTCTCTCGATATAATATCCTATTCACTGTCACAGAGCTGTATTTTGGCTGGAAAAGCCGGCCAGATCCTGTTAGTGGGGCTATCCCGAGAATGCACCCTCCTTCCCAGTCCCCACTTCTCTGTCTATGGCTCTGGGTTAGCTTGTTAGCTTACGCTAACGTAACGTTATCTTCGATCTTTAACGCGACGTGGGCATAATGGAGTGGTGAGGATTGCAAAGCAGGTTAGATGCATTGGACCTGTTGCGGAATAAAACAGCAGGGACATGTTTTGGGTCACAGAATAGGCACACTAGTCTTGCTCTAGTAGCGCTCTAGACGCTACTGCTGTGTGCTGTTGATGTTAAACAGAGTTTCACAACACTGGGCGATGATGTCGCCGGATTTTCAAAATAAGAGCAATATGAATCGATCTTTTTACGTTGCATCGATCCTATTTGATTATTGATAATAGATCGATATATCGATCTGGAACGATGTATCGATCTGGATCGATGTATCGTCCCACCCCTAGTCAGTAACAGCTAACTTCGGACCGTTTAGCTCAACGGGTTAGTCCCAGGTTAAAATCTCGGATAAATTTTTTTTTTTAACGTTAATTCATTTATCCACTCTGGTTGGATGGTGTATTGTACTCGTGCTGTAGAATGACAATACATTTGAATTGGATGTCGTCTTGAGATCGCTACCTGTTGAGTAAGGCTGACCCCTATTAGTCGACTAATCGATCGAAAGGAGCCGTAGTTGACTGCCAACCTTATTCAAAAATATATATATATCTTTTTTATAAATCATTCTTTCCAAAAGAAAGAGGCCTAGAAGCATGGCTAACGCTAATGGCATGCATACCAGAGGCTAACTGCCTAAGAAAACAGGCACAGAGGCACTGAAAGAGGATTTCACCCATCTAATGAACACACTAGACAAATATCAACATGTATCCATCAGTGGACCAATCTTTTGCAGAGGACGAGAAGCCTTCCGTCGACTCCTTCAGACATTAAGCACCCCCACAGCCCAAATGGAATGATACAAAAAATATATATTTATCAAAGTCGCCTATCCAAATCCTTAGTGGGGGACAGCCCTACTGTTGAGTGGATCAGCATGGTGCAATGCTGTTTTATATAGGGCACAATAATTTCACCACTGTCGTGTTCATATGGTTGTGATCCACTCAACAGGTAGCAATTTCAAAACGAGATTAGATTAAAATGTATCGTCATAATACAGCACAATACACCATCCAACCAGAGTGGATAAATGAATTAACGTTAAATAAAAAGGTTGTGTAACCAAGAGGTTTGAACCTGGGACCATTGGATCAGCAGTGCCACCAACCAGTTGAGCTAACGGTCCGACGTTAAGTGTGACCGACTAATCCATGGTTTACAATTGTCAAGACGAGCGCAATCTCTGCTGCGCCACCCAGCCGCTAGCCTCATCTATTCTCAAAAGTAACCCAATAGAAAATGAATACAAGGCAACAGCCATTGCCCATTAGGGATGAATCATGATAATTAAGATTCACAACCCAGTTTGTCAATATTGTGACATTCACAGTCGAGAACGCAGCTGTGACCGCGTCCCCGACCGCCAAGAACCTTGGTGTTGTCCTTGACGACCAGTTGAACTTCTCTGCTCACATCGCAGCGACAACCAGAACCTGCAGATTCCCCCTGAGCAACGTCAGAAGGATCCGCCCCTTCCTGACAAAAGAAGCCACCCAACTCCTCGTCATCTCGCGCCTCAACTACTGCAACGCACTGCTCGCTGGCCTCCCGGCCACTGCCACCAAGCCTCTTCAACTCATTCAGAACGCAGCAGCCCGCCTGATCTCAAACCTACCGAAGTCGGCCCATGTCACCCCACCTCTCAGGGACCTGCACTGGCTCCCCATTGCTGCACAAATCCGCTTCAAGGCCCTCGACCTGGCATACCGTGCGGCAAAGGGAACCGCTCCCGCCTACCTCCGGTCAATGGTCTCTAACTACACACCCTCAAGACCCCTACGCTCTGCATCTTCTAACTACACACCCTTAAGACTCCTACGCTCTGCATCTTCCAACTACACACCCTCAAGACTCCTACGCTCTGCATCTTCTGGCCGCCTCAGTCCCGCTCCTATCCGAGCTCCGTGAGGATCATCAAGGAGAACCTGCCTTTTCTCAGTCCTTGCCCCACAATGGTGGAATGAACTACCCACCCCAGTTAGGAGCCGAAACCCGACCAATATTTCGCTGTCGACTAAAGACGCACTTCTTCAATAATTATCTGAAATGAAAAAAATTTAAACTCTAACCCTACTGTCATGCACTTGTCCTAATATACTAACCAACACTGTAGCACTCAACACTTTGATGAAGATTGTTACTCAGCTGATAGAGTTGTACCCTTCCTGCCGTCTTGTTGTACAAAACTTGTAAGTCGCTTTGGATAAAAGAGTCAGCTAAATGACAAAAATGTAAAAGAAAGATTAATCATGTTGCAAATTTACATAACTTTACCATTGGATGAAGACTGCTAGAAGATACATCGCAGAATGTTGAGCAGCGGGTCCCGTTTTAGACATTATTTAATCTCACATCCGTTCTGAGCAGGTTATAGTCATGAGTACCAACACAAGGCAGCAGGTACACTGAGTACCAAGTACTACCAACATGAGCCAGTAAGCGTGCAGGGTCACCTCAAGTTGTTGGAAGACATCCTCTTGGATCTCAGCTCATAACCACCATCTTGGTGCTTCACTTCGGCCGGGAGAGGCTCAAAGCCACCACTCAGAAGGATCTACAGGGAGACAAACCATCCAGGCCCAGGTGTTTAGGATCCAGTGTGGATTCTGGTTTGAGGGGGTGGGGGCTTGGTAACAACACTGGGATCAGAGTAAGATTCAGTCATTGCCCAACAACCAGCACCCTCTTTACAGGATTCCAATAGTCACCTTACACCTTCAAGTTCAGGGTTCTCAGTGACATACTGGGCCAATAGAAGAGGGGAAATATGACTGGCTTAAGGAGGAGACGATACTCCACGACTGATGTGACTCCACGATTCATCACTTCCAGCATCCCAGCATCATATACATTTTAGCTGATTTAAAAGAGTGCAAAATGAAATTCAAGGACTTTCAAGTACCTTCCTAAGCACCATTTCTTATTTTAAAAGGGCATTTAACCTCTAACACGAGATCACATCATAAATCAATCTACAGACTTTTTTCTTCAAATGTATCCAAGAGTAAAGACCAGGAGTAAAGACCCTATAACCATGTCACAACAGCAGTTGTGTATATTTTCAGTGATAAGTTTGTATACCAATAGGTTCAAGCGTTAGTGAGATTAGTTTATGGAATGTCTTATTAATTTAGCGAATATCCACCATTTTGAATTAGCGACTCATCGCGGATTGTAGTCATGAGAGGGTGTACAGTTCCATTCTTAAAATGGATATGGCTACAGAAGGTAGACACTAATTGCGCTCCAATCTATGCCAATAACGTTCGTTTTGTGGTACAGAATCCAGAGAAATAAAAATGCATACACAGGTAATTTGCTTGCAGGAAGCTAGAATCGGCTGGGTACTGTAGTTTTTCTAAATGTCAACGCTCATCGAGAGCTCTGGATGCCCTCTTCTCAGACTACATTCGGAGACGTTTAGCTCATTCAAAATGGCGGATATTTTCACAATTATAAACGCATCCCATAAACTAAAATCTCACTAATAACACTTTACCCCATTAGTAAACAAACCTATTGTTGAAAATATACACTAGGACTGCCGTTGTGACATGGTTAGGGTCTTTACTCTTGGATACATTTGAAAAAGAAAACGCTACTTAATGTCAGTTTGGAGAGATTGATTTATGACGTGATGTCATTTGCGGTCCGCCGATGGACCGCTCGGCCTAAAGAGGTTAAGGACCTTGTGCGAACCCTGCAAATTCTGTACGACAAGTCGGCAGGAAAGGTACAACTTCCCTTATTGAGGCCTTCAGCCATCGACTTGAGAACCAGAGACACAAGATGGATACCAGTTTCCCTTCAGTGCGTTCAGTAGAACGTTTTCCAGCTTCTTACCTTAGCCTAGCTTAGCACAAGGAAGCAAAGCGTAAGGGTTAGCCTAGCTTAAACTTCAGGAGAGGTGTTAATTGGACAATGCCTAGGTTAACCGGTAGGGTCCACTTCCATTCATTGTGCTAAGCTAGGCTAAGGTGCAGCCAGATTACTATATACGACTCCCATACTGTTGGTGTTGCTTTAAATTGTGGTCAAAAGTTGACAATACTAACCTCAAATGGTCACTCTTGGTTTAGGATTGGAACAGTCTGAGAAAAGAAAATCCAAAGTCATTCAAGCTATTCCCACTACTAGGGCAGCCATTTTGTGTCACAACCTAGTCAATTCCCACTCAGACTGTTGGTCATTTCAAACATCTGGTCAATGTTAGCATTCACTGTCGAGATAGAACAAATATATATACTCCTTTGGTTCATTAGTGGAGCCTTCACACCACATTGAGTTCAACCTCTTAACACTTCGCAGCCAACCACATATATATACACGTTATTGGGCGCCAACGGTTAACGGCCAAAAACGTATATAAGTTTTGGATTGCTCCCCTTTTTTTGATTTTATTATCCTATTCAATGTCAGGGACCTGTATGTTGCCGTTAAAAGGCATACTTGGACTCCGAAGGTGCAGTACCGGTCAGATCCTGCTAGTAGGCAGTATAGAGAGTGCAGTAAACCATGTTCCAGACCGGGTGCTACGTTTAAACCGCTCCGGGCGGACTTTATCGTGGACCAGATGGCGATCAAATAATTGGAATATTCTTTTTGGAATACCACCGACCACAAGTAAGGACAATCTGACATCAATTTCAGCTTGATCGTGCAAGGTTATCATACCACAATCTGACGTAAATTTCAGCTTGATCGTGCAAGGTTATCATACCCATCCCCCTGATCGGCATGTGCTGTGGTAACGAATTATTTTACTGGCAATCAATTAATCAGAAACGACCCCCGGCTAGCGGCTCCTTTTCCGGGCTCTTAGCAGACTTCTTAGCTTAACATAACAGACCGACAGTAAGTTTGGGGGAACTAATGGGATAACTGGGGTTGCAACAAAAGTGCAACTAGGGCTAAAAACACAATGAAATAAAATAATAAATCCTAAAAATTTATTAAAAAAAAGGTATAAAAAAAACGCACCAAAGCAAGAATTGGGCGTCGACGAGTTTTTATGATCAACGTCGTCGAAAATATTAATCCAATTCAAGTATGTAGTCTGCAAATTAGTCGTAAGTAGGGACAGAGATCCAGTTACTGTGGAAAGCAGACGGGCTTCTCTACCAAAGAACTTTCAGTCCTTCACCAACACAACAGCTGGGATAAGCCGGGGCTCAGCGGTTTGCGTGATGGTTTTTGGTCGACCGGTGAAATAAGAAGTCATAAATACCTGCGTATGGCTTCCCAGTTTCTGGAAGAGCTCGTAGATCTGGTCCTTGAACTCTCCGCTCAACATCTCGTCCAGCACAAACATGTTGTACTTGGAAGCTGGGCACGACAAAAGAAGAACATTTAAATGATTGAATTCACCAGATACAAGTGTCAAATCCTATAGACACTTTCATACAACCCCCTTGCATCAATTGTAAGTCCAAATAGCTTCGTCCAAAAATATAAATACATCTGGCCTCCCTTTAAAGTTAATGAACTCCGTGACCCCAGTGCTTTCAGGATCTAAACGACAGTGTTCAGCCAGTGATGTTTCTGATCATGGCTCCAGAGCCTGGTGTTCTGAACACTCCAGCCAGCAGAACGCTGTCTGGGGAAACAGAACACTCAGGGGATTCCAGAGTCAGTTGACACGCATGGATTTCATCATTACACAGCGTCTTTTATTATTATTATGAGGGGGGGGGGGGGGGGGGGGGGGTGTCATGCTACCAACCACAGTAGGCGCCTCATCGCGCAGGTATTTACATAGTGGAGTTACATCATTTTGAGTAGACTGAAGGAATGAGTCAGTGTTAATAGTTTAAAATACAGAATTTATTAAAATATATATATATTTAGTGTAGGGCTGTCCCAAATACCATTTTACAGGATTTGAATACTCCTTGGTGTTTCCGAACGCGTATTTGAACTCTAAAAAACACTATTAAAAACAAGATTAACATTTCATAATTAACCAATCAATTACAAATCATAAGTGTTGGCTACGATTCTGTACTATCCTGTAGCAACCAGAGACGTCACGTCAAATTCCGATCACCGTTGTACTACCAGTATGCTTCTGCGTTGTATAGTGTGTACGTACATTCACACAGGGAACCGATCTTTTTCGTTTATTTACAAAAAAAAAGTGTGTGTTTTAATAGACTTCACTCTTTTATTTTGAAACCCCCCGACCGGAAGTATTAGTCGTTATCGCTAGAAAGAAAGAAATCTGATGAAAGAGAAATTTACGTTATAAAAAGGCAGATAATTCATTGACTGTTTTTGCTGCACGCCTGGTGATACTAAATCCAGATTGAACTCTTGCCATTTGGCCCGATCCATAGACGTGCGACTTGGCCATGAGGTCATTTATAGGCCCGATATTCTATATTAAAATTGCATGCGTCCGGATGGCAGAATTCAGTACTGCATCTACAAAACTTCCTGTTAAAATCATCTGCCCTTTATTAATTTGCTTAGATTTTTGTACACGTGATCTCAAGAAGGTGCTGAATGAGCTCAGTGGCAATTTTTCATGTCTGGTAAAGAATATTTATATTCTCCTTTGGTTCATTGCAACAGACAATATTTCTGACGCTGGGAACACATTCCCGGAGATGTCCCTAAATACCAAGAACATGCAAATGGACCAATCTTTCATTTACTTATGTATTTTTAGGTGGATTTTCAGAAAATATGGCTAGGGCTTAAGAGGTTAACTATGAATGAACACAACACTAAGTTAACATCTTTTAGACGTTTGAAAACCTTGTTCCACTGAACTTGATATGGTTCTTTATTTTACATGGTTACTCAATTTACATGAACACTCACCTTGAAAAGCACCAAGTAGCCAAACAGCACATCCTTCTATGGCAGCTCAGGCTTGTAAATGACATCTAGGAAAACAAAAGTTGGTGAGATGTTAACATCCCAGTCCATTGAAGACGATACAGTCTGGTCACAACCATGTCATGTTCAGAAAACCGAGAGTCACCACTAACAATCTGACGGTAATTCGAGCATTTCAGTTTAGGTTTCATCAGCACAATGACTGCTGCAATTCACAAGAGGGTCAGTGCTCGTTAAACCTACCTCTGGAGACGCCACCTTCAGACAACTTCTCTGAAGACGTGACCTTCAGACAACTTCTCTGGAGACGTCACCTTCAGACAACTTCTCTGGAGACGTCACCTTCAGACAACTTCTCTGGAGACGTCACCTTCAGACAACTTCTCTGGAGACGTCACCTTCAGACAACTTCTCTGGAGACGTCACCTTCAGACAACTTCTCTGGACGCGCCAACTTCAGGCTGAATCCCAGCTGTAAGAAACAAACAGAATATTATGAGAAGAGACCCAGGGCTTCCGAATAAAAAGAAAAACTACACTTCCCAGCTCACGCCAGCTCCCATCAATCAAAATCAAGATTTTTTTTCTCATGATAATCTCACGGGTGGAACAAACCTGAACGTTATTAGAACGCAGTTAGTTTCTCTACCTAAAATTTGGCCCGATCCATAGATGTGTGACTTGGCCATAACAAGGTCCTTTATAGGCCCGATATTATATAGTCATAGATCAAATTGCATGTGTCCGGATGGCAGAATTCAGTACTGCATCTACAAAACCTCACGTTTATCATCTGCCCTTTATTCATTTGCTTAGATCTCTTGTACACGTGATTTCAAGAAGGTGCTGAACGAGCTCAGTGGTAATTTTAGCATGGTGTTATTCACCGTTAAAGATGAAAAAAGAAAATGTATTCATTACAATACAATTTATTTCTGACACTGGGAATACATTCCCGAGGTCCATAGATGTCCCTAGATACCAAGAATATACAAATGGACCTCGTAGAAGTGGAGCAATCTCCCATTTACTTGGGTATGTACTTTTAGGCAAATTCTGAAAATAGGGCTCGGGCTTAAGAGGTTAAAAGGGGCGGTTCAAGCAGCCTTCTCCTCAACCCTCCAGTTAGATGTTGTGTGATATCTGCAGTCACTCAGTATCAGGGTTCGAAATTAACGGGGGCTTGGGGCATAATGCCCTTGAAAATGGACAAAATGCCCTCGAAAATCAGTTAAGGGGGGCACTTAATGCCCCCGACAGTTTACTAATTATATATATATATTTATCCGGTAATGGAGCGTCTGTGTATCGTACCGTTCAGATGACGCGCAAATAAAAATATTCATTTGGCGGAGCCGGTGTTCTGCACTGGCTGCAGGCAGCAGCAGCACTGCAGCCCAATAGGGTCCAGCTGCAGCCAGGTGCTAGTCAGTTTGTGTAAAAATGGCACGCACAATATAAATCAATCTTCATTACGACTTTAAAAACATAGCCATTAACATTACATAGGCATACACACATCTTGCCATAGCGTTAGCAGTTTGTACAAAACAACGCACGTTTTAACTATGGTAGCCCGACGCAGCCCGCAAGCTAATACTGTACAGTCAATGAAATGTCACCGTGCTACTACTAGCTACTGTAGCAGAGGAGGAAATGGGAGTCTGAGAGGCGGGGTGTTTAAAGACAATGATAGGCGTTTATTCAACATCCAAGAAGGCTAACATACAACTGTGTTTACTAACTCCAACCGGGACTATTACCGCTGTCCCACTGCATGTTGATTAGGGATGGGTACCTTTCACATTTGAACCGATACCGGTACCTGTGAATCGATACCGGTACCCAACGGTACCTTTTTTCGGTACTTTAGTCTCAAGAAATTTAATTTACCTACCTCAGTCGTAAAAAAAAAAAAATCCAAACTTCAAATAACTACATAATTATGGATGTCGGTAAAGGGTATGATCAAGGATTTCACGGATAGATTTTCCTCCATATTGCGCAAAAATCAATGCACAAAACTGTCTGAAATGGAAACGCTTTACTCAACGCTTTTTAATTCTTTAAAATACAACAACTCTACTAGACTAGAAAACCAAGTTAACATTCTAAAGACAGAGATCAAAGCAATATACAGACAAATCGGAATTGCAAATATGCAGCACAAGACAACAGCAGTACTTCCAAGGTTCTAAACCTAGTCACCTATTAGCCATGCGATTAAGAATTAATGCAAAATTTGCAGATATAACTGCCATTAGAAAACAACAAGTACTTGTAACAGACCCCAAAATAATAAACGATACATTCAAAGAATTCTACTCAGAAACGACCTTTGATCAAAACAAATTAGACACATATCTTAATCAAATTACTCTCCCTAAACTTTCGGAGGACGACGCTAAACAGTTAGAAGCACCGATCACATTAGAAGAACTCAAGAAGGCCATATCCGGAATGAAAAACGGTAAGGCTCCGGGAAAAGACTGTATCCCATCAGAAATGTACCTTTCTTGCTGGGACATATTTGGACCCTTATTACTAAATATGATCTTATACTCAGTCAAGGAGGGGAGCTTCCATAAACACCACAATATCGCACTCATTTCAGTCCTTCTCAAAAAAGACAAAGACCCCACTGAGTGCGGTAGTTACCGACCTTTAAGCCTCCTCGGAACCGATGTCAAACTGTACTCTAAGATATTAGCCATCAGATTGCAAAAGCATATGACGTCTTTAGTTCATCCCGACCAAACTGGCTTCATAAGAGGTCGCCTGATCAATGATAACATAAGGCGAATACTGCACGTACTAGATGCAGACAAAGAGGACACCACACCTAAGGCGATGCTATCCCTGGATGCTATGAAAGCATTTGACAGGCTGGAATGGTCGTTTCTATGGGCAGTATTAGAAAGGATGGGGTTAGGAAAAGGATTCATTGATATGATTAAAGTACTATACAAGGACCCATCGGCCATGATTACAACAGGCACATTCATCTCCGAAATCTTTCCGGTATCACGCTCAGCCAGACAGGGTTGCCCTCTTAGTCCCGGACTATTCGATCTATCATTAGAGCCTCTAGCACAATTTATAAGACAATCCCAACACATAGAACCAATCGTAATCAAGGGCACACAACATAAAATTAGTTTATATGCGGACGACGTAATATTGTTCATGCAAAACCCCAACACCACATTGCCGCATCTACTCAAGTTGATAGAGAACTTTGGTGATTTATCGGGATTTAAAATAAATTGGCCGAAGTCGGCTTTCCTTCCTCTTAACATCCGTGCAAAAAAAGACACAACCCTCCCAGGCGCGATACCCATAGTTAAACATTTTAGATGCTTGGGTGTGGAAATATTTCCCACCATAAGACAAACGGTGAAGCACAATTACACAAAAATACAGAACAAAATCAAAGACGACCTGGACAGGTGGGCAAAACTTAAAAACTCAGTGCAGGCAAGGGTATCAATAGTTAAGATGGATGTATTACCAAGAATCAATTTCATCAGCTCAATGCTACCGTTACCTCCTCCAGAGGGCTACTGGAAAAGATTACAATCCTCCACATACAAATTTATTTGGAATAACAAACCACCTCGCATAAAAAGATCCACCGCACAGAGAAATAAAGCAGACGGTGGCATGGCAGTTCCAAATTTTTTACAATATTTTAAGGCTTTCACATTAAGACCATTGAAAATATGGTTTGATCCCCTGGCTTTGGTATCTTGGAGAGAATTGGAAGAAAACATAGTAGCCCCACAGAGACTGAAAGACATAGCACACACTAAACTTTCAATCAAGCATTGTGAGCGGGAATTTGGCCCCATAATTACCCATGCAATCAGAACATGGCGGGAAACACAAAAGAAATATCCTAACCCTCAAATATGGCATAATCACACTCCCATATTCAATAACAATGCACTCTTAATGGGAAAACGCCCTATAAGATTCCCTATATGGGAAGAGCAAGGCATACACTCATTAGGGGATATTTTTAATAACCAGGGCTTCTGTAGTTATGGCAAAATATGCACAAAGTTTAACCTCACCGAGTCCACATGGCTTTTTTACATACAGTTACGACTATGTCTGAGGTCTCACGGTGTTCCATTACTCATACCAATTGAACACCACAGATACCACAAATTTTTCTATGAAAGAGAAACATTGGGAGGTTTTGTATCGGGTTTTTATGATCAATTACTAATGTCCTCGTATGAAACCCTTCAACTAGACACTGTCTGGAGGAGGGATATACCAGACCTGGAAAATGACTTTGATTGGCAAGGAGCCTGGGCAAATGTCCGACTTACATCAAGGAACCCGGATCATCAACAAATCAATCTGAACTATATTCACAGGACATACTTGACTCCTATAAGACTGTGCAGAATGGGGCTTAAACAAGACTCCAAATGCTCTTAATGTACAAATGGGGACGAAGGAACATTTATGCAAATGTATTGGGACTGCCCACCAGTTAAGGCATTCTGGAAAGATGTGTCCCAACAATTATCAAAACTCGTATCTTGGAATATACCTGTACACCCCTCGGTATTACTATTGAATGATGTTTTTGAGTTTGCAGTGAATCCACAGCTAAAGAGATTGGTTTTATCGGGTATCACAGTAGCTAAAAAGCTGATCGCATCACGCTGGTTTCAACCGGAAAAAATGTGCCGGAAAGTTTGGTTTCTTACATATCTCGATGTGATACATCAAGAAATATCTACAGCAAGAATTCTGGGTCTCAATGAATCCAAAATGTCAATGTGGGTAGAAGTGGTGGAGAGAATAAAAGCTAGCTTATAATGGTAGTGTCTGGTTAGGAGTGAGGGATAATGGAGGTACTATCCAAGGGGGGGTCCGGGAGGGGGGGGTTCGAGCTGGAGCATATGTGTGTAGGGTTTTAGAAAATAGGTATTAGGGGTATATTCTATACTAACATTTATATAATTGTAATTTTGCTGGATATACACTGTATACGGTTAAAATGTTATTATAGACTATTTTTGTTTTATCTTGTTTCTGTACTTGCATGTAATTTTAACCACCTTGACTGAAAGTTTCATTATGCATTATGTGTTGAGTACTGACTTTTAATAATTTTTGTTTTGCAATAATAAAAAAAAATATATATATAAAAAAATAAAATAAAAAATACAATTTCGACAGTTTTCGGCTCGTCATTGCTCCGACTGCTTTGTTGTTGAATCAAGTCAAATCCTAGGTAAGCATATATTGTGCGTGTGAACGTTGACATGAAAAGAAAAAAGTAAAAAATAAAAAAAAAACGTAAAAAAGAAAAGTAAAAAAAAAATATTTCTCATTTTATTTTTCGGTTTCTCACTTGATTCGATACTCGGTAGTACCGACATGTTTCGGTTCAGTACCTCAAAAGTACCGAATTCGGTACCCATCCCTAATGTTGATGTTTTCCTCCTAACGTTAACGGAGCTGAAGGTGCCACACGCTAAAATGTCCGTGGGGACCCGCGCCAACCCATAGATAGTTCCAACTCACCGAATTACGTAATCCACCACAGTTTACATTTACATTTACATTTAGTCATTTAGCTGACGCTTTTATCCAAAGCGACTTACAAGTTCTGTACGACAAGTCATCAGGAAGGGTACAACTCTATCAGCTGAGTAACAATGTTCATCAAAGTGTTGCGTGTTACAGCGTAGGTTCGTTTATTAGGACAAGTGCATGATAGTAAGGTTAGTTAGGGTTCAATTTTTTTCAACAGTTGCACTCAATATTTAAATAATGTTAGTCTAAATAAATGTAGACAGAAACATAATAATTTCAAGCAGAAAACGAATCTTTCCATTAAGAACTGACAATCAGGGAATTTAAACATGGTTGACATTGTTTTTGTGTTTATATTAAAGAAAGGAAAGTCTAGTGCTGGCTGAGCATATTGTTTGTTTGCACTAAGTTAATACTTTGACAAATGTAGCCTATATTTTTCAGTCAGTTCGGTCTTTGTGTGCCAAACATTATTTAAGGCTGTAAACACTGTAAACCTTTTATTTTATTTTTAATAAATGAGGAGCATGTTTAGATTAGAGTGTTAAATTTTTTTTAATAAAAATTAACATATATCGAACTGAAAACAGTGACCCCAAAATCGTGATACGAACCAACCCGTCCATTTTGTGAACCGTTTATCATAAAAATTCAGTGCCCCCGAAATACAAAAAAAGCCCCCGAAAATCAAGGGGGGGGGGGGGGGCAAAAAAAGCCCTTGATTTTTTTTTTTTAATTATTTCTAACCCTGCTCAGTATAATACAATGAAGCAGTTGGTTTCTCAAAGCACCAAAAAGAACTAAAGGTGAGAAATGGCCTGATAATCCAAGTGATGGGTCAAGTGTGTCTCAGAGTGTTCGAGTTACATCACATGATCAGATCTCAACCTAAACACAACTCATCATCGACACTTCCGCTCAGCTGATATCTGGACATTTAAGGGGTTTGTGTAAGAAACTTCAGAATGTTAAAATCACAAATTACTTTGGGTGTTTTAGCCTCTGGCCCGTTCCCTCAGTTGATACCATCCGGATACCAGGCGTCCTGACGAGGAAATAGGAGGAAGGATGGTGACAGAAGGATGGTGACAGAACAGAGGGATGGGGAGAGCGGAGAAGGAGTATTGTAGTTATTATCAGAACCACTAATGTAAATTAACAGAAAAGTCTGATTAACATGAGATTCAGAAAAAATATACTTGTTCCACAAATGTAAGTTCAGATATGTGCTTGTAACCATCATTATCTCAACATCAGGGATTAAAGCAAAAAAAATCTTTTTTTCTGGCCAAGTCATATTCTTATTTTAACCTCCACTGTATTTTTTTTTAATAGCGTTAGCGTTTTAAGGGAACCTACTTGTAGAGCCTACTGTCCTGACTGTGACTATAGACCCTACTGTTGTGTGCTGGAGAGCGTGAATGCAAGTCTTGTGGCTAGCTTCTGATTGATGGCGAGCTAGCACCCCTCCCCACTTTGAACCATGAACTAAACGGCTTATCATACAAACAAGGGACTAAACACGTGTGACGTACATGGGTACGTGGGTTGGTCATTACCATTATTACTGTATTTATGACACCATCTGAACATCAGGTTAGTATATGTAAATATGTTATGTTTTGGATGTGATGCGTGTGTGTGTTTGAATGATGGCTAATGCCGTCTCTTTTTCTCTATCAGGTGCCGCCCGTCCCTACACTGAAGAGTGCTGATTGCCTAATGGGTAACAGCTGATGACAATCACCTCAAGAGGGACGGGTGGACAGATATACCAGACAGCACACACTCGTCCGGGCGCCTCTCTGTGTCAGTTACCAGTGACCAGGCTGTTGGAGGTTGCCATTGTTTACCACCGTTTGTGTGGAACCGTTATTATGACACTGTCCACTGTGGTGTGGGATTGATATGTTAAGTGTGTTCATGTTGTTCACACCACTTACCTGGTAGGCCTTGTATTCGTGTTGGTGCAGCTACCAGGTAAGTATATATATATATGTATATTGTGGCCTCAGTGCCACTTGCCACCCGTGTGGAATGTGTTAATATATATATATATGTATTGGGCCTTCTGCCTTTTTGCCACTACTTGTGTGGAATTATATTGTGTTGTGCACGTGGTGTACATTTGCTGGGGGATTCCCAGACTGCCAACCGCAGGGTTTGTGGTTGTGTCCGGTGACACTAGGTCACTAGGGCTTGTGCTACCCATTAATTATAATTATCTTGTGTGTTCTCCCCTTACCCTTCTTCCTGTTTGTTAATTGTTTGTGGGTTGTTTTCTTCCCTTTATTAAATCCTCATCATCATTTAAGTGGAGGTTTGAAGTCCTACCACAGTAATAAATATAATTTACCTTTTGAAAGCGCGTTTGTGGTGTTTTACTATCTGGCGGGACCTTGCTTTAAAAGCATCTACTGAGGGGGTTGTTTTGTTCATGTGCAGCTTGCCTCAAGTTTCTATTCTATGTGGTCATTAGACCTTAGTACATGACAACACGTTTCGCAATTATGCCACAACAACAATGGACAGTCTCCTCCCCACTGTTTGTATATATTTATTTACCACCCACTCACTCACCCCCTCCTAATGTACAGTCTCCTCCTCATCATATGTATATATTTACTGTTAGGATCTCTGGGTAACAGTACTGTATATTTGCATATCGTATGTGACAAATGTAACAGTACTATTACTATATACCTGTAAGGCATGTATGTCCCTATGTCATAAATGTCATGATGTCATGCATGTTGTGTATGTCATAAATGTCACTATGAATTGAAAATGGGGGACCCTGATGATGTAAACAAGACAAACGCCTTTCTCTGGTCTGCATCCCCTTAACAATTGTGTATTGCTACTGGATTTAGAGTGAATGAAAACTTTATTTAATACACAAGACCCTCTTCTTGGGACCAAGTAAGGTTGTCGATAATCCAATGTAGAGTTACAACCCCCCCCCCCATCCCACCCAACCACCTCCAATGTACAGTTTCTTCGTCAAATGTATATACTCTTTTTAGACTATTTTTGTATCACAAACAATAGGCTACTGTATTTGTAAATCTGGTATGTCATAAATGTATAGATGTAGCAGTATTGTCCATCTGTATGTCATGTGTGTCATATGTTATGATGAATTGAAAATGGGGGACCCTGATGTAAACAAGACGAAAGTCTTTCTCTGGTCTGCATCCCCTTAACAATTGTGTGTATTGAGCTGTACTGTACCCATTCTGCAATCTGTTAATAACAATCAATCAATATTTAACAGATTGCAGAATGGGTACAATACAGTACAGCTCAATACACACAATTGTTAAGGGGATGCAGACCAGAGAAAGACGTTAGTCTTGTTTACATCAGGGTCCCCCGTTTTCAATTCATAGTGACATACATGACATACAGGTATATAGTAATGTTACATTTGTGACATATATAATAATAATAATCTTTATTTATATAGCACCTTTCATACACGGAGTGCAGCTCAAAGTGCTTAACAGAGCAAAGAAATAAAAACACAACATTTTACAATAAAGCAATGAAAAAAAAAAAAAAAAAAAAAAAAAAAAAAAAAAAGGAAAGAAAAGCAGGATTTTAAGACCAGCAAAACATGATTAAGAAAATAGCTAAAAAGCATAAATGACAACAGGCATTTTAAAATCAGCTAAAAGCAAGAATATAAAAATATGTCTTGTAAAGCTATCCACAGAGGCTGCCTGTTTTATATGTAGTGGGAGATTATTCCACGCCGTCGGCCCATAGAAACAAAAGGCTGCTTCGCCATATTTTTTATATTTCATTGTAGGCACTTCGAGCAGGTCCGCACTAGAGGACCTGAGGGGGCGGTTTGGAACATATCTATGTAAGCAGTCGCAGAGATAAGATGGTGCCAGACCATTAACACTTTGGCTGCCATGGGTTAAATTCATTATCAACCGTAGGTTGCCGGCTCTATTTGTCTATAGAGAAAGTCCCCTTCTTTGCAGGGCTATAACTTTTTAAATTCTATTGCTACATTGCCATTATTAGGGCCCATTCAAAGTCCTATATGTATTGTTCATTGTGTAGCAACGTTAAACTTTTTCATTCACATATTCATAGTAAAGTATGGTCTAATGTATAAATATGTTTTCATCTCTTTCTGCAGCTTTCTCCAGAACGTGATCTATAGCCCCAAATACATTATATTGATGATGCAATACAGTTTTATGGCAATCAGCGCGATATAAAAAATTCCAACTAGACTTACTTCTAGAAGTTACTACACGTCATCTGATGTTGACCGGATGGGCTAGGGGGGGTTTATAATTCCGTGGGCAGCGTTATACCAATCATCTAATGTGGGTCAAATGTTGATAATAGCAGTTAGTATCGAAGACGGTAACTTTACACGCTAAAACTCACCCCAGTCTCCGCGCGCCGTTGGGCGATCATCGTAGAGTAGAAATTGTATTATTATGGGATGTAGATTTACCCGGTCCATCTCCAGCTTGTATAATGGTATATACGTCCAAATCATGTTGTTTATCGAGTTATTGGCAATCGATCACGACGAGCTAGAATGCCGGGACCTATAGCGAGTGCCCGGAAGTAATACGGCCGTCCAGCACAACCTCTATGGCACTTCCTGTTAAGCGATTGCGCCGATCGGCCACCAGATGGCGCTCCTGAACCGCCAGAGAGCTCAGTGGGTCCTCCTGGTGGATCTCAGGCCAGCGGAGGGGACATATGAATCCGATCCCAGATTTTTGAAATATTGATATCAAAGACGCTGTAAAGCGTCTTCGGCAACTTGAGCATGGCCGGGAATGACGTGTTTAAGCGTTTCCCGGCACCCAAAGTGTTAAGAGCTTTAAAAACAAGCAGGAGAATTTTAAAATCAATCCTAAAGACAACCGGGAGCCAATGCAGTGAATTTCAGCTAAAACTGGAGTAATATGTTCCCTCATCTTAGTTCTAGTTAAAATTCTGGCTGCCGAATTTTGGACAAGTTGTAATCTGTCAGTTGTTTTCTTTGGAAGGCCAGAATAAAGTGCATTACAATAATCAAGCCGAGAGAAAACAAAAGCGTGGATTAGCGTTTTTGCATCATCCAGGGACACATAGGCTCTAATTCGTGCAATATTTCTAAGATGAAAGAAGGCAATCTTTGTGACATGATTAATGTGTGTATTAAAATTCAATTCAGAATCAATAATAACCCCCAGGTTCTTTACTGCAGTGTTATTTTCTACGTTCAGGTTACCCAGTCTACTTTTTATCAGTTCTCTCTGCTTACTAGACCCCACTATGAGAACTTCTGTCTTATCCTCATTTAGCTTGAGAAAATTCTCACTCATCCAGCCTTTTATGCTGGACAAACGGGTCAACAACGGGTCTAGAGCACAGGGCTCGTCTGGAGCTACGGAGAGGTAAAGCTGGGTATCATCAGCATATAAATGGAAGTTAACTCTACGATTGGTAATAAGTCCACCCAGCGGCAGTATATACAAGGAGAACAATAAAGGGCCAAGAATGGATCCCTGCGGGATACCAGAACAGATGGTGTGTTTGTCGGAATCATAATTCGCTAGATTGACAGAGTAGCTTCTACCTGTTAAGTAGGAATGAAACCAGGACAAGGCCGTGCCTGACAGACTTATCCAATATATTTGCATATGATATGCAAATATACAGTACTGTTACCCAGAGATCTCCCGGACAAATGGGAGAAAGACGTTTATTGAGCTTAAAAACAATTGATAACGCAAATAACGTTCTGATTAACAAAGTCATTCGTTTTGTGGCATTAACGTTACCTAGATTTATCAACATTCATACATTTATCAGAAAGCGAGCGGCGCAAGCACACACGAAACACCACCAACAATGACAACAACACACTGCTTGTCGCGTAAATAACGTTCTGATTAACAAAAGGCATTCGTTTTGTGGCATTCACGTTACCTAGATTCATCAATAGCAATAGTAATATATATGTTTCTTTAGACTAGAATAAGTCAAATGAACTTACGGTCTCGTAAAAGTTGCCGCATGTTGTTGATTAGTCAAGTTTACTCGCGAGTAGAGCTAGACCAGGGGTGGCCAACCAGTCAGAGACTAAGAGCCACAAAAAAATGACTGTGGTACCACAAAGAGCCACACCATATACCAGCGTTTCTCAACCTTTTTTTTCAGTCACGGCACCCTTCATGTGTTTATAGGTCTCACCCTCTGGCCTCTGAAGTTGCTAATGTCTTTTTTATTTGGGCCTCACAGGGTTAAAAGTACCCTGTGAGACCCACGGTTGCAAAATTACAAAATCACTTTTAGCCATTTAAAAAAATAATGTTTATTTAAAAAATGTTAAAGGGGAACTATTTTACTATTTCTTTCACTATTTGGGCACTTTTACACAATTCCTGTGAGTCTATGGAACACCTAGGTTTTTTTCAAAAAAATGCATTGTTTTGTATTTCTAATCAAGTACTAAAAACCGCATTTTTCTACCTCAAGATCTTAAGCCGTTTTGAGGCTGGGCTCCAACCACTGTGTGGCCTGGTGCCAACTGCCACATCAACTGCCACATTATTATGCAGATGAGAAATCTCTGACATCACAGATATGCACATTTTCAGATGACTCAGTTCAGTGAGGGTGAATATTGTGAGAGGAGAATTGGAAGAATTCGCCAATATGAGAATTGGAGACATATATCCTATTAATATAAGTCCACATAGCTAAGAAACAATGGTAAACACTGAAAAGCCATTTATAAGATAGTTCCCCTTTAAGCACATGTATAGTCAATTGGTCCTGTTGTTCAGCCTCACAATGCTATTTGATAGTAAATGTGTTTATATGTCCCACCCTCTGGCCTCTGAAGTTGCTAATTTCTTTTTAATTTGGGCCTCACAGGGTTAACCTCTTAAGCCCGAGATATACAGTAAAAGTGTATATTTTCAGCATTATGTTTGTTTACCAATTATTTTAACTTATTAGTGAAATATAAGATTATAGAAATCTCAGGGCATTGAGTCGGAAACCGGTGCATATTGACAGGAGGAAGTGGCACAGCCAAAAGTGAGTGTAGTCTTTTGAAGGAAGAGACTCAGGGCTTTCAAATTTCGAAAAACTACCCTACCCAGCTCACACCAGCCCCTGTCAATCATCGGACTTCTGGATTTACTTTTTAATTTCTCTTATTTTTTGGGATTATCTCCCACAAACCTGAACGTTATTGCCATAAAACAGAACGCAGTTAGTTTCTCTACCTTTCTGTGAACGTCTTGCAAAAAAAGGTGTTGCAATATGATGAAAAATGGTGGAGAAATTTACATTATAAAAAAGATGGCAGAATTCAGTACTGTATCTACAAAACCTTCTGTTTAATCATCTTCCCTTTATTCATTTGCTTAGATTTTTCAGGTCTGGTCAATTTTAGCATGGTGTTATTTACAGTCAAAGATAATTTTTTTTTAAATAGAATTGATATTCTCCTTTGGTTCATTACAATTTACTCAAGCCTAGTAACAGACACACTATTTCTGACACTGATCCATATATGTCCCTAGATTCAGATACCAAGAACATGCAAATGGACAATTTAAAAAAAATTGTAAATGTGTATTCTACGTCCTTATGGAATGAGTGACGTAAAAAAAAAAAAAAGTTAAATTTTTTTTTTTTTTATGGATGGAAGAGCCGCACATTGACGGGCAAAGAGCCACATGCGGCTCGCGAGCCGCAGGTTGGCCACCCCTGAGCTAGACGCTAGAGAGTCTCAAAATGGGCGCTTCCCATTGGTGCTGAGCACAGCGGAGGCGGGTGAAAGGGCTGTAAACTCAGAACAATCTCACCTTCTGGTTGGTTGCATTTGCCTGAGAATTTGCAGATTGCTCGCAAATGACTGCTTGGTGCGGCCGCGGTAGGGGAAAAAAAGGATATTTGACGCCTCTGATCAAGTCAAGTCAAGAGTTTTATTTGTCACGGCATACGGATATACAATGAAATGCGGGTGGTCTTGCCCGCAACGATGTGCAATTGGTACAACATATAATAGAATCCAATACAAAAAATGTGTGCAATAAAATTGTGCAATAACAGGTAGCAATAAATTTGATTGGCTCAGGTTAAAATCCGTCACGACTCCGAATCAAATGACGGAATCTCCAAAACAAATGGACGGATATCCGTCCCAAGACGGAACGCTTTAATGCCTGCTCAACGTACAACTACACGGTTTAGTAGCAGCGGTGACGGGGTTAACGTTTATATATATATATATTGATCAACTAGGTTCCATTACACCCGTACTACAGAGCTCATCCAGAGGACAGACAGTAAACAGTAAACTCACCCCATTCCCTGGGAGGAGAATCTGTTAGCGACAGCATCCCGTCCTCTCCCACGACCTCCAACCCCTGAAGACACAACGATAGGTTACAACACTAGATCCACAGTGTGCAAGTTGGCTATAATAAGGCCATTTATAGGCCTCATTCTATAATATTTCAAATTGCATGGGTCCGGATGGCAGAATTCAGTACTGCATCTACAAAACCTTCTGTTTAATAATCTTCCCTTTATTCATTTCCTTAAATTTTTTTGTACACATGTACTCAAGAAGGTACTGAACGAGCTCAGTGGCAGTTTCTTATGTGTGGTCATTTTTAGCATGGTGTTATTCACTGTCAAAGAAAAATCATATTATCCTTTGTTTAATACATTTTTTTGTTTTTTGTATTGATCGATTTATGGAGAGATATGAATCTCGGCCCTGTACCGGGCCCATCGAGCTTAAGATCGTGGTCAATGAAGCAGTCATCAAACAACTGTTGAGCAGCCAAGAAATGTAATATTAGTGTAATGTTGGCGAGAAGATGGTGAACAGTCAGAGAAAGATGTTAACCAAAAGATGCCAAGAACAGCCTATTCAACATGTGCCCATATTATGAAACAGCCTTTTTCCTCACAAAACTGAGATGGCTGGGATGAATATATGGACTAGTCTCTCTTCCCCTGCCAGATATAGGGTTCAGTGTCATGAAAGGACACCGCCTTGCCCAGTGACAGGGGGGGTATCACAATTTAAGCAAGCCTAGTAAGACACAATATTTCTGACACTGGGAATACATTCACTGATGTCCCTAGAAACCAAGAACATGCTAATGGGCCTTGTAGAAGTGGAGCAATCTTCCATTTACGTATGTATTTTAGGCAGGTTTTCAGAAAATATGGCAAGGTTTAAGAGGTTAACTATGAATGAACACAACACTAAGTTTTGTTTTTTGTATCTACTTTTTCTGTGAGTTCTCCCCATCCCAATTTACCCGTACTTTTCGCACTATAAGCCGCACCTGACAGTAAGCCGCAGCAGCTAAATTGAATGATTTGTACATATATAAGCCGCACTGGACTATAAGCCGCAGGTGTTTTAATGTTTAATTACCATATGTAATTAGCATTGGGACACAATACTGTCGGACAAATTTCAATGCAGTCAAAAAAGCAATATTTAGATTTTTACATTTGCGGGTTTAGTCACGTTGAGTCACATAAGCCACAGTTATATAAGCCGCAGGGTCGAAAAATGGGGGGGGAAAAGCCGTGGCTTATAGTCTGAAAAGTACGATACCTCTCATGCCAATTCTCCATCCCCTGATCGTTGCTCACATATGCACCCCACTGGCCGGTTGTACAGAGGATAGAAGCCTTGCATCACATGTCCCCTCCGATACGTGTGGAGGCAGCCTGTCTCACATCTTTTCACCTCCCAGCGCGGACTCTCATTTGGCGAGGAGTAACGTGTAGGAGGCTCACACTGCCCCCGTCATTTTCCTGACTTTGCTGTGCAGGCGACCCAACTGACCTATAAGAGTCGCTGTTCACAACGACCAGACTACCACCCTTCGACTTCCCACCCGCTAACTCTGCCAATTGAGTTAATATGCCGGCCGGCCCAAGCCGGAGGCAACGCCGACAGCCGGATTCGAACCCGGTGTCTCTTGCGTTGGTGACAAGTGCAATGTCCGCTGCGCCACCCAGCCGCTTTCACAACACTAAGTTAACATCTTTAGACGTTTGAAAACCTTGTTCCACTTAACTTAATATGGTTCTTCCTCAGAGTCACCCGATAACATGAACACTCACCTTGAAAAGCACCAAGAAGTCAAACAGCGCATCCCTTCATGGCAGCTCAGGCTTGTAAATGACATCTAGGAAAACAAAACAAGATGAAAGTTGGTGAGACGTTAACATCCCAGTCCATTGAAGACGATAGTCTGGTCACAACCAGGTCATGTTCAGAAAACCGAGAGTCACCACTAACAATCTGACGGTAATTCCAGCATTTCAGTTTAGGTTTCATCAGCACAGTAATTGATGGCAGAGAAAGAGTTTAAGCTACAGATGGCGAGACTAGGATGGGCTAATAATTACCAAGCTGTAATAAGAGTGCATCTTATTCTGGCCACAGGTTCTTCTACAGCCGACTGCAACTCTGAAAAACAAGATGGAAGAGGTTGATGAGAAACTGCACAATCCATTTCACTGAAGACGAGGACAAGACCAGGTCATGTTCAGAAAACCGAGAGTCACCACTAACAATCTGACGGTAATTCCAGCATTTCAGTTTAGGTTTCATCAGCACAATGACTGCTGCAATTCACAAGAGGTTCAGTGCTCGTTAAACATACCTCTGGAGACGTCACCTTCAGACAACTTCTCTGGAGACGTCACCTTCAGACAACTTCCTCAGGCTGAATCCCAACTGTAAGAAACAAACGGAACGTTATGAAGATGATCATATGATTCACACAGAAGCCAGTGCAGGTTTGAAGCCTCAGAAGAATTGGTTGAAACAAACTCGTCAGTTGTCGCATCGGACGGCACTTCCTATACCAGGTTCTCATCACAGACAAAAGGTTTGAGAAACTAACAGCTAACATGAACACTCACCTTGAAAAACACCAAGAAGTCAAACAGTGCATCCCTTCATGGCAGCTCAGGCTTGTAAATGACATCTAGGAAAACAAAACCGATGGAAGTTGGTGAGATGTTAACATCCCAGTCCATTGAAGACGATACAGTCTGGTCACAACCAGGTCATGTTCAGAAAACCGAGAGTCACCACTAACAATCTGCCGGTAATTCCAGCATTTCAGTTTAGGTTTCATCAGCACAATGACTGCTGCAATTGACAAGAGGTTCAGTGCTCGTTAAACCCACCTCTGGAGACGCCACCTTCAGACAACTTCTCTGGAGACATCACCTTCAGACAACTTCTCTGGAGACGTCACCTTCAGACAACTTCTCTGGAGACGTCACCTTCAGCCAACTTCTCTGGAGACGTCACCTTCAGACAACTTCTCTGGAGACGTCACCTTCAGACAACTTCTCTGGAGACATCAGCTTCAGACAACTTCTCTGGAGACGTCACCTTCAGACAACTTCTCTGGAGACGCCACCTTCAGACAACTTCTCTGGAGACATCACCTTCAGACAACTTCTCTGGAGACGTCACCTTCAGCCAACTTCCTCAGGCTGAATCCCAACTGTAAGAAACAAAACGAAACGAACGTTATGAAGATGATCATATGATTCACAGAAAAGCCAGCGCAGGTTTGAAGCCTCAGAAGTTACAGAATCGTCAGTGTTGCATCAGACTCTTCCTATTTCATGTTTACATCACAGACTAAAGGTTTGAGGAACGAAAAATGTAACCCTTTCAGTGAAGAACCACATAAGTCAGTTTTAAAGTTTGACGACCATGCATTTGCAGTCGTCAAGTTAATCTAAATCACTTGGGAGTGTGATATATCACAAACTACTAAACCACTACGGTCTTTCAACTATGAAAGAACACAACACTAAGTTACCATCTTTAGACAACGTTTGAAAACCTTGTTCCACTGAACTTAATATGGTTCTTCATCAGAGTCACTCGATTAACATGAACACTCGCATTGAAAAGCACCAAGTAGACAAACAGTGCATCCCTTCATGGTCGTTCAAGCTTGTAAATGACATCTAGGAAAACAAAACAAAAGTTGGTGAGACGTTAACATCCCAGTCCATTGAAGACGACAGTCTCGTCACAAGTTGCGAGTGCTTAAAATATAATAGCATTAGATCTAAATAACACGTTGATCGTCAGTGAGTTGCTTCCAGTCAACATGCACGAAACAGATAATTTGTTCATACATTTTTCAAATAGACTATAGATTATCGATATTATGTGTCATCATGCATGAACAGAAGCGGCATCTGAAAAATCGTTTCTCCGTACTTCTCGGGTTTGGCGCCCAGAGCATGGCGAGTTAACCCGACTTTTCTCGGGTCTGGCCCCGAATGTGTTAATGTAGAACAAATGGCTGAAGGGAGCATCATGCAATAATTCCTGCGATCAGAGGTTAGACCAGGGGTCAGCAACCTTTACTATCAAAAGAGCCACTTTTCCCCCGTCCCACAAAATAAAATGCTCAGGGAGCCGCACAACCTATTTACCCTTAAAATGAAGATAACAGTGTATAACGTTTTATATATCCCCAAGCATACCCCACATTTAGCATAAAACGCCTGACAATTGCATACCCAAAGTAATTTGCGATTTATTATACTTTATACTTATAGCACACAGTTTGTTGCATTAATGGGATTATAAAGCAACAAAAAGAAAAAAAAACTTTTTAATTGCTGTTTTTACCTGTTATAACAAAGGAAAACCTCAAACTCTTATGAAGAGGAGAAAAAATACTGGCTGTGTAGACCTATTTTTTTATAAAACACAGAAGAGGAGACAAAACACTGGTGTCTGTAGACCGACTTTGAAATAAAACCCTGAACTATTCAGGTATATTTGAGTCCTTCCCTTATTTGTGGAACATTTATAAAATAGAAAGTAGTCCTCTTTGAAAAAAGAATACCATGTGTAGACCTACTTTGAAATAAAACCCTGAACTATGCAGCTCTATTAAGAGTCCTTATCCCAAATTTCGCACCACATATCAGGCATACAGGTAAGCCTTTTGTTGACAATATCTTAGTTGATGAAAGATTTTTTCATTTCAGTGTCACAGTATGACATCAATCTCCAAAATAAGAAAAAAACCCTGGGTTAGACCAATCAGTCATGAATTGTCAGACTGGGGCGGTACTAATTAACTCATCACTTCCAGGAGGAAAAACAGTAGGAGTGTAACATTTTCATAATAAAATTCTCATTAAATAAACCGCTACATCAGTCCATTTAATACAAGCAAACATTGAAGCAAATTGACAAACGAGTTTACCCTTTCGCAACTTAAAGGGGAACTATCTTATAAATGGCCTTTGAGTGTTTAGCATTGTTTCCTAGCTATGTGAACTTATATTAATATGATCTATGTCTCAAAATTCTCATATTGGCGCATTCTTCCAATTCTCCTCTCACAATATTCACCCTCACTGAACTGAGTCATTTGAAAATGTGCCTATATGTGATGTCATAAAGACACCGCTGCATGTTAATGTTCAGGCGGGGCCGGCCCGGCGCAGTGGTTTAGGAGCCCAGGCTCAAAACAGCTCGAGATCTTGAGGTAGAAAAATGCTGTTTGAGGACTTGATTAGAAATACAAAACAATGAATAAAAAAAATATATATATATTACAGAGGTGTTCCATAGACTGACAGGAATTGTGTAAAAGTGCCCAAATAGTGAAAGAAATAGTAAAATAGTTCCCCTTTAATATTGTACAAGAAGCACCATCAAAAACACACCTTGCCGTTTCCCCAGTTTGTCAGCTGTTGGAGGCCAAAGACCAGCAGAATCACAAGACCTGAAAGAGATGTCTCTTAGTACAATGTAATGGTAAAACAATGTGCCATTAATTAGTGGTTTTGGATCAGAGACACCAATCAGTCATGAATTTTCAGACTGGGGCGGTAATAGAAACTCATCACTTCTCAAAGATTTAGTTCAGGGACTAGGAAATAAATGAGAAATATTAATAGTGTCCAATGCTACAAAATGCTTAACGAGTTTGCATTCAACAGTTCACTACCACACATTTCTGAATGAGAACACATCACATACCAGTCAGTTAAAACGGGACCACAGGAACTCTCAAGACAGAGCGTCCCATCTGCACCCGTCAACAGAAGACATTTTAAATTATTTAGACTAAAAAGCACCACCATGCATACAACAGCAGATTCTAGTTAAGCAGAACCAACGTTCCACTGTCTGTCATCAACGCGGGGCGTTACTCAGGCGGAGGTAAACACAATGCATGGAGAAAGGCTTAGCGAGTCAGCGCACACTGTATACGTTTGAAATTAATCGTTCCAGCAAAGTAGGCTTCCATTATTCAAATTACTTGTTTTAATGGGTATCATAGTAGTAAGTCCTACTGTAGAACATGACATATTAGCATGACGTCCGATTCATTAATGCCAATACTGGACGACAAGCGCAATAGGCTCTTGACAAGTGTAAACCATGGATTGGTCAGTAACAGCTAACTTCGGACCGTTTAGCTCAACGGGTTAGTCCCAGGTTAAAATCTCTGTTACATTATTATTTTTTTGTAACGTTAATTCATTTATCCACTCTGGTTGGATGGTGTATTGTACTCATGCTGTATAATGACAATACATTTGAATTGGATCTCGTCTTGAGATCGCTACCTGTTGAGTAGAGCTGACCCCTAGATCTATATGCAGCCTTCGACACAGTCAACCACCAGATCCTCCTCGCGGCCCTCGCAGGAATGGGAGTGGCTGGCTCTGCGCTGACATGGCTGTCATCATACCTCAATGACCGCTCCTACCAAGTGTCATGGAGAGGGACCCTGTCGGCCACCCGCCCCCTGCGGATTTTTTAAATTAGCTTATTTAACATCTTCCCTGGAGTTAGACAAGAAGATGCATACCTTTTTTGTCTCTGTGCGTGCATTTTAGCTTTGGGAATAGACGCTCCGTTAGCATAGCTTAGCTTCATCACTGGAAGTGGGGGAGGACAGTAGCCTTACAGTGCCTTACAGTGTATTGCAAGGTCTGACATTGACCAAACTTGATATGCATGACCTTGGTGGGCTCTAGGTCAACTCCTGAAAAGGGGGTCAATGTCAGACCTTGCAATCAAAAGTTAGGGGCGCACTGAAATTATGGCAAGGGTTATTAGCCCCCTAACTTTTGATTGCAAAGTCTGACATTGACCCCCTTTTCAGGAGTTGACCTAGAGCCCACCAAGGTCATGCATATCAAGTTTGGTCAATGTCAGACCTTGCAATACACTGTAAGGCACTGTAAGGCTACTGTCCTCCCCCACTTCCAGTGATGAAGCTAAGCTATGCTAACGGAGCGTCTATTCCCAAAGCTAAAATGCACGCAGAGACAAAAAAGGTATGCATCTTCTTGTCTAACTCCAGGGAAGATGTTAAATAAGCTAATTTAAAAAAAAAGTGGAGTTATCCTTTAATGCATGCATACTGGGCCAATAGAAGAGGGTATAAAAAACTGGCTAAAGAGGAGACAATACTCCACGACTGTTCCGGATGTTAATCACTTCCAGCATCATCTACATTTTAGCTGATTTAAAAGAGTTCAGGGTTCCCACAGACATTGCAAAATGAAATTCAAGGACTTTCAAGTAACTTTTTAAGCACCATTTCTCATTTTAAAGGCATTTAACCTCTTTAGCCCGATCAATATTTGGAATGGCGATCAGGAATTGGATTAATCTTTTTGCAGAACATCTGATGTGAGGTGAGGAATCTATGTTACCAGTTTTGAGTTATTCAGATGTTTTTTTCACAGCGATCACAACGTGCGTGTGTGGCTGTGTGTGTGTGTGTGTGTGCGTAACGTTAGCGCTAAGCACGGCATGGATAATAGATTTTTCAGCCTGCTTCTCTAGCGTGCATAAGATAAGTACAGATACTATCGATAATCTAGCATTTATTTGAAAACTATTCATAAATCAGCCGAAAAATTACAACGTGTTTTGTGTATTCCACTAAAGCGCTATTATCGCGGAATTTCTCTGGAATTACTAGAAATCTCAAACTATACTCTTACTCAAAACGGTATAAAACGGAAATGTACCAATGAAAAAACAATCCGTTTCGCACATGTTGACTGCAAGCAAGTCATTGATAAGCGAGGGGTATTTTAGACCCATAGCCATAATTTAAGATATAGTTTAAGCCTTCGCAAATTTCGCCGAACTCCCATTGACTTCCTTATTGGCACGGTAGCCCTAATATGGTCAAAGGGGCGTGGCACTTAATGTGTTAAGAGGTTAACCATGAATGAACGCAACACTAACTTAACATCTTTAGACGTTTGAAAACCTTGTTCCACTGAACTTGATATGGTTCTTTATTTTACATGGTTACTCAATTTCCATGAACACTCACCTTGAAAAGCACCAAGTAGCCTAACAGCACATCCTTCCATGGTCGTTGAGGCTTGTAAATGACATCTAGGAAAGACGTTGGTGAGTAGTTAACATCCCAGTCCATTGAAGAAGATACAGTCTGGTCACAACCAGGTCATGTTCAGAAAACCGAGAGTCACCACTAACAATCCGACGGTAATTCCAGCATTTCAGTTTAGGTTTCATCAGCACAATGACTGCTGCAATTCACAAGAGGTTCAGTGCTCGTTAAACCCACCTCTGGAGACGTCACCTTCAGACAACTTCTCTGGAGACGTCACCTTCAGACAACTTCCTTAGGCTGAATCCCAACTGTAAGAAACAAACGGATATAGAGAACGTTATGAAGATGATCATATGATTGACATAGAAGCCAGTGCAGGTTTGAAGCCTCAGAAGAATTGGTTGAAACAAACTCGTCAGTTGTCGCATCGGACGGCACTTCCTATACCAGGTTCTCATCACAGACAAAAGGTTTGAGAAACTAACAGCCAACATGAACACTCACCTTGAAAAGCACCAAGTAGCCAAACAGCACATCCTTCTATGGCAGCTCAGGCTTGTAAATGACATCTAGGAAAACAAAACCGATGGAAGTTGGTGAGATGTTAACATCCCAGTCCATTGAAGACGATACAGTCTAGTCACAACCAGGTCATGTTCAGAAAACAGAGTCACCACTAACAATCTGACGGTAATTCCAGCATTTCAGTTTGGATTTCATCAGCACAGTATTTGATGGCAGAGAAAGAGTTTAAGCTACAGATGGCGAGACTAGGATGGGCTAATAATTACCAAGTTGCAATAGAGTGCATCTTATTCTGGCCACAGGTTCTTCTACAGCCGACTGCTTGCATTGAGCAACTCTGAAAAACAAGATGGAAGAGGTTGATGAGAAACTGCACAATCCATTTCACTGAAGACGAGGACAAGTCCAGGTCATGTTCAGAAAACCGAGTCACCACTAACAATCCGACGGTAATTCCAGCATTTCAGTTTAGGTTTCATCAGCCTGTCTCAAAACCCTGCCCTCTTTTCTTGATCCTCCAATCACAGCTGTCGCTTACCTCTGACTTCCTCGTACAAACAAAGTTTGTACGCAGAAGTCCGAGGTAAGCGACAGCTGTGATTGGAGGATCAAGAAAAGGGGCAGGGTTTGAGACAGGTCTATTCACAAGAGGGTCAGTGCTCGTTAAACCCACCTCTGAAGACGTCACCTTCAGACAACTTCTCTGGAGACGTCACCTTCAGCCAACTTCTCTGGAGACGTCACCTTCAGACAACTTCTCTGGAGACGTCACCTTCCTCAGGCTGACAACTGTAAGAAACAAACTGAACGTTATGAAGATGATCATATGATTCACACAGCCAGTGCAGGTTTGAAGCCTCAGAAGAATTGGTTGAAACAAACTCGTCAGTTGTCGCATCGGACGGCACTTCCTATACCAGGTTCTCATCACAGACAAAAGGTTTGAGAAACTAACAGCTAACATGAACACTGACCTTGAAAAGCACCAAGTAGACAAACAGCACATCCTTCTATGGCAGCTCAGGCTTGTAAATGACATCTAGGAAAACAAAACAAGATGGAAGTTGGTGAGATGTTAACATCCCAGTACATTGAAGAAGATAGTCTGGTCACAACCAGGTCATGTTCAGAAAACCCAAGATAATGTTATACAGTTGATCACATCTTCACGGACAGGTTTGAAGACTCAATTGGTTGAGAAAAATAGTCAGTCATAGCATCGGACAGCACTTGCTACTCAAGGTTTGTCATTGACAAAGCTGCATTAAAGGGATAGTTGTGATTTTTGGACCTCTTTTTCTTATTCACCAAGGATAATGTTTACCAGTGATGGTGTAACTGAGGGGTACAATTCCCTGACTGTATTGAATAAGTATGGTATCATTAAACCACTACTGTCTTATGTACATTACTACTGGCTATACAGTACACAGGTATATGAGATGAACACCTCCACAATGACACGGTTCCACAACAATATTGGTTAGAATAATATTTATTAGCAGCACGAAGTTTGTATTACATTACTTGAGAATTAGTCACGCTTGTAAGGCGAAGAATGTGCATGAATAGGTCAAGAACGTAAATCCATTAGAATATTACGCAGGAGATAATGAATACCACCTGTATCATAAGAATTATATCTATGGTACACTAGTAGGGCAGCGGGAGATACTAGTAGGGTCCCTCCGGTTGTAGGAGGATTTGTCGGTAACGAAAGTCTGGGTCAACGAAGAATAGGGAGACTCCAGGTACAGGAGACCGTGCAATAATCTCTTGATCCACAGACGAACAACAGCTATTCTCCGGTATGCAGTGCAGCATGGGGGAAAGCTAGCCAGCCTCAGGCGTCCTAGAGGCGGGCTCGACGATGCTCCTCACAGGGTAAATCCCACACAGTTGTGGGTGTAGACGATTCTCCGCTCCATCAGATACAGGACCAAAGCAAATATAATCCAGCCGAAAAGGGCTCTGTAGTCGTCGGGTAGGTTATCCAGTGTACATATCCACACGGTCCTCGTCTAGGGCTCCTCGGATGACGGCGCCAGGTTAAGCCGCCTAGCCTGGATAAGCACACTAGCTGGTACGAGGAAGCGTTGGTAATGCTGGTCACTGTAGAACGGTAGCCGCACGATACACTATACATAAATAGACTATTACTGAATAATAGAATAGGTCAAACTCGACGGTACAGCGTTAAACTCTGACACTTCAGCTATCAATTCGCACGCGGTCTCAAGGCTCTATTTTGGGGCAAAACGGGCCCACTTCACAGCACGTTGTATCGTGGTGTGAGGCTTCACTTATTGGGTAACTCTACTTCTGTATTCACCTGCGCCGTATTTATACGTTAGGTGAACAAACTAGTACCAGCCTTATTTCTGTCTCGTATTCTTGCGCAGAGCCGGTCATGTCCAGGCATGTCTTTGGCGGTGACTTTGAACTAGACCTTGGGGGTATGGCCGTGGCGCCTAGTGGATCGCTATCCAATAGGAGAACGAAATATTATGGTCTGTACTAGGTAAAAGGGATATTCCGTGTATATGTACAAAGAATACACAAGGGATATCAGACGATATACAAATACTATACAATATATATCAAGTAATAAATATATATATTCGGTTTAATCTGATCCTTCGTAACAGATGGGTATAAAAAAAAAAAAAAAAAAAGTCAAGATTTAAAATATGCGTATGTACATTTGTGTGTGTATGTACGTATGGATATGTGCAGTTATGTATGTGGGTACACATACTATACCTAAATGTAAAATGACTTTCGTTGACACAATAAAGTATTAAAAAAAAAGGTAATGACCAACTTAAAAATGAATGTTCATGATTCAGATTTCTTTATTCACCATTTTGTACAAAATAGAACGTGATTTGACATTAGTGTATGATTGATTTTTTCACAATTAGGAACATAATAATTATAAATAAATAAATAAGTGCAAAACAGGACAGAACAGTGAGACAACAATAAGACCGTAAAGTGCAGTGGTAGGGGACATGGATACAGTGCAGCACAGTTCAAGTCCAGAGGTCCAGCCCTAGCAGCTCGCCATAGAGGGGGGGGGGTTATGATGTGATAACTTCACAAGAACTCACCTGCCAAGGAACCCAGTTGGAAGCTTGTGGCACTGGGTCCACTGCTCAAGTTAGATCGCAGCCATAAGATAATACAACACCGCCTGAGGAAAGAGACTACTTTTATTGTATTTTCTTTTTTAGGTGGCAAATTAACCAAAACCAGCTGCAGTTATCATAAAGTATCTTTAGAGCAAGATTAGCTGGTTTGCAACTCGTGGCACGCCCTACTGTATGATTGAACACTGTATTAACAGATTGCAGAATGGGTACAGTACAGCTCAACACACACAATTGTTAAGGGGATGCAGACCAGAGAAAGACTTTCGTCTTGTTTACATCAGGGTCCCCCATTTTCAATTCATCATAACATAATATGACATACAGATAGACAGTACTGTTACATCTATACATTTATGACATAGCAGATTTACAAATACAGTACAGTTTGTGATACAAAAAGAGTCCAGAAAAGAGAGTATATACATTTGACGTAGAAACTGTACATTGGAGGTGGTGGAGTTATGAAAAATGCCTTTATGAACTTGAACCGTAATAGAAATGAAACAAGGTAGATATTAAGATCAGACTTAAAAAGTTAGATGCCTCCGGCAGCTCGTGCTGCTCTCCACGTGTCTCTACTGGCTGCACCAAGCTGAAGCTACAGCAGCTAACTGTGATCACAGCGCAGGCGCACCAGGCAGCCAACGCCGGAAATAAACCCGTTTTGAGCAGCGTTGACCAGTTTATAAAAGATATTTTAAATGTTTATTAGCAACGCCGAGCTTTCAAACCCTCCCGCATCTCTGTCCGAGAGCCTCGTGCTGCTGTGAGGACATGTGACACGTCTCCGTGATGCTTGTGTAATGAGCGGTTGGGTCAGAACCAGGCCTTCATGGTCAACACTGTGGTCGGTTTCCTGTCGAGGAGCACGCGACTGTGGGTCGTGTCACGGAAGGGGCTAGCAAGGAGCTAAGCTAGCAGGGAGCTAAGCTAGCTCAGTGAAATGTAACCAGTAACACTTTATTGTATCACAGAACCATCCATTCAAACAATAACCAGGTTATATATCTACCTCAGTATCTATCCAGTGCATCTGTTAGAAAGCTGGTATTCTGACGAAAACGAGCCTAAAACTCACACTAATGCCCGAGCCACGTGTCGCGAGCTGCGACCACCAGCAGCACGGTCCTCGACTCCTCTGCAGAAAGACCTGCGCAGCCGCAGGAGGGGCTGATAAAGGCTCTGCAGGTGACGTCAGTCGTCACGGTCAGGGCTGGGGAACGCGTCATCTCCGACCTACATTGGAGGTGGTGGGGGACATAGATATCTATTCTCGAAGACACTCTGATGTCACGAGACCGCCGCCATCTTGGTATAGGGGGACCATACGGATTTCTACCATCAAATCCATGCATTGAGCTCCGTTTTTATTACATGTTTTATCACATTCTTGTTCATTTCATAACATTTTCATACGATTTGTTTTGAAAATATTGAGGCCAACATGGCATTTCACTATTTCGAAAGCCTTTCTGGTGATTCTAATGGTGCGTTCACGTCAGGTGGGAAGAAGCGGAAGAACCAGCTTCCGACTGGGAAAAGCCATTCACGTCAGCCTCCTAGTGGTAATTCCTACTAGGTCATATGGGAGTTTTTTATATACCCCGATATCTCCCACTTCGCGTCCCGAAATGCGGAAGTATCAACCATCATGGCAGCAAGCTTGACGGCGATGTCGGCAATACAAATCAAAATGATCACTTTGATCACATAATCAGAATAATACAATCATACTGCTGTACTCTTCATATGAAAAACGAGCTATACTTGCTGCTGTTCGTCTACAGTTATTTTAAAGTAACTTGCTAACGACTTGTAGCAATAGGTTAGCAGTAGGCTAATTACAGTAGGCTATCGCCATCTTGGATGTGGGCGTTTCCTCGAGTTCAACGCGTGAATGCTTCCTAGTTGTAGCAACGAGATGTCATCTGGTTCGTCCGCTTCTTCCCACCTGACGTGAACGCACCATAAGGCGAGATATGAGTCAAAGATCTCCCCCTGATTGACTTGACATAATGTCCATACAAAACACCTGCAGACATGGCCATCTCTCGAATACCCAAATTGAAGCTGCTGTGTTACGTTTTGTACTAATAACGAACACAGAAATCCAAATCGCAAGTTTTATATAATACCAGCTGATGCATCACGGAGAAAAAAGTGGCTGGTGGCTAACGTTCGGCTAACTCGCTCTGTGTTGTGGTCGTGGTAGCTACATGCTAAGCTAACGTTAATTACATAATATCGAACCGATAGGAGCTTATCTTATCTAATCTTACGTGGTGGTACCACGTGTGCCACTACCCGATCAAACATCCACGTAAGATTAGATAAGATAAGCTCCTATCGGTTCGATATTATGTAATTAACGTTAGCTTAGCATGTAGCTACCACGACCACAACACAGAGCGAGTTAGCCGAACGTTAGCCACCAGCCACTTTTTCCTCCGTAATGGTATAAAACTTGCGATTTGGATTTCTGTTTTTGTCATTAGTACAACGCGTAACACAGCAGCTCTTTGGCATTGTGAAGGACTGAAGAAAATTCCGCTTGGTAGTCTTTAATTTGACGCTTTAACGATCCGTTTCTGCACTAAATGAACCGTACACAATGTACGAGGCGGGGCAGTTACCCCCTACGCTGCAGTTGCCTAGCAACAACAGGCAGGAAGTTGACTTCGAGAATGTTGGGGGGGGGTTGGGTAGGCGGGGTGGGGTAACTGTACATTGGAGGTGGTGGGGGTAACTGTATGTAGCGTGATCCAATCTGCGTTGTGTCTGGTGTGAGGTGGACGTAGACTCAGACAACGGTACTCAGTTGATGGTGTTTTATTGGTGATTCCCTGTTAGCAAACCAAAACAGCACGTACACAAAAACATGGCGTAAGCGACCATCATCACGTAGTCCACCTCTGCTCTCGTTCTCAGCAAACTCAAAGAGAGCGCGTGTAACAGAGGCAACTCGCCCCTGCCACAAATTCGACCATGCCTTGAGTGGGAGTCGAACCCCAGGCGTCCGCACTGCGGGCGACATCACAAACCGCTGCGCCAAGAAAGGAATTCCCTCCTAAGCGCTCAGTTTGGATGCCTCTGGGGAGTGAGTTTTACACCCGTTACACTCACCCCCCCTAAACTCACACCACCCAAGGCATCCGGGTCACGGCACCAGTGTAACAGAGGCAACTCGCCCCTGCCACGAATTCGACCATGCCTTGAGTGGGAGTCGAACCCCAGGCGTCCGCACTGCGGGCGACATCACAAACCGCTGCGCCAAGAAAGGAATTCCCTCCTAAGCGCTCAGTTTGGATGCCTCTGGGGAGTGAGTTTTACACCCGTTACACGCGCGCACATTCAAAACAGCGCGCCATCCACAGTTACAACAATTGTTAGCTACTATTAAATACATGTAGCTCAGTACAAGTCAACTTCAGCAAAAACATATGAAATAATATGAAATGAAAGGCAGTGTGTAAGCATTAATTAAACCGAAATACAAAAACAACGGTTCATACCTGTTAGCAAACCAAAACAGCACGTACACAAAAACATGGCGTAAGCGACCATCATCACGTAGTCCACCTGTGATTGCCAAACAGAATACGAGTTAGCCCACAACGGTACTATGGCTGTTTTACACAGGGCGAATTAATGTCATTACACAACAGGGTATTTCAGTACCAAAACCAAAATATAAATCAATTTTACAAGTTATACATAGCAATTAAATCCACTATTAGGTAACCAAAAGCGCGTACCTCTGCTCTCGTTCTCAGCAAACTCAAAGAGAGCGACCACTTCCGCCGGCGTCTACCTTGCCGACAAACCGGCTAAACCATTTTGTATATTGGTTGAAAGTATTTACAATACAACAAATATTCAATGGAAAGATATCCTATCCTCTCTAAACCCATTATAAAAGACCCAAAAGGGATTTCGTTTGGAGAATCAATAACTCAATATGAGGAAATTAATATAAACTAGTAACCAAGGCACCCCTCCACAACACTAGAGTGAGCTCGATCCACTTTGTTCCTTCAAAGTAAGAGTGTTTCCGTCTTGGCCTACTTATTTAAGATAAAAGATAACAGTTTCTGTCCATGATTCTAGCATAACAACTTCACTCTGCTACATGTACAGTGGATTATCGACAAAACCTTACTTGGTTCCAAGAAGAGGGCCTTGTGCAGGGGCGTCGTTCTGGTATGGCAAGCCTTGGCAAATAAAAATGTAAAAAAAAAAAAATTATTACAATTTTTTATGTTGATTTAGAATTCGAATGTCAACATTATGAACGAAGCTTCGAACTATTCGGTACAGCCCTAGCATGTTTTGATATTGTCAATTATCTCACTTTTATAGGTGACTTTTACTGTGACTAACTGAAATATGCCCCAAAAAAAAGGAAAATGGACATAGGGAAGTTTTTTAATCAAAGGGCAGCGGAGACAAGTGATACAGGGACACAGGTAAGGTCTGGCTTAGTGATTATAACAGTGCAGTTCAGCATTCAGTAACCCATACTTTTTGTGAATGTGTTTTTGATACTACATTCTGTTGAACACACACCTCAAAACCGTACCTAAGGAAAATTGGCTCAATTGCAAGAAAAGTAATAGACAGTTATGATATTACATTCTGCATAATTCGTATGCAAAATATTGTGGTTCCCTGCTTTAGTCTGTTGACACATTTCTATACTAAAAGTCCTGTGTCATACCTAAATGTCATATAACTGAATTGTATAGAAACAACTCACCAAAAGTGACTATTGCACAACTGATTTGACAAAAAAAATCCACCAAGGGGGGGAAACATCCAACCAGAGTGCAAATGTAACAGTAAGGTACAACAGTAATATAGTACAGGTGATTAAACTGGGTATACAATATATAAATGGGTACTACAGAGTGTAGTGCTAATCAGATGTATAGTTGTAGTATTAATATACTGATACAGGTATAAAGACACTATGGTAGAGTAAGTCACACTGGCCAGCAGTGTAAGGATATACAGATGGAACTACAAAGTCAGAAAAAACATGGATGCTCAAACTAAACACAGTTAACAACGACATGTGTAGCTAATGCACTTACAAATGTACACTTGAAAACGACAATAACAACATTAATCGTTCTATAATGTGAGTGGCCATGTTGAAATTACGGTCATTTTAAAGGCATTTTTTTTTTATTTTTATTTTTTTTAATCTTTTTCCCCCTCCTTTTTCCTCCGATTTTCTCCCATCCCAATGTTAGTCGTTATGCATATTCCCAATCCCCTTCCTGGTCGCTGCGCACTTACCCCCCACAGTCGGTCTGGGAGAGTGGAGGCTACCACGTGCTTCCTCCGACACACGTCTAGCCAATCAACCGCTTCTTTTCACCTGGCAGCGCGGATCCTCCCTGAGAGGGCGTAGCGTGTGGAAGGATCACACTATCCCACTTAGATCCTATCCGCGCTTAGCAGGCGCCCCGACCGAACTGTAGGAGTCGCTGTTTACAATGACCCGGACCCACCCCGCCAGCTTCTCCCACCCTCTAATACTGCCAATTGTAGTGTGAACGGCCAGCCAAGCTGGTGACAACCCCGGAGCTGTGAGCTGGATTCGAACAGGCGAATCCTAGCGTCTCCGGGGTTGGTGACGAACGCAATCTCCGCTACGCCACCTGACCGCCTTAAAGGCCATTTTTAGCTCTTTCACTGCCACACGACAGAAGGTTAGCCCTTTAGTATCACACAACCGACTTGCGGAGCTAATGATGCTAACGATGGAGCATCGCCGTCGGTCGTGTGATAGTAAAGGGCTAACCTTCTGTATTGTCACAGTGAAAGGGTTAACCGGCTGTCGTGTGGCAGTGAAAGGGTTTAAGATCCTATGGAGCCCGTTCTGGTGACGGTCTGCTCCTTAACCCTGTGTGCTGTGTGTGCACTCTGGTGACGGTCTGCTCCTTAACCCTGTGTGTACACTCTGGTGACGGTCTGCTCCTTAACCCTGTGTGTTCACTCTGGTGACGGTCTGGTCCTTAACCCTGTGTGTGCACTCTGGTGACGGTCTGCTCCTTAACCCTGTGTGTGCACTCTGGTGACGGTCTGGTCCTTAACCCTGTGTGTTCACTCTGGTGACGGTCTGGTCCTTAACCCTGTGTGTTCACTCTGGTGACGGTCTGCTCCTTAACCCTGTGTGTGCACTCTGGTGACGGTCTGCTCCTTAACCCTGTGTGTACACTCTGGTGACGGTCTGCTCCTTAACCCTGTGTGTTCACTCTGGTGACGGTCTGGTCCTTAACCCTGTGTGTGCACTCTGGTGACGGTCTGCTCCTTAACCCTGTGTGTGCACTCTGGTGACGGTCTGGTCCTTAACCCTGTGTGTTCACTCTGGTGACGGTCTGGTCCTTAACCCTGTGTGTTCACTCTGGTGACGGTCTGCTCCTTAACCCTGTGTGTGCACTCTGGTGACGGTCTGGTCCTTAACCCTGTGTGTGCACTCTGGTGACGGTCTGCTCCTTAACCCTGTGTGTGCACTCTGGTGACGGTCTGGTCCTTAACCCTGTGTGTTCACTCTGGTGACGGTCTGGTCCTTAACCCTGTGTGTTCACTCTGGTGACGGTCTGCTCCTTAACCCTGTGTGTGCACTCTGGTGACGGTCTGGTCCTTAACCCTGTGTGTTCACTCTGGTGACGGTCTGCTCCTTAACCCTGTGTGTGCACTCTGGTGACGGTCTGCTCCTTAACCCTGTGTGTTCACTCTGGTGACGGTCTGGTCCTTAACCCTGTGTGTGCACTCTGGTGACGGTCTGCTCCTTAACCCTGTGTGTGCACTCTGGTGACGGTCTGGTCCTTAACCCTGTGTGTTCACTCTGGTGACGGTCTGGTCCTTAACCCTGTGTGTTCACTCTGGTGACGGTCTGCTCCTTAACCCTGTGTGTACACTCTGGTGACGGTCTGCTCCTTAACCCTGTGTGTTCACTCTGGTGACGGTCTGGTCCTTAACCCTGTGTGTGCACTCTGGTGACGGTCTGCTCCTTAACCCTGTGTGTTCACTCTGGTGACGGTCTGGTCCTTAACCCTGTGTGTACACTCTGGTGACGGTCTGCTCCTTAACCCTGTGTGTGCACTCTGGTGACGGTCTGCTCCTTAACCCTGTGTGTTCACTCTGGTGACGGTCTGCTCCTTAACCCTGTGTGTTCACTCTGGTGACGGTCTGCTCCTTAACCCTGTGTGTTCACTCTGGTGACGGTCTGGTCCTTAACCCTGTGTGTTCACTCTGGTGACGGTCTGCTCCTTAACCCTGTGTGTACACTCTGGTGACGGTCTGCTCCTTAACCCTGTGTGTTCACTCTGGTGACGGTCTGCTCCTTAACCCTGTGTGTTCACTCTGGTGACGGTCTGCTCCTTAACCCTGTGTGTTCACTCTGGTGACGGTCTGCTCCTTAACCCTGTGTGTTCACTCTGGTGACGGTCTGCTCCTTAACCCTGTGTGTTCACTCTGGTGACGGTCTGCTCCTTAACCCTGTGTGTTCACTCTGGTGACGGTCTGGTCCTTAACCCTGTGTGTTCACTCTGGTGACGGTCTGGTCCTTAACCCTGTGTGTTCACTCTGGTGACGGTCTGCTCCTTAACCCTGTGTGTGCACTCTGGTGACGGTCTGCTCCTTAACCCTGTGTGTTCACTCTGGTGACGGTCTGCTCCTTAACCCTGTGTGTTCACTCTGGTGACGGTCTGGTCCTTAACCCTGTGTGTGCACTCTGGTGACGGTCTGCTCCTTAACCCTGTGTGTTCACTCTGGTGACGGTCTGGTCCTTAACCCTGTGTGTACACTCTGGTGACGGTCTGCTCCTTAACCCTGTGTGTTCACTCTGGTGACGGTCTGCTCCTTAACCCTGTGTGTGCACTCTGGTGACGGTCTGCTCCTTAACCCTGTGTGTTCACTCTGGTGACGGTCTGGTCCTTAACCCTGTGTGTTCACTCTGGTGACGGTCTGGTCCTTAACCCTGTGTGTACACTCTGGTGACGGTCTGCTCCTTAACCCTGTGTGTTCACTCTGGTGACGGTCTGGTCCTTAACCCTGTGTGTGCACTCTGGTGACGGTCTGGTCCTTAACCCTGTGTGTGCACTCTGGTGACGGTCTGCTCCTTAACCCTGTGTGTGCACTCTGGTGACGGTCTGGTCCTTAACCCTGTGTGTTCACTCTGGTGACGGTCTGCTCCTTAACCCTGTGTGTACACTCTGGTGACGGTCTGCTCCTTAACCCTGTGTGTGCACTCTGGTGACGGTCTGCTCCTTAACCCTGTGTGTGCACTCTGGTGACGGTCTGGTCCTTAACCCTGTGTGTGCACTCTGGTGACGGTCTGCTCCTTAACCCTGTGTGTTCACTCTGGTGACGGTCTGCTCCTTAACCCTGTGTGTGCACTCTGGTGACGGTCTGCTCCTTAACCCTGTGTGTACACTCTGGTGACGGTCTGCTCCTTAACCCTGTGTGTTCACTCTGGTGACGGTCTGGTCCTTAACCCTGTGTGTGCACTCTGGTGACGGTCTGCTCCTTAACCCTGTGTGTACACTCTGGTGACGGTCTGCTCCTTAACCCTGTGTGTACACTCTGGTGACGGTCTGGTCCTTAACCCTGTGTGTGCACTCTGGTGACGGTCTGGTCCTTAACCCTGTGTGTGCACTCTGGTGACGGTCTGCTCCTTAACTCTGTGTGTGCACTCTGGTGACGGTCTGGTCCTTAACCCTGTGTGTGCACTCTGGTGACGGTCTGCTCCTTAACCCTGTGTGTGCACTCTGGTGACGGTCTGCTCCTTAACCCTGTGTGTTCACTCTGGTGACGGTCTGGTCCTTAACCCTGTGTGTTCACTCTGGTGACGGTCTGGTCCTTAACCCTGTGTGTGCACTCTGGTGACGGTCTGGTCCTTAACCCTGTGTGTGCACTCTGGTGACGGTCTGCTCCTTAACCCTGTGTGTTCACTCTGGTGACGGTGTTAGGAAATACCCTTATAGTTCTTTTATTGAATGAAGCAGTGAGACAAGTTGAGTCTGAAGTCTGGTGCCGCCAAGGTTTTTATCTCAAGTACACAGAGAACACAGGAAGGACAGCTCTTCAATCCGGACCATCTGCTCGAATACACCCGCAGAATGATACTTGACCACAGACAGCCACATATTTTATACAGTATGGTACATAGGCCAACCTCTTTTCTACCTTGGTGATTGATAGCCGTCATGTCACATCTTGAGGACACAAGATCTTATCAGAATGGTATTGTGTATGTCTCTTGGTGTGTTATGCATTGATGTCTAAGTGATGTGCGCTTGTGTGTGTGTTAAAGTGAGAGACATGAGTTTGCATGTTTCACTGGCACTTTCTACGCTCTCGAACAAAAAAAGGGGGGGGGTGTGTATCTCTTTCTATGTGTGCTCATTAGTGTCTGCGTGATGTGTCCGCAGAGTGTGTTAAAGTGTGTGTGCTGGTGTGTGTGTAGGCTTGTGCATGCTCCTGATATCATCATGCACCTGTGTCTAGACTGTTTCAAAGGGGGCCCATCTGTTTACACAGAGACCGTTTCTTTTGGGGCGGCCTGTGTCTACACAGAGACATCTGACGTCAGTGTACAGATATTGACAACAGATCAATGAATTAAAACTATCAATCCCCCTTTTGACATATAAATCCATATGTCAACACAACAATTCATTGTGCACCCAACAATATGACACAACCATCAATCACCAAGACATACACTAAGCATGGACCTGTCAAAACACTTTGACCCTTTTAACCTCCTTCCAGTTAAGAGTACCCTCCTCCCGTTCGGACGCACTGCTTGCCCTACTTAGATGCACCTCTCCCCGCCAGGATCAGGAGATGCCACGTGTGGGGAGACCGGCCCTACAGGGCCACATCGCCGCCTACACTGGACCCCTTCTCACCCAACCAAGGATACAGGCCTCCACTTCCAGGCCAAGGTCTCCTCACATGAACAGAAGAAGTCCCCTTATTTTACCTTCAGGTGCAGTTTAAGGCTGGGTCCCTTTCCAATCTTAGGAGAGACAATTCAGATTCCTCTGAATTGACACCCCCATCCCTCTGCTTCCCAGCATTTTCTTTTCAAAAACACTGATCACAGAAGCACAGCTCGCCTACTAACCCTGTATCGGCTAGTAAGGTTACTGTGGCCTGACTGTACATTGAGCCAGGTGCATTTATGCCACTGTTGTCCAGTCACTCACGGTCACATCCCACGTTTCTGTGACTATAAACAGGGTCATAACGCTCTCCCAACCGGCTGGCGACCCAGTCGATAGCGACCTCATAGTCCGTCATCAAGTCAGGACCCCAAGCGGCTGACTGTCCGTAGTACCTATCAGCCACTCAGTTTAGAAACCGACGGTCTTGTCCCCACCCCGCTTGCTCTGGGCATGGAAATATTGACCGTTTTCGCCAGCCTTGCCTGTTCATGGCAGGCGCTGTGCCCCCTCCGGTGCACCGCCCTGCTCCTAGGTGTGAACTGTCGTCCACGTACCACCCAGTGCCCACACCAACTTACGTGCGACGTTTCCTGGGCCGACTAGACGGTACCACAGTGGTATGTTAATTCATACCTCGTTACACACGAGGGCCTTCAGTCACTCCCCAGCACTATAGTTCCTGTTTAACGTGCGCCCAGACTCTTGCGAGCCCACTGCCGCCTGTTTTGGCCTAGAGGTTCGGGGTGCCTAATCCCCTCCCTAGGCCAAGGTCAGGAACAAATAGAGTACATCGCTTTGACATATACCTACACATCGGATGACCACCAATACTGCCATCAATACATCAGACCTGCACTTAATCCAAGAGGGCGTGTATATCATAGAAGCGTGAAGCTTAACTATACGGGGGCCCAGAGGCGCATGGAATAGCAGAGACATGTGACAATTAGATGGTCCAGTGGTCATCCAGTAGCGTCCAGTGTCGTCAGGGCCGTAGATGGGCAGGCCATAGATCAAACACGTGAAAATACTAATTACAATTACCCAATATAACCCACAACTAACACGAGGATACACTCATCAAGATTCACTGTATATTCATAAAGGAATGAAAACACAAAAAAATAACAACAAACTGACGTTGATATAACCTTAACCAGGACCTGTAAAATATGGAAATGATGCTTGACCGCTTTCATACAATGTACATGCCTAAAATACTATGTAAGACAGTTCAGCCAGGTCAGTTTTCTTTTGCACAATATCAACCATATCTCAAGACAGTTCAGTTTCAGTTCAGTCACATTTCGCATAATTTCAATCAATTTATACTTTCTCATCTATTATTAATTTATTCAGTTGTTGTGTCCAATTCAGTTCAATTTATTCAGTTGTTGTGTGGAGTCCAATTCAGTTCAATTTATTCAGTTGCTGTGTGGAGTCCACACAGAGTCCAAACACCGCAGGCCATCAGGCAGAGAGGGGCGACCGACACCGTCAGTCAGCCATCACCCCCAGAGGACACTGCATCATACTGAATTCAGGCCGAAGTCCTGTTGCCGGCCCCTCCCCCTCAATCCGGCACCAGCCCTATATTTTCAGGCGAGCAGCGAGCAACAGCTCGTGACATCGTCGGGGTTGTATTTCCACCCCACCACCGGCGGAGAAGGGCCTCGGTACGGTTCTCAGCATGACCACAGCGTCCCTAATGAAGCGGATGACAGCTGACCGTTCCCCATCGCGTCCATGGTCGCTCAGCCTCTCCCCAACCCGATAGCCTGTTGGAAGAATCAAAGCACACAGAACACCACACAGCTTACTCAACAACCAGTACAATGCATCCAGACTTATTTATGAGAAAACCCATTGATTGAAATACATAAAAAAATGCGTAAAGAACCACTCAACTTCCAGATTCCGAGTTCCGGCATATCAGCGTCATACTCCGTCACCATCACCCAAACTCACAAATGAAAAAGAAGAAAAAATAATGCAATGATTTTCAATGGTTGCAATCTCTATGCCGAAGGATCATTAGAAAATCAGACTAAAATTCACATAAATCAAAACAAAACACAAAACAAAACACACATTGTCCCACATAAGAGTATACAATATCCCATGAGTAGACAATATTCTAATGAGTATATGATAAAAAGAAAAGAAAGAAAAAAATATATATCTTGTCCCCATTCTCACAACCCTACCACGACCTCATAGAAACTTGCAGTTGGTTCCCCCACATCCTCATCCCCGGATGCCATCATGTCAGCAGAGTCCGGTGGCTCAGACACGGGGGACCCCAGCTGGGCAGGAAAGAGACGGGGAGGAGAGCCGGCCGGTGCATCCTCCAAGGGCTCCTCATAGGCCGGTGCCTTGAGCACGGATCCTGCAGTCGCCTCGTGGGCATCCTCTCCATCCCCCAACAGGGCCCCCAACTCGCCCATACACAGGGCCTCCAACTTGCCCATACCATGCATCCCCAACAGGGCCTCCAACTCGTCCATACCATACATCTCCAACATGGCCTCCAACTCGTCCATATCATACATACCACCCTCTCCATCGCCTACACACCCAGCCTCCCCCCCATTCACCATCATCTGGTACCCAGCATCCCCTTCATTCACCATCATCTGGTACTCCGGTACTTGCGCGAATCTCGTGTCAACCGCAGTCACAATAACTTTCTCACAGAGTTTCCTGATGCATGGAATACAACAGCATCCACATAGGACAAATAGTGCCACAGACGTTATGAGGGTTACCATCACTGACGCTATCAGCCCTTTCCACTGACCAAAATGTTTGCTCAACCATTCACTAACGACATTTGTCACTCCTGAATCAGTCGCCATACTTGCAGACAGGGTCCTCAGCCCCTTCAGGGCTCTGGTTACAGACCCATCACCGGCTGTGTTGTTGGGGAGGAAAATGCAGCATTGGTCCCCAAATAGCGAGCACACGCCCCCTTTCTCGGCCAAGAGCATATCTACAGCGATCCTATTTTGGTAGGCCATCAACGAAGTGGCTGATAATTGCTCAGACAGTCCCTCAATTGCATCACGAGTCATGTTCCCTAGCCTCTGTAGATTGAAATGAATATAATTGATTCGGTCCACATTCTTATTAGGGGTGATCCAGATGAAGATTGACTCGAACCCTGCAGCGATCTCGTCCACCAGCTTAAACTCGCTTGGTACCCCCCTTGGGATTCCTATTGCATCCACGTACGTAGGATTACCTGCATACAAATCAAAGCTTGCCGCTCTCCTTCTGCGGAAGAAATGCAGGGGATGCCTGACACGTATAGCAGCAGCAGCTCGTTCTATGTCAGCTACGGAAATAGAGGTTATTGTTACCGGGGCAACCAGTGAGATCAACGTACATGACCCTGTCCATGCCTTATCGAGCGTGTTCCTCAACTTTGTCCCTCCACAATACCAATAGATGTCCGCACGTGATTTTGTTAGTCTAGACACATTTTCCCAACGGGTAACATCTATGGTGATGTTGCACCACGTCTTGTCTATAGTACCCATCCTCTTCTCATCATTTGGTCGGATGTGATCGCGCCTATAGCACACATGATCACCCCGTATTGGATTGAACAAGGGGGGCCTTATGTCTTTGGGCGAGAGTGGGTAAACCCCGTCCAGGTATCTACACCCTTTACTGGGGTTATCAGTCATCATGAGTTCAGTCATGCACCAGGTCTCATTAATTGAAAACATAGAGGGTACCGTTAGTAACGCCGGTCTCGCTCCTGCACATATTACACATTCCCTTCTGGTTGCAGCCGCCGCATTTTCAGTGAAATCAATCCAATAATTCTTCTGGAAGAATCCAGTTTCCCTGGCAAATGCCCTCTCAATCGTGTCAGAGTCCCCTTTTACAGGTCCAACAACCAGGGAATTGTCAAGGTTTCGAATTACAGGCCTGGGTGGTACGGACAAGGGAGGTACTTCAAGGAGGTCCTCCTTGATTATTATGTGGAACAGAGCACTCGGAAAATCATTGGAGATAGAGGTAAGCCAAAACGACCCCCAGTCGTGTACACCGGGGTCTACAAGGGTTAAATCCAGAGGATTGCAGTTAGCTTTGGTACAGTTCCCGGGTCTAGGTAGTTTGGTGAATACCAGTCTCTGTATCAAGTCTCTACCACTGGACCTTCTCATGGTGGCGTCTATGGGTCGCGGTCCCTTCCTGGGATGTCGGGTGGCCCAGGCCGCCCTCTTGTAACTATCCCAGCAAGGATTAGTGTGGACCGGCTGGTCGTAGTAACTCAAGCATAATACGAACATCTCGTTCGTCATCAGCTGTTGGTATGTAACAGGGTTACCGTTGCACGTCAGGATCTCACATGCGTCAAATCTGTAGCTTGCCGTAGCTCCGATATTGAATCTAAACCTAGCGGGGGGGGCGTGTCATCCTCCCAATGTCTTCCGACTCCCCTCTCTCATGGGATAACTTAGATACAGCAATAAACCTAGATGGATAAGGGCCCCCGGGCGTGTATGGCTCAGAAACGTCTCGTCTCTCCCGGCTGTGCTCAACCCTTGGCACACCAGAGCTAACATTACCAGAGATATCACATTTAGGATCAGATTTTGGGTTTGGGATGTCGAGCAGGAATGCTACAGCATACCGTAAATCCAATGGTGGGCCTGTATCAGAGGGGATTGCAGTTGTATTTCCTGCTTGTGTGTTCCTATAATATCTATCTACCCCCCATACGAAGGGAGCAATAACCAAGGCGGTCATTGCGACAATAATGAATATTATCTCGGTAGCTGAGCATCCCAACCCGGCAAGTGCCCTCTTACTCTTGGTAGCTGGACATCCCAACCTGGCGAGTGCCCCCTCACCCTTCAATTTGGTGTATTTGGACCCGGGCATTTTTGTCTCTAATCACTGGATACTTCGGCCAGGTCCCTCCGTACTGCGTTAAGATCCCGCTCGGTGGGGTCTCTTGACTTACAAATATGTGTCTTATGCAGCCAATTACTGAGACGTTCCTCCCTAAGCCAGACCTTAACACAATGGGTAGTTACTTCTGCTACCTTGAACGGACCTAGCCAGCGTGGGTCAGACCAATTGAATTTGTTCACTTTTCTCATCACCCAGTCCCCAACTTCCACTGGGCTGGTTTCCACTTCTCTGTCGTCCTTGGTCAGTATCTCGATCACCTGTTGAGATATTGCCATTACAGCGTTGGTCATGCCTTTTACGTAATCACTCAATTCGGAGTGTGCCAGCACCAATGGTGGAGTAGTACTGGGCGCGGTCTGAAACGGGCACGGCATCTTCCTACCAGTAAGCACCTCATGAGGACTCACATTGAGAGTCGCAGAGGTGCTGGATCTCATGGTGAAGAGGACTATGGGAAGGGCTTCCGGCCAAGCCAAACTGGTTGCTTTGCAGACTTTTGCCAACCCTTCCTTGATAGTGCGGTTTGCCCTTTCTACCAGCCCCTGCGATGCGGGGTGGTACACAGCCCCGAATCGGTGTATTATACCGAAATGTTTCTCCACCTCCTGGAGGGCTTCATTAGAGAAGTGGGAACCATTATCGGACCGGATCGCTTCAACTAGCCCGAATCTGGGGATTAGTTCTCTGATTAGCCATTTAATCACTTCGGTTGCTTTCTCAGTCTTGGTGGGAATGGCCTCTACCCACCGGGAGAATGTGTCTACACACACTAACAGATACCTCTTCCCCTCCACCCGATGTTGCACTCCCATATCCGTAAAGTCTATGCAAATTTCTTTCCATGGTGCCGCCGGGGTGGGAAAACTACCGAGACCTGCTTTCAGTGCTGCCTTTGGGTTAAACTCACAGCATATCTCACATGATAACACAAAGTATTTACAAATATCCCTTAGGTGGGGGTGCCACCAGTGCTGGGAGATGAGGGTGTTAACCTTTGACCCTGCGCAGTGCCCTCTACTATGTGCTTCCTGACAGAGTAAGTTGAGTAGTCCAGCCGGAGCTACCACCTTCCCCTCATGGTTCCTATATATACCCTCCTGATCTCTGCTCGCTCCCTTCTCTAGCCACGCCTGCTTCTCCATGGGAGCCGCACCCTGCTGAAGTTCTCTGATTCGCTCACTCGTTAGTTCTCTCCCTTCTGGAGTGTCCTGTTTTCCTTTAGTTGGTTTCTGGACCAATTGCTTCTGCACAGTGGGGTCTCGGTATCCAGCAACGCGTTTAGCCTCCATATCAGCAGCGTTGTTCCCCTTTGTGATATATCCCTCCCCCTTTTGGTGTCCCTTGCATTTCAGTACAGCCACCTCAGCAGGTGCGGTCAATGCTTCGTAGAGTTTAGTAAGCTGTGTCAGATGCTTAACAGGTTCCCCTGACGAGGTGACATACCCCTTCCTCCCCCAATGCGGCATGTCAACATGAATCGCATGTGTGGCATACGCAGAGTCCGTATGCAAGTTTACCCGTTTACCCTCAGCTGCTAAACATGCTTCTGTTATCCCCACTAGTTCAGCCAACTGGGCTGACGCGGTCTGGGGTATTATGCCCGATGTCACTGTGGAGTATCCCCCATCCATTCCCAGTTCTACCACAGCATAGGATGAGATAAGTGCACCAGTGGGGCCATGATGACTGTGTCCATCGCTAAACAGTGTCATGTCTGGTGAGTCGAGTGGGAGGTCAGACAGTGACTCATGCAGCTTCATCTCTTGTCGCGTTCGTTCAATACAGCAGTGGGTGTCTGCTCTGCATTCATGATCCTGTTCAGTTTCCATTTGCTCAGCCATGTTAACCCTATCTGTGCTGAAGTGTACATGGGTCATCCCTAAAATGCGCTTTAGGTTTTCCGTCCTATGGCTTGATAGTGTAAACGCACTAGCGTCTAAATATGCCTTGACACCATGCCCTGTATGTACAATGGTCTGATTGTCCATTGTGATGTGTGATGTCTTTTGTAAAGCCTTACCTATGGCTGCAATGTTACGAGTGCATGATGGATGACCCATCTCTATTTTATCTAGTCTAGTACTATAATACATCAGCACCTGTCGCCCCTTCTCTGTCTTCTGGTACAGGACTGAGTTACAGATCCCGCCCGTTTCGGAGACATCTAGATGAAAAGGTTCGGAGTAGTCAGGTGTGTGGAGAGAGCATGCTTCGGACATGGCTGTTTTAATCTCTATGAAGGCCCTCTCGGCCTCTCCGGTCCAGATCAATGGGGCTTTATAGTCTCGATATCCTGCCTCCGTCATCATCTGTCTCATAGGAGTCACATAATCAGCAAAGTTTGCTATGAAGTTCTTACTATACGTCACTAGTCCTAGAAACTTCATCATTCCTCGTACCGTGGTTGGTCTTGAGTAGTGCAGGATGTCATGTCTAGTGCTATTAGTCATCTCAGCGCCGTCTTGGCTGATTACCTTCTGGAGGAATACAACCTGTGGGCGTCCTACTTGGAGTTTTTCTCGAGACACCTTGTATCCATAGTGGGCTAAGGAGGCTAACACAGCCTGTGTCGCCGTCATGATATCAGCAGAGGTTTCAGCCGAGATCAAAATGTCGTCCACGTATTGGTAAATGGTAACGCCCTCCGGCAACTTAATGCCTTGAAGGTGTGTCTTCAATACATGATTAAAAATAGAAGGAGAGTCTATATATCCCTGGGGCAACCGGGAGTATGTGTATTGTTGCCCCTTGTAGGTGAATGCAAATAGTTCTTGACTCTCATCATCTATGGGGATACTGAAGAAGGCATTAGCAAGGTCAATACAGGTGAACCATATCTGTTCAGGTCTTTTTGCATTCAATATGGTGTATGGGTTTGGTGTATCATACTTAGTGGTCTCGACCACCTTATTGATTGGCCTGAGGTCCTGGATCATTCTATAATCCTTTTTACCTGGTTTGGGAACTGGATTTATAGCGGTGTTCCAGCGAGACCGGGTGGGGTGTATTACACCTCCAGATACTAGTCCCTTAATAGTATCTTTTATCCCGTCCTGCTGGGCTTCACTGAGCTTGTACTGAGCCCGAAATATGGGTGTGGTTCCTGGCTTAGTTTTAATCGAGATTGGATCTATCTTTAGCCGTCCAACATCCATTGGTCCCTGGGACCACAGTGATTGAGGTAGCGAATCTATCAGTGCATCAGTGTCGGGGTGGTCTGTGTTTTCACGTCCATGTGTTCTTGGTAAACGTTGTTTCTGGCATTCTACCGTGACCTCTGATTCGTGGGTTATTCGGTATGATTTAGTTCCTGGAGAGTACCAGAGTAAGTCATGCTGCGTTTTTTCCCAATCAGTAGCCTGCATGCATGCCTTAATCATGGGGCCTAGGTTCTTCGCTTCACCCCCTCTAGTAACCCCTAGGGTAAGGTGCGGACTAGAGGAGGTTCCTAGGTTATAATACTCAGCCTGTTGTGGGGTCAGTACCACCCCAGCCGCGGTGCCTGCTTCACCTACATAGATATGTTCTATCCGGAGTCTAGGTTTTGCGTCATCTTGACCCTTTCCCCATCCCTCCCACAGGGCATCATAATTCTCATCCTCCACTAATGAGTAGAAGAACGTACAGTGCGGAGGGTCATTTGGGGCTTTTTGTAGGTACTGGGAAGAGATCCAGGGTTGCCATGTTTGGTTTGCGTCGTGGAGCTTGCTGCTGTTAAAATCCACGCACACTCCCCACCATACCTCAGCCATTGTGTCAGGGTGGGGCTGGCCAAACTGTGTCTGCTGGACCATTTGGTGCTTCATCACCTGCCATGGCGTGGCACATGTTAATGAACTCCCATCGGGGAATAATATGTCCATGCTAAGGGGGTGACACATTATCTCAATATTAAGAGAGCCCAGTATGTCTCTGCCTATCAAATTAAGTGGGCAGCTCTTAGCTAATAGAAATGAATGTTTAAATCTCTGTGTTCCCCAAACACAGTCGGTTGTCTTAGACAACGGCCACATTTCGGTGTTTCCCGAGAACCCAGTTACAGGGACGGCATCCTTTGAGTGTGGCAAGTGTGTGTTAAGTGTAGAATACCGTGCTCCTGTGTCCACCATAAATAAATGATCACGGCCGTTTATGGTTAACTTGACCATGGGTTCCATGAATAATTTATCTACGCTGGACAAATCACCTGTGTGTGGGTCTGGGCCTCCCTATTGGTTCTGGAACATTTGGTGTGGCCCACCACGGGGCATTTGATTCGGGCCGGGCGCCTGGTGGGGCGGGGGCATTATGGCCCTGGCACCCCTCCCCCTTCTCCCTGAGTTGTAGGGACATTCGCGGGACCAATGACCAGGCATTCCACATGAAAAACATGTTCCTGTCCCGGGCACTGGGGCGTCTCGCATCGGGGGGTAACCCCATGGTCCGCCGCCCCGCCCCCTTCCATACCCCCTCCCATACCCCCTCCCATACCCCCTCCCCCCCTGAGTTTGGAACCTCTCGTCACCCCTATCCCATTCGTCGTCCATGTTGGACATCTGGTACTCTGCTGGTGGGGGATACTGAAGGTATTGTGGGGTGTGAGGGGATTGACAGTATGGTTCCTCAAGAATTACTTGTGGCATCTGTCTATATGACTTGGCGCTATTCATTTTGTCTTTCATTTCTTTTGCCTGTCCCTTCAGAATATGCGACTGGAGATTAGCCAGTTCCTTTGCAGATTCTGCTCTCTCTTCCAATTCCACATCTATGTAATGGACCAGATGGGAGGACCAGAGTTCATGAGAGAACTCATTTATGCCAATAATACCTCTGAGCTTTGCTTGAACGTTCTTGTTCATGGACCCCTCAACTGCACCGCGAAACAGTTTATCCATGGTTGGGGTAGTGTAATCCCCGATGCTATCTACCCACGTCTCCCTGACCCTGAGTATGTATTCCGTCCCGGTTTCATCAGGTTTCACTGGTAGGTTGTTCAATTCACGCACATTCTGTTTCGTGGGGTATTTCTTCCTAAGTGCCGGCCATAATAGGTCAATCAGGTCACTTAGGGGGGTGTCATCTGGATCCCCCCTTGTATGTGCCTCAATTTCTACCCCCTCTAAGGCAGACCGAGAGGAGCAAGCAGCGAACACTTTACGAAAATCCCCCATGGCCGGTTCATGCCCCACACATGTGTCTAAATATGCCTTGATAAACATGGTTGCACCCTTATTGATGTCCGGCATACTCTCCTTCATGAGTGTTACGTCTCGGAGTGCCATTGGCGAGAATGTTGTGGTGACCCTACCAGTACCGGACGATTTGCTATGTGTGAGGGGCATCATATAGGCTCTATCGGGTCCCACCAGATTGTACACATTACTACCATACCTAGTCGGTGGGGCCCGAGTCCTATCTACCCGTTCCAGGTCCCTCCGTGTTGCTGGCGTGGAGGTCAATGGGGGTGACTGTTGGAGGTGACTCCCCACCCAGTCTTGTACCCCCTGGGTTTGTCTATTCTGAGGCGTGCCCGTAACCAGTACCGATTGTAGCTGAGTTATAAGGTCCTGCACCTCGGCTAATCCTATGCTACTTACGTCACTTGGGCCGGCACCTAAGTTGGCTCCTGGTGCAGAGGTCTGGTTATCTATACACCCCACGGGCCCCCCGGTCGATTCTCTGATACTTGCGCCACTTGAGCTGGCGCCCGAACTGGTTCCTAGTGCCGAGTTCTGGGTGTCTATCCTATACCCCGATCCTATGACACTTGTGTCACTTGAGCTGGCACCTGAGTTGGTTCCTTGTGCCGAGGTCTGCGTGCCTACTCTATACCCCACAGGCCCAGCTTGGTTTGTTCCTGCGTATGGACTGGGCGTGAGATTACTACTATGTTCCGCCACTTCTGTCAGGTATCGTAGGGTATCGTCCTCCCTAACACTATTGCCACCGGATGGTCCGGTATCCAATAGCCCTGCTCTGATCACAACCAAAGGTCCCATAAATGCTGGTGCAGGTGTTGTCAGGGGCATTTTTAATGGCACCTGTGCATCTGCATATGGTGGTGGTCGACTAGAGAATGGATTGGTCGTGCTAAACACAGGAACTGTTGGAGTGAATGGGGGAGCCTCAGCCGCTATGAGGTTATCAATCACCCTCTCTGCTGCCCTTTCTTCCATCTGCATAGTCAGTTTAACCTCTCCCAAAAAACAGGAGCAGTCAGCTAGGAATGACTCGGCCTCGGCTAGCTCCTGCTTAGCTTTAGACTTTACTTTGAAACAGTAGGTTTTTATTCCTTGCAAAACAGCCATCGCATTAGCTACTCTCGTGGCTGCTTGGCCTGCACATATGCCAAGCTTCCCTTTTACCGGCGCCTTCTCCGTCCATTGTCCAAACACTCCGACCTTTTGGACCCGTTCCGCCCATTGTACAAATCTTGTACTGGCTTTGTCTCTTTCTTTGTCGGCTACTTTACCCAGCCAACGTGAATGTGTGTCTACTAATACCCGTCCGACGCTACCCGGCTCACACGACCTCCACTTTTGTATAATGCGTTCCGCCATTTTATTACAACCTCAATTAAAAGAGGAAGGGGGGGGGGGGAAGACAAGAGAGAGTCAGAGAGAGAGAGAGAGACAGAGAAAAAGACAGGGAGAGGGGTATGTGTGTGTGTGTGTGTGTGTGTGTGTGTGTGTGTGTGTGTGTGTGTGTGTGTGTGTGTGTGTGTGTGTGTGTGTGTGTGTGTGTGTGTGTGTGTGTGTGTGTGTGTGTGTGTGTGTGTGTGTGTGTGTGTGTGTGTGTGTGTGAGTGAGTGAGTGAGTGAGTGAGTGAGTGAGTGAGTGAGTGAGTGAGTGAGTGAGTGAGTGAGTGAGTGAGTGAGTGAGTGAGTGAGTGAGTGAGTGAGTGAGTGAGTGAGTGAGTGAGTGAGTGAGTGAGTGAGTGAGTGAGTGAGTGAGTGAGTGAGTGAGTGAGTGAGTGAGTGAGTGAGTGAGTGAGTGAGTGAGTGAGTGAGTGAGTGAGTGAGTGAGTGAGTGAGTGAGTGAGTGAGTGAGTGAGTGAGTGAGTGAGTGAGTGAGTGAGTGAGTGAGTGAGTGAGTGAGTGAGTGAGTGAGTGAGTGAGTGAGTGAGTGAGTGAGTGAGTGAGTGAGTGAGTGAGTGAGTGAGTGAGTGAGTGAGTGAGTGAGTGAGTGAGTGAGTGAGTGAGTGAGTGAGTGAGTGAGTGAGTGAGTGAGTGATTGATTACCTGGTACAACCCAATATTAGAACGTGCTTACTAACAACTCCAATATAATCCTCTTAATTATATTACCCAGTGTTTGAAAGTTAATTAAATGTGGGATAATACCAACCCCTTTAAACAACCCCCTGAACTATATATTTGTCCCTCCTCCAAACAATACACTTACACTTTCAAAAACAAGATAAACGTGCAGTAGAAAAATGAGTCAGTGAGAGAGCGGGCGAGGCACGAGAGAGTGAGAGAGAGAGACAGAGAGAGAGAGAGAGAAACGGCTCGTGCCGCCGTAGTTTTCAGTAGAGAGTGTTTGAAAGTTAATCAAATGTGGGATAATACCAACCCCTTTAAATAACCCCCTGAACTATATATTTATATTTTATATTCTCAAAAATAAGATAGAAACATGCAGTAGAAAAATGAGTCAGTGAGAGAGCGGGCGAGGCACGAGAGAGTGAGAGAGAGAGACAGAGAGAGAGAGAGAGAAACGGCTCGTGCCGCCGTAGTTTTCAGTAGAGAGTGTTTGAAAGTTAATCAAATGTGGGATAATACCAACCCCTTTAAATAACCCCCTGAACTATATATTTATATTTTATATTCTCAAAAATAAGATAGAAACATGCAGTAGAAAAATGAGTCAGTGAGAGAGCGGGTGAGAGTGAGAGAGAGAGACAGAGAGAGAGAGAGAGAAATGGCTCGTGTCGTGTTGTTGTAGTTTTCAGTAAAAAAATGAGAAAAATGGGAGAGCGGGTGAGATACGAGAGAGTGAGAGAGAGAGACAGAGAGAAATGGCTTGTGTTGTTGTTTTCTCGACGACGTACAGCAAGCGGCACCAACGTAGAGAATGTGTGAGTGTGTATTTAGATGCGTTGGGGTACAGAAAGAGAGAGAGAGAGTTATAGAGGCAGAGGGGGGGGGGAGGAGAAGGAGACGGAGTGTGAGGAGGTGAGTTATGGAGAGAGAGAGGGGAGAAGTAGGAGGAATGTGAGGAAGTCTGGGTGAGTTATAGGGAGAGGGGGGGAAGTTGAGTTATAGAGAGAGTACAAGGAGGAGGAGAGAGAGAGAAAAAAATCACCTTAACCACACAGCTCTATCACAACCTCCACATCGCTTGCGCTATTGAACTATTATCCGACCTATTTAAGTAACGTGTCCCTCCACTTTTGGGGTCCGTTCAACTATGCTAAAGATGTTTTCTTCACTTGCTCCAGCTAAACCTGGGATTCAATACAAATGCCTATTCACTATCCCCTAATATCCCAACCCCGTCCGTGGATATTAATCTCAAAAGCCTGTATGTCATTCAAATCGTTGCTGTAATAACGAGCCAAATACATATATCCTTATGCCTTTTTTCCTCCACATCCACACACAATTGAAATGTATGGGGGAGAAAAGACAAACAAAACCAGCACAATCAATTTATAGCAATCAGTCGACTCACTTTCTTAATAGGTCACTTAGCTTTAACATTCATACAGAATAGATTTATAGGCCTTTAACCTCCGGTGGGACTTTAACACTATTTGGAATCAATTTATAGGCCTTTAACCTCCGGTGGGACTTTAAATCAATTTATAGGCCTTTAACCTCCGGTGGGACTTTAACACTATTTGGAAGAATAGATTTATAGGCCTTTAACCTCCGGTGGGACTTTAACCCTATTTGGAGATTTATAGGCCTTTAACCTCCGGTGGGACTTTAACCCTATTTGGAGATTTATAGGCCTTTAACCTCCGGTGGGACTTTAACCCTATTGGACAGACCTTAGGGCCTCACAGATGTCAGCAGACGCAGGTACTTTTTCTTATCAAAATGACAAAATAATTCTAAATTTGGAATTTTGCCAATTTGTAGTTATTTTTAAAGGCTGGAATTTTGCCTACCGTTTTGTCATTTGAAGAAAAAGCACCGGCATCCGTTTTGACCTGGGCGGCTGTCCTTCAGCAGTCACACCTTGTCAGTCTCTCCAGGACGATTTGCAGAGAGGAGAGAAAAAAAAAATACAGATTATAGATCCATCATTCCTGTGCTCTCACATATACCAATATTCAGAACAAATCATAAATTTAGAGTTTTCAATGTGCAGGAATTTCAGTTAAATAGGTGTAACCTGCTCACCTTTTCAATTTTTTAGCGCTTGTTTTGTCACTGAAGACGAGACACCTTGGTTGGGACTCCAGACGACAACTGGTTCACCGCGATCAATCCAATCCCGGACGAGCCCCCATTTGTTAGGAAATACCCTTATAGTTCTTTTATTGAATGAAGCAGTGAGACAAGTTGAGTCTGAAGTCTGGTGCCGCCAAGGTTTTTATCTCAAGTACACAGAGAACACAGGAAGGACAGCTCTTCAATCCGGACCATCTGCTCGAATACACCCGCAGAATGATACTTGACCACAGACAGCCACATATTTTATACAGTATGGTACATAGGCCAACCTCTTTTCTACCTTGGTGATTGATAGCCGTCATGTCACATCTTGAGGACACAAGATCTTATCAGAATGGTATTGTGTATGTCTCTTGGTGTGTTATGCATTGATGTCTAAGTGATGTGCGCTTGTGTGTGTGTTAAAGTGAGAGACATGAGTTTGCATGTTTCACTGGCACTTTCTACGCTCTCGAACAAAAAAAGGGGGGGGGTGTGTATCTCTTTCTATGTGTGCTCATTAGTGTCTGCGTGATGTGTCCGCAGAGTGTGTTAAAGTGTGTGTGCTGGTGTGTGTGTAGGCTTGTGCATGCTCCTGATATCATCATGCACCTGTGTCTAGACTGTTTCAAAGGGGGCCCATCTGTTTACACAGAGACCGTTTCTTTTGGGGCGGCCTGTGTCTACACAGAGACATCTGACGTCAGTGTACAGATATTGACAACAGATCAATGAATTAAAACTATCAACGGTCTGCTCCTTAACCCTGTGTGTGCACTCTGGTGACGGTCTGCTCCTTAACCCTGTGTGTTCACTCTGGTGACGGTCTGCTCCTTAACCCTGTGTGTACACTCTGGTGACGGTCTGCTCCTTAACTCTGTGTGTGCACTCTGGTGACGGTCTGGTCCTTAACCCTGTGTGTTCACTCTGGTGACGGTCTGCTCCTTAACCCTGTGTGTGCACTCTGGTGACGGTCTGCTCCTTAACCCTGTGTGTTCACTCTGGTGACGGTCTGGTCCTTAACCCTGTGTGTGCACTCTGGTGACGGTCTGGTCCTTAACCCTGTGTGTTCACTCTGGTGACGGTCTGCTCCTTAACCCTGTGTGTACACTCTGGTGACGGTCTGGTCCTTAACCCTGTGTGTGCACTCTGGTGACGGTCTGCTCCTTAACCCTGTGTGTGTATGAATGAATGAATGAATGAATGAATGAATGAATGAATGAATGAATGAAAACTTTATTTAACAGATTGCAGAATGGGTACAATACAGTACGGCTCAATACATACAATTGTTAAGGGGATGCAGACCTGAGAAAGACGTTTGTCTTGTTTACATCAGGGTCCCCCATTTTCAATTCATATAGACATTTATGACATACACAACATACATGACATTTATGGCATAGGGACATATAGGTATTTAGTACTGATACATTTGTGACATAAACGGTATTCAAATATACAGTACTGTTACCCCTAGATCCTGACAGAGTATATACATATGATGGGGAGGGGACTGTACATTAGGAGGAGGGGGTGGGTGGGTGGGAGAGAAATATACATACGGCGGAGAGCCGAATATATACATGCGGTGGGGAGGAGACTGTCTATTAGGAGGTGGTGGGGGTTTTGGGCATTTACGGTGGCCAGTTTTCGAATTGCAGCCTCCCGTAGGTGCTCTTTAAGAGCGGTTTTGAATGTGGGTAGTGATTCACATTCCTTTACAGCTTTGGGTAGGGCGTTCCACATTGTTGTGGCATAATTGCGAAACGTGTTTAGTCCCTTGTTTGAGCCGAATCTGGGTTTTACATGATTTGTTAAGCTTCCTCTGGTGTAGTGGTTGTGGTATTCACTGACCTTTGGGAAGTATTTTGACATGTACATGGGTACCCCGGTCGTATAGTGTATCTTGTAGACCAGGCCCATTGCAAGTTGCTGTACTCTGTCGTCTACTCTAAGCCATCCTGTATATACCGTACATTTACTGCATAATATATCCGTATTGCAGTGAACAGCACAAAACACATGAGAGGAAGAGTTGAGTATCATCGGCATAGCAATGATACCCAGAGATTTGGTGTAGAGGGATCCAAGGACCGAGCCCTGGGGGGACACCCGTCCCAAGGGAGGACGGGGGGACCGACGGGGTTCCTCTCCATGATGCTCTGTAGGAGCGGTCGTCGAGGTAGGATGTCAGCCATGTCGGTGCAGGATCTGATGGCTGTCTGTGTCGAAGGCTGCAGACAGGTCCAGGAGAATCAGGACAGAGGAGAGGCCTTTTGCTCTTGCTAAGTGAAGAGACTTTGTGACCGGCCGCTATGAGTGCCGTCTGTGGAGTGGCCAGTCCGGAAGCCTGACTGATTAGGGTCTAGGAGGTCATTCTGTAAGAGATAATCAGTAAGTTGGTTGGATACAGCACGTTCAAGTTTTTAGGAAGGAGAGGAGAGAGACAGGACGATAGTTGCCTATATGACGGTGGGGTTCAGGGTTGGTTTTTTTATGAGCGGCGTGACTCTGGCTTGTTTTAGGGAGGTGGGGACCACCCCCGAGTTGAGGGAGGAGTTGATGGTTGCCGTTAGGAATGGGAGGATGTCTGGTGCTATGGTCTGGAGGGGCGGGGAGGGTAACTGGTCCAGCTGGCATGTAGTGGGACGGTTCGACAACAGTGTCAAGGCCTCGGCGTCTGTAATGGGAGAGAAAGATGAACGAGTAAAGGATTGATTGATTGATTGAATTGAATTGATTGAAAAGTTTATTAACAGATTGCAGAATGGGTACAGTACAGTACAGCTCAATACATACAATTGTTAAGAGGATGCAGACCTGCGAAAGACTTTCGTCTTGTTTCCATCAGGGTCCCCCATTTTCAATTCATCATATGACACACACGACATACAGATAGACAGTACTGCTACATCTATACATTTATGACGTACCAGATTTTCAAATACAGTACTGTTTGTGATACTAAAAAAAATCCAGAAAAAGAGTGTATATACATTTGACATAGAAACTGTGCATTGGGGGAGGTTGGGTAGGTGGGGTGGGGCTGTACATTGGAGGTGGGGGGGGGACACTGTACATTGGAATACTGACATACATTTGACATAGAAACTGTACATTGGAGGAGGTTGGGTAGGTGGGGTGGGGTTGGGTGGGGCTGTACATTGGAATACTGACAAAGCCATGCTTGGTCTTTATTGTACAACTGGGTTAGGACATTTGTAGGGGCCAGTTTTGAATTGCAGTCTCCCGTAGGTGTTCTTTGAGAGTGTTTTTGAAGGTGGGTAGTGATTCACATTCCTTTACAGCTTTGGGTAGGGCGTTCCACATTGTTGTGGCATAATTGCGAAACGTGTTTAGTCCCTTGTTTGAGCCGAATCTGGGTTTTACATGATTTGTGGAGCTCCCTCTGGTGTTGTGATCGTGGTATTCACTGACCTTTGGGAAGTATTTTGTCATGTACATGGGTACCTTGGTCGTGTAGTGTATCTTGTAGACCAGGCCCATTGCAAGTTGCTGTACTCTGTCGTCTACTCTAAGCCATCCTAGGTTGTCAAAGTGGGCAGGGGTGAGGTGGGTTCTAGGAGTCAGGTCAAGCAGTAGTACCATGAGGTGCAAGCATAGTCGTAGTACCCTTGAATGAGTGCTCGATTCAGCATTTGGAATGGGTGGGTGTTGGGAGAAGGAGGTGCGGTTGCTCTGGCAACCAGTACAAATAAATGTGTAAACAAGACGTTTACTTCAGTGTGTTCAAACCTCTACTCTATTTCATTAGCACTCAAAGTGAAACCCAAAATAAGTGTCGTGGAAATATATTATCATACCATTGTGGTATTGTATGAGAGGGCGCTGTCATCAGCGACTGAGCCTCCCCTGTGGCAACCACCTGGACTACCGGCGCCTCTCCTGCCACACTTTGATTCCTCCTGCCCTGGAGAGCTACCTCCCCCTCCGCCAGTGCCGTGGCAGCCTCCGACGCCACCTAAGCCGAACACGCCAAAGGCTGGATTGACAACAACGGAACACCTTTTCCACATTTCCAAACAGCTGAGGGAGCTCCAGCTGTCCGTGGAACGAAATACACGGGCTACGTCAAAAGTCATAATGGGGGCGAGGTCCACATCAGGGGACCCTTCCTCGTTGGTGTTGACTTTGGTGAGAGCTGTCACACAACTTTCGAGGGAGGACGGGGCTGGCCAGACCGTTCCGAGAGGACATCAGAGGGGAAATGCCTATAAAAAACAGGGACAGCGTCAACGCCCAGCGGCGTGCTTCATTTGTGGCGAAAACGATCATTGGTTCCGAGATTGCGATCAAAGGGATCAATTGGAGAGGAAAAAGGAGCAGTGGCGCGCTGAGGTTCAACAACAGCGCCGTAAAGAAGGACGAGGTGGAACGGGAGAGAGAGGGAGAGAGGAACATGGAGTGGAGCCATCGCATTGACTGGGAGGGGGATCGCAGCGGATGGGTGTCGAGGCGAGGAGGGCCAGGCAGAGCAGCGACCGCAGGCAGAGTATAAACACACTACACACACACTCTCAACCGACTTCGCACACATGCAATGTGCAATGAAAAACAAAATGAAGGAATGCACACACTGATAGCGGAAGCCATTTCGCATATTGAAAGTAGAGGGCCTGTTTTAGCTGTAGATGCCAGTTATGACTTTGTATATTTCAAATGCACCGGTGACATTCATTGTTGACTCAGGAGCAACACATAGCGTGCTTACGGTAAAAAGTTGTCCAGGGGCAAAATAAGCGGGCGCTATGCATTTTCCAGGGGGGCATCTGGGACTGTAATCAGAGAAAACTATACATTGCCGATGTCTTGTGTCATACAGGATGGAGGGAAGGCGGACTTGAGTTTTAAACATAGGCAAACCATGCACATTTTGATCTCTCGTCCCGCCTTCTGGTTGTCATGCGACGTGTTGTCATGACAACTGCATAACCTTTAACACTAATAAACTCACGTTTCATTAAGATGAACCTCTCTCCCTCCTGCTACTGGGCCTACAGTACACTCTAATCTCAGATGTTCTAATGAGGAATGTCAACAAACATTCTCTCGCTGGCAGTGTGGCTCACAACAATCACCCTGCTCTACTGAACCATCATCTCCTGCTTCCACCGTCAGCATGCACTTCCACCTCTCTGACCCGGCGCCGTTTTGGCTGTGGTCATCTCCCATGACAGTTTTGTAAAGACATGGCACAAGCAAGTTGTCCTGTAATTTGTTAGTGAAGAATATTGCTGTTCTTCCTATTTTGCAAATGGAGTGCCGTGTATATACTGCTACTCTGATAATTTGGTTCTAAAGAGTGGTTTGTCTTGTTCTCCACTCGCTCTGTTCCCTCTGCCCTGCCTCTGAAAGCCCACAACTAGGAGGGACAGCCTTTCAGGTCCAACACATTAGCCTATTACCTTCATCTGGGAGTATTAATACATATCCACTCTATTATCCACAAGCATACATTACTTGTGAACGCGCATGTACCTCTTGCACTCGCCTGTCCCAAGGCACACTATTACAGCTGGCGTCATAACAAAAACCCTGCCGCTCTGCATGTTTGAAAGTGAGAGGGCAGGGTTATGACATCCGTCCTTCCATCAAATTTTCCTAGTCTCTGTTAAATACACAGTGATGGTCAGATATAGGTAATTCGATTACTGATACTTTATCAATTAAGGCCAGGATGTCACCTAGATTATTGTGCAGCAGTATAGTCCTCTGTATCCAAAGGTCAACTAAAGAAATTGCAAACTGCCCACCACAGAGCTGCAAGGTTAGTTTTTCAGGAACACTGTCTTTTCGTCTCAACCAGTTTTCTTATACAAACAAATTGTCAGATGCAACCAGGTTCATTCTTGTTTTGCTGGGTCAGCTGGTGATGGGCAGATTGCGTTGCCACGTCCAAAGTCTTTAAAGTTTATCGTGCTATCGATCATTGGAATGGCTGCCCGCTGAACATGAGTAAATTGAATAGTAAAGTGTCTTTCAAATACCACCTAAGAGTGCACTACTTAAATATGTGAGCTGATGTTGATAATGATGTCTACATTGTTAATTGTGATTGTCATATGTATCTCATGTTGTTATGTTTTGTGTCTTCCAAGCCAAGCACATTTCAACCTCTCTGACCTGGCACCTTTAGATGCTACCATCTCCCCCCAATATATATATATATATATATATATACACACATATACATATATATATACACATATATATACAGTGGCTTCCCCTCGCCATTTAGGCGACAGCTAATGGGGATCCTTTTCAACAATAAACAATATGACTTGCTGCCATAGTGAAGCCCTTCTGCCCCATTATACCTGTCTCAATGTATAGCAAAAATGAATCCTTGGCCCATGATTGAAACCATAATCAAAATAAAGACCAAAATATACACTATCTCTATTGGAATGGAGACTTCAGCACAGGATAAACTAGGGATGGGCAAAAATAATCCAGATCACATGATGTACTCGAGTGACTTTTATTTTGAAGCCCACCGCTCGGTCTTTTCCGGTGTTCTAGACTTTTATTTTGAAGCCCACCGACCGGACCGGAAGTATTGTTGTATTCCCTTGTAAACGATAACGAACCAGAGCCGCGAAACCCTGTTGGTAAAAGCAATGACGCCTGCCGCGGACGTTAAGTCGGTAAAGTTCCTATAATAACTTTACGAAACATGTGAAGACATTTTGATCGTTTTCATTTTTTAGTTCATGTTATTAGATTAGGCAATTATTGTATACACATGAAGCCCTAGACAGACTATTTGTTTGGTTAAATAGTTGTCATTCTATATTCTTGAAGAAACATTCCCATCAGGTCTCTCGCGGAACCCTCATGACTCATGACATGCAGGAGGGCAATAGCTGGCCTCAGATTAGGGCCTGTGTTGTTTTTCATTCTATCCTATTGATAACACATTTACACTCCCAACACCAGAAACCGTGCAGCCTGCCCCGTTTGTTTTTCATTCTATCCTGTTGATAACACATTTACACTCCCAACACCAGAAACCGTGCAGCCTGCCCCGTTTGTTTTTCATTCTATCCTGTTGATAACACATTTACACTCCCAACACCAGAAACCGTGCAGCCTGCCCCGTTTGTTTTTCATTCTATCCTGTTGATAACACATTTACACTCCCAACACCAGAAACCGTGCAGCCTGCCCCGTTTGTTTTTCATTCTATCCTGTTGATAACACATTTACACTCCAGTGTGTGATGTCTGTTTTCCTTTATGTGACAACTTTAGGCGTGGCGCTCTTAAAAAAAAAAAAAAAAAAAAAAATGTTGAAGTAGGGCCGCACATTCAGAGAAACTGACAGACACATTAGCCGACACATTCTGGTACATTATTTCTTAAATATTTGGCATGTTGAATCGTTTGATGCTGGAATTAGTGTGTGATGTATTTTCTCTTTTTGTTTTCCGAGGGAGAGATGGGGCGTGTCCTGCTGTTCCATTCCCACCGGTGATTGGCTTACGCGGGGAGCAGACCGGGCCGGCTGTGGACGCTTTCCCAGCCCATGACTGCTGGACCACGAACAATAGAATGGTGGGTGGGGGGTGATAGGTCGCGTCCGTGGGTAGAGACAGGCTTTTCTAAAAGCCCTCTCGGGAGCATGATTTTTTGGCACGGCAGGACACCTGTATAACAGGGATCTTTTGCTGCCCATTGAAGTTCCAGTGCATCAGAACCCCCCACTGCGACAAGAAGATGAGGGGTAGCATAGTGTTGTTCGTGGTTGTCAAGCTCTGGTTTGTCTACCTCTGAGATGTCCCATCGCCGCGGGGTTTTTTTTTTTTTGGAATGGTGTGGACGTGCCCTGTTTCATCTCCGGATTCTGCAATGTCAAGAGGCAAGTTGTGGTTAATATTACACATTAGAGGTTGTGTTGTCCTTAGAGTTCCAAGAAAGTTTTTGTGTCTGTCAGTTTTGTTGTTTTTTAATTCCTTTTCTTATTATTATTATTCTTATTTTTATTCTTATTTTTATTATTATTATTATTATTATTATTATTATTATTATTATTATTATTATTATTATTATTATTATTATTATTATTATTATTATTATTATTATTATTATTATTATTATTATTATTATTATTATTATTATTATTATTATTATTATTATTATTATTATTATTATTATTATTATTATTATTATTATTATTATTATTATTATTATTATTATTATTTTATTATTATTATTATTCTTATTTTATTATTATTATTATGACTATTGTTGTTGTTATTATGATATGTTCTGGGGTTTTCGGTGGATGGTTATTTTTCTGCAAAATACTTTTCCTGGGATTTTGTGTTTCTTTCCAGCTTGAGAGGAGATGTTTTCCATCTGGACCTGTGTTGTGTTGTGACCAGCGCCGGGATGCTGTGCTGGGTTCACGACTTGGACATTTCATCATCTCACGGTTCACGACTTGGACATTCCATCACCTCACTGGGATGGAGATCCTGTGTTCACCGTCCCTCATCCTGGCCGCCTTTATATGTAGGCCGCTGTCTCCCTCTAGGGGCTGGTGGTAGTAGTTGTTTAAATGTGATAATTATTTCTGTTTTGTTTTATATGGTGATAATAATGTTGATTATATCATCAAAAGGAGGGAACTGTCGTGGAAATATATTATCATACCATTGTGGTATTGTATGAGAGGGCGCTGTCATCAGATATCAACGTAGGATGTGCGTTTCTCTTTAAGAGAAGCACACATTAGCCAGTCAAAACAATTTGGTTATGATCTATGTTGATCCTTGCTATAAGGCCATAAGTGACATTGTTATGGGATCCGCTCTGTTTTCCTTGTAAAGCAGCCATAATAGTCATTTCAGCCAATCCTCAGAGTGATGTTCCAGTTCCTTCCACGTCATATGTATATATTAATTTTGTATTAACGGTCTTGGGGGACGAGAGATCGTCCTCACTTGGTGATCGGACATTTGTTTACATGGTCTGATCTTCAACTGTGCATTCCTTATCAATTGATCTATGTGAGGAATTAAATCTATTTTCTATTTCCTTATTTCAACTTTTGGACTCAGAACAAGTTATTGCTCATTATTATATTATTAATCTCCCATAACATAAGCATAACTAAATGTGTCCACTAGATGGCAGACTAGTCTATGTTTTTTCCCTCCCCTACTATGACAGGGTTTCACAGACAGGAGAGGTGGGAATCTAACAGATACATTAATACTACTACTACTACTTCTGTAGTGTGGTTGTGAAAGGTTAACCTTCTGTAGTGTGGTAGTGAAAGGGTTAACCTTCTGTAGTGTGTGGTAGTGAAAGGTTAACCTTCTGTAGTGTGGTAGTGAAAGCAGTGGCGGTTGGTGGGTACTTCGCCACTAGGGGCGCTATACCAAATATTTTGCAAACATGTACAGTACAGTACTGTACCACGCAAGACTCATGGCAAGACGTGAGCGATTCGACTCACGCTCACGGCAATGAATCGGCTCTTATGAACGAGTCGCTCAGCTGTTACTACAACAACACACAACCAGTCAAATAAAGTATAGTCTAGACTCTAATTCACAACTTGAAACACAATATAAATAGAAAAGTTAGAAACAAAACTCGCCCGTCTCCAAACACAGGCAGATCTCTCCCTCTCTCCTTCTCTCTCTCACACACAGCGCGACGTGGAATCGATTCGTTACACAATCAGACCTATTATATACCAAGAATAACTTCAGTATGAGTACAGGGCTGTACACATATTTTGCATATTGTTAAACGAGCCAAGGCTAGCTATTAAACTATCGATATGAATCGAAAATCTGGGACCCTGATGTAAACAAGACAAACGTCTTTCTCTGGTCTGCATCCCCTTAACAATTGTGTGTATTGAGCCGTACTGTATTGTACCCATTCTGCAATCTGTTAATAAAGTTCTCATTCATTCATTCATTCAAACATAGACGATATTGAACAAGCCATAATCCACGTATTTTCAATCCGAGAGAGCTGCAGTAGTTAAATCAATGAGCCATCGACATAGTCAGTGTGGTAAGTAACGTTATTATTGCATCCAAGATTGATACACGGCTGGCTAGGCAGTTGGTAGTCATAGTCTTGTGTTATAAAATAAATAAACAATCAGCAATGTCTCGCTTCATGAATGGCCAGCAGTAGTACTGCTCCTAAAAAAAACTATTTACAAACGTTAACGTTAAGCACAGAGAGAGAGAGAGAGAGAGAGAGAGAGAGAGAGAGAGAGAGAGAGAGAGAGAGAGAGAGAGAGAGAGAGAGAGAGAGACTCACTGTTTAGTTGAAACGTCCAGGGCAGGAGAGCTTGATAAACGTGTATAATCCGCCATATAGCTTGTAATGTATCTTCTCAATGATTCTATGTATAGCTATCTAATCGTTTTCAGTTGTATAGTGGGATAGCTGCTTACTCTGCTCGTTGTATTACCCGTTAAAGTAACAGTTCATTCAAATGTGGTCCTTTGGAAATCACGTGGAGGCGGAGACAGCGCTGCGGGTGAAAACGGTCTGACCGTTGTTTTATTGGAATATCCAACAGCTTAAATTATCTGGTTCACAGCATCAATTATTTTCTATCTCTAATCAGCTTTTCCCGGAGGGCTTCTTAGTGGCGTCTCTTATTCTCGAACTGGTGGGGTGGATTCTCCGTCTCTGCTTCTCCGTTCTCTCTGCGTGTCTCTCTGCGTCTCGGTGTCTTTCCTCCATCATTCAACCTGTAGGTTTTATAGAGAAGAGAGAATCCCCCCCACCCTTGCCCCATCCAGTGCCGTCACCCCAGAGAGCCTGCTTTTCTATTGGCTAGAAGGTCTCCCCTCTAAGTGAGTCATTTGGGTCTTGCGAAACAGCGTTACAAGGTGACCTTACAGAGGGGACAGGAACTAGTCTTCTCTTAGAATGATCTACCCAAGTGTCCCTGAATGCGACCCTCATACCGATTGAAATAATGGCCTGTTGGGACTGCTTAGCTAAAGTAAACAGAACTCTAGTGCTGGCCTTCAGGCCGTCATTTTCTGACTTAAAGTTTAAGTATTGGGCCCTCCATCCCACTTTGTTGTGTGGGGAAAGAGGTTTCATCTGTTTGCCATTTGGTCTGTTTTTATCTTTATGGCACTCTGGGCCTTTCCTATAACTGCTAAGTGAAGGCTGAAGGGTTGCACTGTTAGCTTTTTGACTGAGTTCTCCTGTGGCTTTTTCCATCAACCGCTAGATGATTTTAATCCTTCCTGTAATGCTTATATGGGTCATTTTGATCCATTTCGACTGAGGCCAGTTAACAGCCTTCTTGTTGACTCAAATGTATGGTTAACCTAACAGGTGATTTTGCATGGCTGTGAGTCTCTATTTTCTAAGAGAAAATAACCTAGTTCTTTGCTATTTCATATATGTGCATAATTTTCTATTGTTTAATTTACCGGTTTTATTTAGATAAATATACGACAATCCACCCTTAGTGGGTTTCATAACCCACTATATAGCACCAATATGTTCTAAATTAAACATGTTAAACCATAATTATCATTTTTGTTAATATTTTCAAAAAATTCTAAAAATCCAAAATTTACACAAATCGAACTACCAAACCCATTTCCGTCTGTACAGTTACAAAATCATCATTCACTCTTTCCGTTGGCTTCTTCCCCAGTCACACACAATATCAGTTATTACTATGACTTTAGACTAAGAAAGCTGTTCCTGTTTTTACAAGGAAACACTCTTTCAATAACAGCTTTTTTGTTTAGACTATTTTATCCATGTTTACTTAGCTTCAATGTGTCTGTTTTTGTGTAATTGACTCTGCAAGAAAAGATTAATACATCCTACCCAAAAGATTAACACTCTAAACATCGAGGGAGATTCAAACAAGCAAACATAAATCATCTCTTCTCCTTGAAAAGACCACTGAGGCCTCAATTATTCTTCGCTTTCATCCCTGTCGGTTATCCCTGTTTAAACCTCCTGAGGTCTTTACGGCTACCTCGTTTTTACTGTTTTCTTCCTGTTGTATTTTGTGCTAACCACAGCCTCTTCTTTGTTGTATGCAGTTTTTGGTACTGCTCCGATTTTCCACAGAAGGAAACGATTTTCCCTCTGTCCTTTTTTGCATTTTGGATTGTTATTTACAAACACACAATGGATTGGAAGGTCTCATTTTCGCACAGATACATTTTTACTGTTCTGTATTTGACAACACTCTTTTTCCAAATTCGTTATCTATATATTCCACAGCTTCAATTGTTAATATTCAATAAAAAAAACCTTTGTCTCATTCATTTTTGTGCTGTACTATCTTACTAGATCAAATATCTCAAGTTCAACACAATCACCACTCCACCCTTGAAAGTGGAATAACCATTTATTACACTATCAATACCTTGTTTCCAGACAGCCTCCTCGGTCCGGACAGCCAGCTCTAGACGAGGCCAACCACCAACTGAACCTATGTGCATGGTAACAAACCACAGTCCCTTTAAACACACATCCCACACACTCTGCCAGCCTTCAACAAGCCGGTGCAGAGTCTCCCATAAGCCAATTATCAATTTCACATGTCTGCACCCTACTTGTAAACTATCTGGCCAATGGCGACCAAAATCTACAGAGCTTACCTATAATCAGAGAAACACGTTCGCCCAACACTTACCAAACCCAAAAACGTGACACAACTCCCCAGATACTACTCCTGGACTCTCAATGAGCGGAAAACTAAACCATGAACCAGCTCCCATCCACCCTTAGTTTCCAGCCCATTATATTAGACATTCCTACCAGTCCCGCTGTGTCACCACCACCTGCTATCCCTGACCGGCGAGAGATCCCTCCCAGCCAGTCAGTTCCTAAAAAAAATAGAGTGTCAAACAAAAACAAAGAAAATTGCAAACAAACATAAACAAAAATTCGTGAGTGCCTTCATGCAACACACCCATCAACAGAATTAAACTATCAGCTAGAGGCATAAATACCCCCGCATAATCACATAATTATCCTTGACCCCCCTTGGATCAAGTATGTATAATCACTACTAAAATAGTCCTTTGTTATTAACTCTGTTTAATATTATGTCTAATATCAACTGTTTAACCCTTCTCTGACACCGTCTGGTTCAGAGTTCACATGACCACAAGAGCCATTGCGGTGACCATTTTTCTCTCTCTCTCCAATCTGTGCAGCCGGGCCAGGCTGCACAGGTGGGAGATACCAAAAATCGTCCACCATACCATTCTCCCTTACGTTTTCCTCACTGCCACAGCAAGAGTTGATCAGACACACTGTAGCAAAAAGGAAAACCCATGATTGGTCTATTAATTAACTGTTAGTACGATTGGCTCATGCATCTGTCAGTCATTTCATCTCTCCCTGTTAGTTGCACATCCATCTTAGTCGCTTCCACTCATAACCTAATGTACCAACGCTTCTATATATATTTTTTTTTTTTATTCTATTTTTATTCCAATCAGTCCTTTTTCCCATTTTAACTTATTAATACCTCTATTTTCCCGAGCACTATGAGCTTCGCTTGTGCATTCCTGCCTCGTTCTTATTCAACCTATGGCCTTTGCAGACACACCCTCTTTACACCCCTTCTGAAAATGTCCCAACTTTCCACATGTCCAGCAACTCTGTTTTCTGATGGACGCTTGCTTTCTATTGGACTCTGGCTGAGCCCGCCACCCTTTGCCACATGATCGAGCGAGATGGCAGATTTCTCCACATTGCCAGCACTCAGTTGATGCCGGCCATCCAAGCGGTCCCCCTCTTTGTCGTCCATTCCCTCCTTGGGGCTGCCAGTTCTGTTGTCTGGATGAGAGAGGGACATACCTGTTCTTCCCAGCCGCCGCACCTTGGGCCTTTTGTTGTTGGGAGGGGCCTGGAAACTCACCCCCCCTGCGGCTGTCATCATTCCCTCGCTGCTCCGCTCCCTGTTCAGGTAACAGGGCAGGTGACTTCTCTTGTTCACTGAGTCCTTGTTCTGCAGTACGAAACATGATTTCCAAAATTACATCACTCATGATCACAGTCTGTTTCGCCAGCTCTTGTTCTAGCACCTCCCTCTCGCGTGTGACTTGGTCAACCGCCAGCTGCTTCTCCACCAGTTTTCTACGGACTGTCTCATGTCTTTCGGACGCTTCCGTGAATGCTCTTTGTCTTTCTGGAGAGAGGCACGTCATCCTCTCTACCTCCACCCTGGCCCCCGCTGTCTGGCTCCTCGTCACTGGCCCACGCCTCTCATCCTGGCTTTGGTCTCGAGGGACGACTGGACTGGGCTGTGGAAACTGTTTGTGTACATTTCCATACCTGCTATCGGTCCCTGTTTCAGCCGTACGGCCAGAGTGGACTTCGTGGGACGGCTGTAACAACGCCGCTCGCTTCCGTCGCTTTCTTTGTTCCTCGGTTAAATCGTAGTCTCCAGCAATGGACACTCCAGTGTGGCTCGGTTCTGGTTGGAGTAAAACCGTTGTCTCTGGTTCTCTCTCCTGTAAGACCTCCTGTATTGGAATCAAAGTCATTATTTCCAGTCCCTCTGTTATACTGGTCACCTGAGGAAATTCCATCACATCCCACTCAATCAGATTAACTTCAGATATCAATCTTTCTACGGGAGTGTCTGCAAAGGTTGTCAGCCTATTGCTATTGTCGGCATTACTTCTTTTCATCGCTCTTCGTGCTCTCCTTTTCTGTTTTTTATTTTTGTTTCTCAATCTATAACAGCCTCCTTTTTTATACTTAAATACAAGGTTTAGTAAAGGCCTGCATCTCTTTGGCCATGGCTTCTTCACTTCTATTGTGATATTTCCAGTCATTGACATAGACAGATTGTCTACTTTTGCTATCGTTATTGCTTCTAAACCTTCAGTTGTTTCTATCAATGTTCCACTAAGGTGAACTTCCCGTGTACCCGACATTCTCACCACTTCCAAACACACCTGCAATCACAGTTTCTCTGTGTCTAAACCTATTTTTCGCTACTTGAGTTAAAATTCACCCACACTATCAGATTTATACCGGTGCAGACAGGGATTGACAATTTTCTTATCATTCATACTATACCAAGGCTCATATAGCCATTTCCCCAATTGGTATTGAAATCGTCAGAGCCCCAGTCCTCGCCGAGCCTGTGCAAAAAGAAAGCAAAAACATAACACTTAATACAGTGGCATTTCCCTTGTCATTTCCTCAATATTTATGCATTGGAAATGTCGGGCATTCCTATACTAATTCTTCTAGAGAGATTCGGTGTGATCTACTTGAATATAACGATACGGCTTTACTTATTTTTGTCCGTTTGTCCAACCGGAAACTGGAGGTTCCAATCCTTTGTGTGTTCCTTTCACCTTTGGTTCTCTGGGGAACATAATCATTAAGTTCCGCACAACCTATCAATTCTAACAAATGGTAAACTTGGTTAGCCATCTGTTCCAATTTCTTTTTGCCTTGTTGAAATTGTCATAATTTATACTTTAAATGACTGCTCCGCGTATTAACTATGTATAAATGTAATATTAACTTCCCTACTTGCTTTCTACTATGAAAATCAAAAACTATACTTCTTCCTACATTTCTCACCACATTTACATCTCACGCCTTCATCACATTCTTCATACAACACCATTCTACATTATTTTTCCACACATACCCCCTCACACCACCAAAAAAAACCTTTTGGTGGCGTCACTGCTTCCAACCACTATCACGGGAAAAAATTTATCTTTAGCAACTTACCGTTACATAGCCCAGTTGTCCACGTTATTAAATTCATGAACCCCAGTACTATACCTACCGCAACATTTCCCATGATCCCTGAATCCACAGGGACCCGTCATTTCACAGCCCAAAGCATCTTCCCCCAGTTTCGAACCTGAATGAAAACACCCCAAGCCCCCTTCCAAGGAATATCACAACTCGTCCAACCATCACCTGTACCGGCACCTATTTCACATACATAACAGCTACATAGTTTAAAACAACCACCCAACCAATAACACACAACAAGACGCAAAGCCAACCCTGCCTCCAAGGACCCCAACCGAAGGGGGAAACTAGGGGACTGGTACCTTCCCTAAAATGAAAAACAAAAAACACGCCACAACCGTCTCTAACCAAAACCAACCTAATGTAAAACCCATCTCCCTTATAACAAATGCTCAAACTCCTTGCCCCCAGCCCAAACACACACGCCACACTCAAGAGGGCCAGTCTGGGGGCTGGAGGGACCCCAACTAGAAACGGTCCGTAACGTACCCACAATCCATTCGAAGGCAAGGCATCGAGGGGGGGCGCACGTGGAGAAATGAAGGGAGGGAGAGAAGGAGAGACACAGGGAGAAATACAAGGAGAGACAGAGGGGGGGAGAGACATACATACGGAAGAGGAGTTCCCAAACGACCATGAATATTAACTTATCCTCCCGTAAAGTAAACACTATTTTAATACAACCACTGCCTCAAGCCCACCATAAGGGCAACCTAACCCGAATACTCTACCTAACTGCATGTCATGTATGTCCTGATGAACCGAAAATAGGGGACCCTGATGTAAACAAGACGAAAGTCCTTCCCTGGTCTGCATCCCCTTAACAATCGTGTGTATTGAGCCGTACTGTATTGCACCCATTCCGATAAAGTTTTCAATCAACCAATCAATCAACAGAGTCCATCTGGGAGAGAGGGATAGACAGAGGGAAGGGGAGATACCGGGAGGGAGGGAGGGAGAGCGGGAGGAAGACAGGGAGGGAGAGAGGGAGGACAGATGAAGGGAGGGGGGGCACAGACAGATGAAGGGAGGTGGGGAGCTATGACGGGAAGGGGGGCACAGACAGATGAAGGGAGGGGGGGAGCCATGACGGGAGGGGGGGGCACAGAGAGGGAAGGAGGGGGGGATGCTATGAAGGGAGATTTATTTATTTTCTTTCTATTTCCAGAATCAACCAGCAGACTTCACCGTATAGCCTGGTCCAGTTAACCCACAGCTTAATACAACTAATGGTCTTTGCATGGAGTTCCTAAAAGCCACCACTATACCCCAAGGGACGGAGGGAGGGAGAAGGGAATGGGGGAGGGAGGGATGCAGGGAGAGAGGGAGGGAGGGAGGGAGAGGGGGAGAGAGGGAAAGAAAAAGAGAGACGGCGAGACGAAGGGAGGAGGGGGGGACGGGGGGAGGGAGAAGGCAGGCCGAAACCCCACCTGTTCAAAAAGGCCTTCGACTGTCAGCCTCCTATTTTAACTCTATCGCCCTCGTTTTTTTTAAATCCTCCGTTTATTCTATGTTTCTAATTAACCATGTTCTATTTCTTCCCTATAACTGTTTTAAACCTGTAGCGTAGCACTCTGGGATCCCATCGAACAAAAAGCGCATCACAAATCCAATCCATTATTATCACTATCATGTGTGGCTGCCGTCCTGGCGGACATCTGTGCTCTACTGAGTGCACCCTTCTAGTCCAGCGAGAGCGCTGACGCTCCGTATTTGAGCAGGGTTGCCGTCTGTCAACACAAGCTGGAACCCAGGAGGAAGCGATATAAGGAAACAAATTGCCAATAACTGTGAAGTTATCTTCGAACCCGTATCAGGAAATAAGCCTCCACACATCTGGTTAAATTAAATGCGAAACAAGACCTCATGTGCGTCTCATGTTACAAACTTGTCCTCGTGAGCAGAGCGCATCACAACTACATCTAAAGGTGCATTGTTTGCAAACATTAGAACGGACACGTGACTCATACGCACACAGGAACGGGAGAGAGGGAGGGAGGGAGAGAGGGAGGGAGAGAGGGTGGCAGGGAGGGAGGGAGAGAGGGACGGAGGGAAAGAGAGGAGAAGGAGGGAGGGAGGGAGGGAGGGAGAGAGAGGAGAGGAGAGGGAGGGAGGGAGGGAGGGAGGGAGGGAGGGAGGGAGGGAGGGAGGGAGGGAGGGAGGGAGGGAAAAGAGTACTATATCTGCATGGGGGGGCACACACTATGGTATAGAGGGAGATGATATCTCATCTCTACAGTGGGGCGGGGGGGGGGGGGAGCACACACCATAGAAGCTATGAAGGGAGAGACTATGAAAGAAAGGAAGTATTCCAGGGAAAGAGCTGTACCATAGGGAGCTCACACCATATAATAAATGGAAGGATGGAATGGAATGTGGTACCCACTATGATAGTGCAGGATGGATGGAAGGGGGGAGGGGAAGGGGGCACACACTATGATAATGCAGGATGGCACCCATTATAATAGTGCAGGATGGCACCCATTATAATAGTGCAGGATGGCACCCATTATAATAGTGCAGGAGGGGGCACACCCTATAGGGAAGGCTACAGTGGGGAGGGGGGGCCCTGATGAAACTTCTAGTATCCTCTCATATACTGTACCATTTTAGCCATAAAAGGGGAAAAAAGGAGGGAGGGAGTGGAAAAGGGAGGGAGGGATGGAGGAAGAAAAGGAGGTGAGGGAGGGAGAGAGAGAGAGGAGAGGAGAGGAGAAGGAGGGAGGGAGAGAGAGAGAGGGAGGGAGGGAGGGATGGAGGGAGGGAGAGAGAGGGAGAGAGAGAGAGAGAGAGAGAGAGAGAGGGAGGGAGGGAGGGATGGAGGAAGGGAGGGGGGCAACCTAGGGAGAGAGGGCCAAGCAACAGCAGAGGTGTATTCATTTCAAAGACAACACCGCCCCCTGCTGTCTCTATTCGCACATCAACCTCATTGCCCCACAGCACTCCCAACGTCCTGAGTGCGTCATCACGCAGCCACTTTTCCCATGACGTCAGCCGACGTGCTCACACAACATGAACCCCAATTCCCAGAATTCCCTGTACCGAATCGTAGTCCGCCATTAAGGATGGCTTCCCGCGAGACGTCGCCACAGGCTTACGTCACGTTTACACACACAAGGTCCCGCTGTCAGCCAAAATAGCATCACGCGATATTCCCCGAGACTCCCAGCATGCAACATTGTTAGCACAGGTAGCTTTAGCATGTTAGCATAGTTAGCTTAGCATTTTTAGCATAGTTAGCTGTCCACTGCTAACACGATTAGCTTAATACTGTTAGCCCCATTAGCTTAGCTCAATGTTGCTATCGCTCGATCAGCCTAGCACGGCTAGTTAGCTTAGCCTAGCCCCTTACAATAGCGTTTCCTACACGGCCCACTATCCTGTTGATTTGAGCGGCACAACACATCGCAACGTTTTGCTCAACCAAGTCATACTTTAAAACATAATTTTAACTTTATTAAGCATTCGTTTATAAATCCTACAGTATCATTTTCTCGCCTGCCCGCCCGTCCAGCCCCGGCCGGCTCCGTATTTTAAATCTAACGCTCCCGATCCAGCCCCGTATTTCAAATCTAACGCACCCCCTCTAGGCCCCCACCAAGCAGACGCTCCTAGTGACGTCATCAGTGGTGGCCGTGATCTGCCATTAATTCCTTGAAGCAGAAGAAGAACCCTGCTTTCTTTGATCTTTACCACATTAAACCACGACCTTATTACCACCGATACAAAAATTTCAAAAAACGTCACACATCCCTTTGGTACCATCTCACTCGCCATTCACTCAATTCATTCGATATCGCAACGCAGCGTCCATACGGTATGCACGTCGTTCTCGCGTACAGTGATATGGTGTCTCCGCGGCCGTCTCCGTCCCTAGAGTTATCATAATGATACAAAAAATACTGGCATCCACCTCATAAGTCATAACCTCTAGCAGACTCATTCACACACATTCTCTCTCATCCGCACAGTTACACTCATACTCCCATTCAGCAACATAATCATTCTTAGCACTGGTCAACCTTGCACATCATGTAGCATCATTTGGTAGCCTTTCAGCCACCATGGATGAAGCTATAAGTTCCGTCATCTCAACACAACAGTCGTACTAAACATTAATAACCCCCAGCATTCCCCGTTAGCTTGCAACGTAGCTTAGCATGTATTAGCCCTGCTTTGTATAGCAGTAGCTTCCCGGGTATAAAACGGCTTTATTCCGTATACTGCAACAATATAGTAATCCGCGACGTTTAGCGTTATGATGACGTACGTTTGATCATAGCTATGATACCATGCATGTGTCATCCCATTTCATCTAAACAACATATATACATTGTTACATACCAAAGTCCTTATATAATGCCTCATCGTTTCTAAGTGCAGTTTTTTAGTTCGAACATCAGCGCAGTTCTTTATAACCCCCCAGTGCACAAGTGCTAATTTTTCCGAGGTTTAAGAGGACTACCTTACGCGCTCCAGATCTCTTGTTCCGTAAGAATTAAACGGATTCGTACGACGTCGATTTGTCTTTAGCAACGTACAAACCAGACGTCTCCAGTTATTGTCATTGCATTTGAACCTACGATTCTAAACAAGAGTCTCTGTCGCCTAACCTGGCGCAATCCTCTAGCCCCTCAGCAGTGCGCGACCTGAACTATATTATTGTCCAACCCGATCGCGCCAATCCCCTTCATTTCATTAGTGCCGATACGGCTGTGCGCTCAATCGTTCAACTCGATCGCGCCAATCCCCTTCATTTCATTAGTGCCGATACGGCTGTGCGCTCAATCGTTTAACTCGATCGCGCCAATGCAACCATTCCCTACCCCTGTTCGAAATCTGCCCAAACAAACCCCGACAACACAGACACATCTTCAACTCACCGTTTGGCCTCTGCTGGTTGTTGTTGCTCGAGGATGGTGTAGTCAGGCGTCGTTGCTCTGCTCTGAGAGTTTTTGAAGTTCTGTTGTGTCTTTGTCCTGGGTTCCGTTCGGATGTACAGACCGGCAGTCACGGCGCCAGATTAATGTATCTTCTCAATGATTCTATGTATAGCTATCTAATCGTTTTCAGTTGTATAGTGGGATAGCTGCTTACTCTGCTCGTTGTATTACCCGTTAAAGTAACAGTTCATTCAAATGTGGTCCTTTGGAAATCACGTGGAGGCGGAGACAGCGCTGCGGGTGAAAACGGTCTGACCGTTGTTTTATTGGAATATCCAACAGCTTAAATTATCTGGTTCACAGCATCAATTATTTTCTATCTCTAATCAGCTTTTCCCGGAGGGCTTCTTAGTGGCGTCTCTTATTCTCGAACTGGTGGGGTGGATTCTCCGTCTCTGCTTCTCCGTTCTCTCTGCGTGTCTCTCTGCGTCTCGGTGTCTTTCCTCCATCATTCAACCTGTAGGTTTTATAGAGAAGAGAGAATCCCCCCCACCCTTGCCCCATCCAGTGCCGTCACCCCAGAGAGCCTGCTTTTCTATTGGCTAGAAGGTCTCCCCTCTAAGTGAGTCATTTGGGTCTTGCGAAACAGCGTTACAAGGTGACCTTACAGAGGGGACAGGAACTAGTCTTCTCTTAGAATGATCTACCCAAGTGTCCCTGAATGCGACCCTCATACCGATTGAAATAATGGCCTGTTGGGACTGCTTAGCTAAAGTAAACAGAACTCTAGTGCTGGCCTTCAGGCCGTCATTTTCTGACTTAAAGTTAAGTATTGGGCCCTCCATCCCACTTTGTTGTGTGGGGAAAGAGGTTTCATCTGTTTGCCATTTGGTCTGTTTTTTTATCTTTATGGCACTCTGGGCCTTTCCTATAACTGCTAAGTGAAGGCTGAAGGGTTGCACTGTTAGCTTTTTGACTGAGTTCTCCTGTGGCTTTTTCCATCAACCGCTAGATGATTTTAATCCTTCCTGTAATGCTTATATGGGTCATTTTGATCCATTTCGACTGAGGCCAGTTAACAGCCTTCTTGTTGACTCAAATGTATGGTTAACCTAACAGGTGATTTTGCATGGCTGTGAGTCTCTATTTTCTAAGAGAAAATAACCTAGTTCTTTGCTATTTCATATATGTGCATAATTTTCTATTGTTTAATTTACCGGTTTTATTTAGATAAATATACGACACTTGTTAGCCAAGTGTTAGCTGAGCTCGTTAGCACAACACTCAACAAGTACATTCCTTTGTCCATTTCCGCTCGAACAGACTGCAGACTACCTGGCGTTCTATCGCCATGCTCTAAGACAAACTCTAACCTTAACCAACTTTGAAAGAGTGCCTAAGCTTAACAGTCTAAAGAACTTGCAGTCACGGCACGCTCTAAGACAAACAACCTAGACCAACCTAGGAACCAAGCTAGAAGCTAGAATTGGAACATTAGAAATTGGATTCGGCCAATCAGAGATCGTCTCTGTGAAATTCTGCCATGGAAAAAAATACTGGCGTCGGCCAATCAGAGAGCGTCTCCGCGAAATGCGGCTATGGAAATTCTTCACGGAAGTTCACGCTGCTGCCTAGACCGCTTCAAATCGCGCTCGGATTCCAACATAATAGTCATATTTCAACGCACAACGCCGTATGCACTGATTGGCTGTGACGGAGACAGCGATCAAACTGTGACGCGCACTCAGAGCGCTATCGCTTCTAGCCCGGGCGAGAAATACGAAAAAATAAAAAAAAACGTCACTTCCTGCTCATGAAAACGATGTTTTTTTAATTTAGATAATAACGTTATATTGTGCATTGGAAATACAAACATACTTAAAATGAGTAAATATTATTCATTTTAAACATGTTTATATTATTTATAGGGCTATAAAACACAAAAACGAAAAAGTTTTATTGTCTTCTTCTCTGATTTAACAGCAGCTGGCCAGCAGGTGGGTCGGCGCCCTTGCGCCCCTAGTGGCGAGCCGCCACTGAGTGAAAGGGTTAACCTTCTGTAGTGTGGTAGTAAAAGGAAACCTTCTGTAGTGTGGTAGTGAAAGGTTAACCTTCTGTAGTGTGGTAGTGAAAGGGTTAACCTTCTGTAGTGTGGTAGTGAAAGGGTTAACCTTCTGTAGAGTGTGGTAGTGAAAGGTTAACCTTCTGTAGTGTGGTAGTGAAAGGTTAACCTCCTGTAGTGTGGTAGTGAAAGGTTAACCTTCTGTAGTGTGGTAGTGAAAGGTTAACCTTCTGTAGTGTGGTAGTGAAAGGGTTAACCTTCTGTAGTGTGGTAGTGAAACGGTTAACCTTCTGTAGTGTGGTAGTGAAATGTTAACCTTCTGTGGTAGTGAAAGGGTTAACCTTCTGTAGTGTGGTAGTGAAAGGTTAACCTTATGTAGTGTGGTAGTGAAAGGTTAACCTCCTGTAGTGTGGTAGTGAAGGGTTAACCTTCTGTAGTGTGGTAGTGAAAGGTTAACCTTCTGTAGTGTGGTAGTGAAAGGTTAACCTTCTGTAGTGTGGTAGTGAAAGGTTAACCTTCTGTAGTGGTAGTGAAAGGGTTAACCTTCTGTAGTGTGGTAGTGAAAGGTTAACCTTCTGTAGTGTGGTAGTGAAAGGTTAACCGTCTGTAGTGTGGTAGTGAAAGGTTAACCTTCTGTAGTGTGGTAGTGAAAGGTTAACCGTCTGTAGTGTGGTAGTGAAAGGTTAACCTGTAGTGTGGTAGTGAAAGGGTTAACCTTCTGTAGTGGGGTAGTGAAAGGTTAACCTTCTGTAGTGTGGTAGTGAAATGTTAACCTTCTGTAGTGTGGTAGTGAAAGTGTTGACCTTCTGTAGTGTGGTAGTGAAAGGGTTAACCTTCTGTAGTGTGGTAGTGAAAGGTTAACCTTCTGTAGTGTGGTAGTGAAAGGTTAACCTTCTGTAGTGTGGTAGTGAAAGGTTAACCGTCTGTAGTGTGGTAGTGAAAGGTTAACCTTCTGTAGTGTGGTAGTGAAAGGGTTAACCTTCTGTAGTGTGGTAGTGAAAGGTTAACCTTCTGTAGTGTCGTAGTGAAAGGTTAACCTTCTGTAGTGTGGTAGTGAAGGGTTAACCTTCTGTAGTGTGGTAGTGAAAGGTTAACCTTCTGTAGTGTGGTAGTGAAAGGGTTAACCTTCTGTAGTGTGGTAGTGAAAGGTTAACCTTCTTCTGTAGTGTGGTAGTGAAAGGGTTAATGTCCAAAAATCTGCGCTATCCCTTTAAGTACAATTGTTTTTTTTGTTTTTCTGGGTACTGCCCCACCCCCCCCCCCCCCCCCCCCCTCGCAGGCCTGCTGATGGACAACAGGATCATCAGCAGCACATCACTGGGGCAGAACACGCGTGTTCTCGCTCCCGACAGCTGACACAGAACAGGCGTGTTCTCGCTCCCGACAGCTGACACAGAACAGGCGTGTTCTCGCTCCCGACAGCTGACACAGAACAGGCGTGTTCTCGCTCCTGACAGCTGACACAGAACACCTCTTCCACCCCTTTGATCTGCAGAGGAGATTCAATCAGCACCAATCAGCCATCTCTTGTTGGGGCTTGAAACAGCCACTGATGAGGAGCCAGGTGGTCTGCTGTCTGCAGCGCCACCTCTCTGACCCCTGACCTCTCTGACCCCTGACCTTAACCCCACTCTTTAGAAACCTTACCTTAACCCCTAACCTTAACCCCACTGTTTATACACCTGTACCTTACCTTAACCCTTAACCATACTTGCATCTGATTTGCACCTTTGTTTACACTGTTTATTTTTCTCATATTTTTATATTGAGAGTTAATTGTATTGTTTATACAATATATATATTTTAGATATATTTCTCATATCAATTGTATTGTCTATATTTACATATTTCTACTATTACCCTGCCCATACCTGTACCTCCCCTCCCCTCTCCCCTCCTAGTAGAAATATACCAGCTGACCCCTCCTAGTAGAAATATACCATCTGACCCCTCCTAGTAGAAATATACCATCTGACCCCTCCTAGTAGAAATATACCATCTGACCCCTCCTAGTAGAAATATACCATCTGACCCCTCCTAGTAGAAATATACCATCTGACCCCTCCTAGTAGAAATATACCAGCTGACCCCTCCTAGTAGAAATATACCATCTGACCCCTCCTAGTAGAAATATACCATCTGACCCCTCCTAGTAGAAATATACCATCTGACCCCTCCTAGTAGAAATATACCATCTGACCCCTCCTAGTAGAAATATACCATCTGACCCCTCCTAGTAGAAATATACCATCTGACCCCTCCTAGTAGAAATATACCATCTGACCCCTCCTAGTAGAAATATACCAGCTGACCCATCCTAGTAGAAATATACCATCTGACCCCTCCTAGTAGAAATATACCAGCTGACCCATCCTAGTAGAAATATACCATCTGACCCCTCCTAGTAGAAATATACCATCTGACCCCTCCTAGTAGAAATATACCAGCTGACCCCTCCTAGTAGAAATATACCAGCTGACCCCTCCTAGTAGAAATATACCATCTGACCCATCCTAGTAGAAATATACCATCTGACCCCTCCTAGTAGAAATATACCAGCTGACCCATCCTAGTAGAAATATACATAGTATCACATACATCTCTAAATATATCACATATATCTAAATATATCACATATCTAGATCTATCACAAACATATATAGATATACCACATGATAGAAGCTCTATCTTCCACGTCGGACCCATGTGAACTGTTTCTACATGTAGAGTATGTATCTATTTCCTCTAATTCTGAAATGATCTTCTCCCAGTTATTAAGTATCCTGGCATATATTATTATAAACACCCACCGTTTTGATTTAGTCTTTAATAACCATTACATTTACTAGTGCTTTATTCACCTCTGGACCCATCCATACTCCCTCTGTTTTGATTGGTCTGATTGGGGCAGCGGGGGGGGGGGGGGTCTCACATCACAAAACTAACCAGACCACAGTGGTAAGTGTTCCAGGGTTCGATTCAGTGGCAGTAAACAAGGCATGCGTCAAAGCACTCATCAAACACCTAAACATCCAAACCTGGGATCTGCCTGACAGATCTGTAAATGTTGATGAACTATTGGCTGCACCCCCCTCCACCCCCCCCCCCCCCTCTAAACCCCCGCTGTGACTCCTCCCATGTGACAGGGCAGGGTCTGCAGTGTGGACTCCACAGGAGGCGGAGAGAGAGGCTCTCCAGTACGCGGCTGACACCAGGGGATGCACACAGACTTCCACATCTGATCCCTGGGACCCAGATCTCCAGGTCCGACCCGACCCGCCCAGCCCGACGTCCCCATGGGGATGGTGGTGATGCTGAGAGGCCAAAGGCGTCCTGCAGGACCGGACCGCCAGCATCTACAGCAAACCCCCGAGGAACAAGATCGGAGCCGGGGTGAGTGGGACCAGAGAAGGCATGGAGGATTCTAGAAACTTGTGTTTTAGTTTTCATGATATATATATATATTTATTTTTTCCATATATATTTATAAAATAACTATATTATATACAGTATACATTATATACAGTTTTGCAGTACATCCATACCTCATTTGCATTTTACATCTTGGTTTTTGTACCTCATTGTCTGCATTTTGTACCTCATTGTACTTAGGTTGTACTTTAGTTTGTATATTGTAGACTGTGTATTTTATTGTATATTGTATAGTGTTATTCCTTTTTAACTTTTTTACTGTATGAAGCACAATCTCAGGGGCTCATACAGAACCAAGCATTTCACTGTAATGTACCTTATACGTGACAAATAAAAACAAACTTGAAACTTGAACTATATACACACAAATATGAATAATATATATATCATTTTATTTTTGTTATTACGACTATAGAAAAGTAGGTTTTTATGCGAGCATATAAAGCTTGCGACCAATATCGGACCTCTACACATAATGGTTTAAAAAATGCTGCCTATCTATTTAAAAGCCCAATCCCTAATCTAGATGTAAACAGCAGGGTAGCCCTGCCACAGAAAACTAACGCGTGGGAATAGAGACAACGTGCTTTTTAATTGAATGCACTCTCAAATTTGTTGACACCAATATTATCTTTTACACTATTATGAGGCTGTCGATCACTTTGTTTGCATTGTTTGTAGACCAGGGCATTAAGTATGAATATACGGTATATGAAATAATTGTATTCTTCCATGCCAGTTATATTGAAATGCATCTATTTCCCTGGATGTCATTGATTATGACATAAAACTATGGATACAATGAACATACAGTATCACCTATATTATAATGAAAGTATACTTTAGTATACTTTTTATGTATTCAGAAAGTATACTAGTAACATATACTAACTAAACCGTTGCCTCTGTACTTAGTGTGTTAAAAGTTGTACTTAAGATGTGCATAAATATATTGAGATTATACATCTCAATCATTTGTACACTTACAGCATATTAATGACTATACTAAACATGTGCTTGGAATTAGTACATGGAATCACATAAGAAGTACCAAAAATACATTGCACTCTCAGAAAAGTACATATGGGTAGAAATGTACTTTTAACGCACTTAATATACTAAATAAATATACTTTCAGTATGGAAAAATACACATTTTATAAAATACACATCATGTTTAGTTTGCTGGTTCAAGGCTGTCAACCCAACTATATGTAGCGCAAGCGCTAGTCTTCGCTAGCTTCATACCACAGCCGGGTAAATGAACATTAAGACTGAGATTAACTTAATTTCTTTTTTTTATCCATTTTTCTCCTTATTTTCTCCCATCCCAATTTCGCCTCGCCAATTCTCACTTCAATTCTCCCCTCCCCTGTCTCGAACGTTGCTAGACTATGCCTCCCACTGGTCGGCTGCAGTGAGGATAGAAGCCTTGCATCACGTGTCCCCTCTGGTACACGAGGAGGCAGCCGTCGCATCTTTTCACCTGAACAGCGCGATCTCTCAGTGGCGAGGAGTAACGCGTGGGAGGCTCACGCTGCCCCTGATACTTCCTGATTCTGCTGTGCAGGCGCACCAACCGACCTGTAGGAGTCGCTGTCCACAACGTCCGGTTCCCCACCCACCGGCTTTCCCACCCCTAATACTGCCAATTGTGTTAGTATGAACGACCGGCCAAGCCGGTAGCAACTCCGAGAGCTGGGCTCGATACCAGCATCTCCTGCGTTAGTGGCGAGCGCCTTGCCCACTGCGCCACTCAGCCGCCCTACTGAGATGAACTTTAGATCTCCTGGGTGACGGTACGTTCCTTTACTTAAGTAAGAGTAGAAATACTCAGATAAATGAGTACTCTGGTAAAAGTAAAAGTTCTCCATTCAAATTCTACTTAAGTAAAAGTAGAGAAGTATTCGCTATTGAATGTAC